>NC_069136.1:1165000-1765000 GCF_026914265.1 Mya arenaria | reverse complement strand
GTTTGTGTATGCGAAGTGATTATGTTTCTTTCAATTGTTCATTGTAGTTTAGACCAATGTCTTGTAACTAACCCTAAACACGGTTTGATTTTTCAATTTTCCACTTCTGGGCTGGTCCCTAGTTTTTTCATTGTATTAAATTGATTCGATTTCCAAGATAAATAGGTATATTCTATGTTAAATGTCAAGTCAAAAAATAAAATGACATAAAGTTATCATGTTAAATCAACAGCCTTGTTCATCATCTACTTCAGGGGTTACTCGCGCTGACGTAGATGGACATTTCTAGATAATAACTGATAATAACAAACCACTGAATATATATTAAAAATATATCTAAATATTAAAAACTTGCTCCAAAGGTAATGATGACAATTAATTACTTGAGGCTACTGCAAAGTCATGAAAATATTAGTGCATATTGATTTTAACATATTTATAAACAATTAAGTAATTTATATAAAGATCTATATTGGTTATGGCATCTCATAGAAGACCTTCGTTAAATGTGGATTGATTATTATATCCCACCGCAGCAGTATTGTTTTCAATTCAGCCACCACATTGGTTAAACGCAGAAGTGGCTGTATAAGATTATGGATTTGACATTCTACATGCAAAAGGTTCTGCAACTCAGTGTGATTTATTAAACCCACCTGTTGGACAAAAATGATGTTACCCCATATATATGATTAATTGGTAGTTCGATTCAAGTCAATAATATGTCTTTTTCTTCTCAAATGTCAACCGGAAAAAACATCGTTTTATAAAATCTATATACAGTATGTAAGTTTATGTGATCAAATAGTCTAAACTTTCAATATTATAAACAAAACAACTACTTACAGAATGGAAAACAGAAACAGTATAAGTAAGGTTTTTATAATATTCCAAAAAACGGTATTGAACGCAAAGATCTCCATTCCGTCTTTTATTTCGGCAAAGTTTCAAGGGCAGTCATTATCTAGATCGTGTTTGTTTTGATAGCGGTGAGAGGCGTAATCATAACTAGGGGAAGTAAGCATGGAAAATTGTGTTTGATAAACACTGTACGGTTTACGCTCAATTATCAGATAGCATGTGACACCAAGAGTTTAAATTTTTAAGTGGCGATGCATTTCTCTTTTACTTCGCTAGAGTATGTCTGACTGTTTATTTTAATATGAGAGATGCTGATGTAATAACATTGTCAACAGCCAGCTGTGTGTTTTTCTTTTCTGAAAGATTATTCTGCGAACTTGCCTTTTATAGTATTGTTCACATGTGTATTTTCTTTTGTTATGAGTATGCATGTTTAGATAATAATAAATTAAAGCAAACATGACCTGGACTTTGTACAACGACACATCCGAGTAAATAACAAAACATAACATTAACCTAATCACTCAATATTTCAACAACACCATGTGGCTTTTCGGGCTTTAATATTTTATCTCAACTGAAATACTTGGCTGTAGTGTTTGAAAATCGGACTCCATTTGCTATAGATACTCGAATCGAATCGGACCAAGCATTTCGATTGACTATCGGACCACAATAATCGAAATCTCATAATATTATTTGGGAATACATTGTTTCAACATGATTATTTAAATGGTTTAACCTAGAGTCAGTAAGTGTGAGACAATAGTCATGCTTATTGAAGAGAAGCCTGTTGTAAGTTTTTCGGTATCGGAAGTAGAGGATTACCTTATATGGAAAATGCTTAAAATAGCACATGACGTATTGCAAAGGTTACGATCTACGCACACTTCTGGAGAAATGACCCGGAAACTGATGCTTTCTGTCACGGAAAGCTCACGAGAGAGATTCGATTCGAATTTCTTGAGATTGAAACTGAGATTTAAGCTTGCTTAGATGTCATCGCTGACCAAACTTTAAATCAAAATACTACTCGCGCCTTTTTTTTTGAATATAATTGTGACTGAATTAAGTTCCTAGAATTATTTATCGCGTTTTCGCTTGTATTGTGAATCGTCATTTGATTTCGCGACTTTATTTTAAAAAACCCAGCAGTATTTGTCTATATTTTATTTTCTGTCGAGATGCACATCCAGGTCGAGGAGCGTGTGTTTTCTTCCATTGCAGATTCAAGTGGATGTCTTGGTAGTGCGCTTGTGGCAGGTGATTCCAACGTACATCGTATCCAAGCAGCGATTCCAAATTGGTCCACTATTCGATGCCTCACAGTATCAGGTACACACATTGTTAAAAGGCAAATGGATGTTATTTAAATGATTATGGCGAACTATTTTGCTTCAATATTGCATAAAGATGTTAGTGAATGTAATATAACCCAAATAATCTGCCACAATATTCAACTTATAGTCTCCTTCAGTTTTGCAGACGACATATTTCATCAACCCGAAGACCTTATTCCTTATTGTATCCAATTTGCTCTGATATATTTGATGGTTATTACTGTAAACACTATGTTACGCACCAGTAAATTGTAACCCCCCCCCCCCCAGGTCCGGGGGAAAACCAGGGATAGCCGGGGAAAAGGGCCATGTTTCTACTTTCCAGGTGGCCCCGCAGGGCCGGGTGACTACGGTGGTTTTGTCATAGCGCCAAATTAAGCCAAGATTGGGCCTTATGTAGAGTCTCTGAGGTGCGGGGGCATTTGGCCGGGGTTTAACCATCAGTTTGTTCCCGCACGGCAGGGATTTTACCCGGGGTTGGCTGAACCGAAAGTCAAAGTCCCGGCTATTCCTCTGACCCTGGGGGCCATGGTTACAATATTGACTGGTGAATTAGCGTAGCACTATTATCTCAAGGGTATTCTGTGAGGAAAAGTGTGTCCATGCAGTGTTGGCTTTCAACCCAGAACTGCTCGAACCAACTGAGCTTTCCGGACATGTAGAATTTTTTATCCAAACACTCTCTAATTTTCCCCGTATTTACATTTAAGGGTGATTCTGGCACTCGGTTCTTTCTTTTTTGACACCAATAAAGACATCCTTGGAGGTAGTGAAAGTACCCAGTGTGGTGGCTGGACACATGAATACCAGAACAATAGCACAGCCCTCTAACCAATTGGCTAGCTGGGCAGCTGGTTTTTACACATGCACACACACAGACACGCATATACACACGCTTCATGCCTTCCACCAATAACCTTTTAGGCTGATCCAGAGATTCTTGCATTTTGCTTTTGATATATCAATTTATTAGTAGTCCTGCGAGAAAGAGTGCGTCCTGTGTGTGGCTTGAAACCATGATTGCACTAGCATGGCATTACAGTGATTAATTTTGTGCAAAGGCTTCTCAAGGCTGTTTCACTGGACCATTAATTTTATTTTTCCCAAAATATTCTTATTTTTTGTCCAATTTCATATTTGCAATATATACAATATATATATATATACAAATTGCAGTGAATTTTATGAAAAAAATCATGACATGACAAACTTGTTCACATCATAATGATTGCATTAAGAAGTGATAACATGTCTATTTACCATTACCCACACAGTGTTCACTTCACTCCGCCATTTATTTTGTAGCTTGTTCTTGCTCACACATTTTACACTCCTTGGCCCCAATTAACCTATTAGCTGATTCTGGCATTTTTACCTTTTATTGACACAAGTAAGGAAAACAATTTGGAGGAAATATTGTTTGTTTGAATAATAGCCTTCTTTTGGACTCAAACCCATGGCGGTAAGAACACTAGCACAGTTCTCTAACCTATTGAGCTTACTGGGCTGGTGGTTCTTACCCACACAAGGTACAGATACATGTAGGCCAATATATTGCTAGAAGTAAAAATGTCATATATTGCCTTGTTTCTCAGCCATTTCATCTAAAGGTCCCTGTTAGCTCAAAGTACTTGTTAAAGTGATTGGTGTATACAAAATGTTTTTCTTAAGTTTCTAGTCAAAGACCTTCTTTCTTTTCACTTTTCCTGTTTAAACATCCCACATATTAGTCAAGCTAAACTGAATAATTTTTTATGTATATGGACAAACAAAAACTCCACACAACCACTTTTTAAACAGTTTATTATGTGAAAAGAAAAGGAAAAATGTTTTTTTATTTAATACCAATTAAATTCCATGCGCCAATCATATCACAAAATATGGTACTGCGTATTCCATTCCATTTTAATTATTGAATCAAATGTTTCTTGATTGATTTGAACCATCCAATACCAAAATAATATTATTAATGCATCAGTCAATTGTAACTACCCCCCCCCCCCCAACACCCTTTCGCACCAAAAATAGCAAGAAATGGTCCTTACCGGGGTTAGGGTTAGGGTTAGCAGTTTGTCCCCACAGGGCTGGGGTTAAACCCGGGATTTGCTGGACCGAGAGTCAAAGTCACCGGTATTCTGGACCCAAAGGGGGGGGGTCGTGGTTAAAGAAAACATAAAAACAAAAGCTACCATTGTTCAGTTTACCTCAATTGTAGGAGCCAAGTTTGTGAATGACAAGAAGGGATTTGTGGCAGTTCTGCAGCTTTCATTGAAGAAGGAGTTTTACCCATGTGTCTATATTCATCTTGGCTCCAATGATGTTCAAGCCAGAGAGGATGTGTTTTATAGGTACACATTAAATATGTTTGATTCTATTACGTAAGAAGCAGTCTTTTCAATAAGCTTCGTCAAGGTACCAGGTTTTAAAAACTCCCTTTGGCGTACTCTATTTCTATGACACACATTTTGTCTACTAAGTAATATAACAATTTATGAAATTTTATTCAATCTCCTTTTCCTCAAGTTTTAATGTTATGAAATATGCCTGATTCAAGAAAGTTATGACAAAGTGTTATTACGACTTTATAATGCTTTATTTGAAGAAGTCACTACTTGTTTGCCTTGGCTTTATTAATAGTCTAATAATGTATATTTATTTCAAAGGAGAGTCACTGAGGTATGTGATAGTATCCACGCGACGAAATTGTTTTATGTTCTATTCTGCCACGAAAAAAGAATGACAGACGAGTATCTTCAACATTAGCGAGAGTCTTCAACAGATGGATCCAGAATGCTAACACCATGCTAATGGACATTTCAGAGGCCATCCCATACATCAGATTCCTTGGATATGGAGCTCAGGTATAAATCAACAAAATAAGTTTATGCAATACAGAAATAAAAGTTGTAGATATTTGGCAAATTTAAGATGATCCTTATTTATATAGACAGGTAGAAATATGTAACTGTAATGCATTTTTATGCCTTTGTGGATATTGGTTGTCATAATGATATTGTTTATTTCATTGGTATATCATATATCATTATTATAAGTCACGTGACCTGCCCATGTTAATTTCTCATATACCCATCATGGGCAATTTCGTACTGTCACACACTGACAGTATCGTTTTGACCGGTTGACATGATACTGTCACATAGCACGCACGTCTTAAAATAAGCATTTTTTGGTTTCCCAAGTCTGAGGTGGTAAGCGCTTATCAAAATGTATTGTGAATCTGGTTACAACTGGTGTTTGTCTTATTTCTAAACGACATTTGCAACAAAATGACAGCTAAAGTAAACAAACAATAATTACAGAATAAATTGATTAAACTTGAAAGTTGTGTTATGGTAAAAATCTTATATATCATGTATATAAATGTAACTGTGTTCGGTATAATAAAATAAATATTGCATGGCTTCCAGTGTGACAGTACATATTGTCAACATTTAGGTAAATACTGTTACCCTCGGCTTCTCCTCGGGTAACAGTATTTCCCTCATGTTAACAATATGTACTGTCACATGGGAAGGCATGCAATATTTATATAATATTCACCAACTTTTTCAAAAACAGTATATGAGCAATATCATTATTTTTGTTTATCTTGGTTAACAAGATAGTATATTGAAGATAGCAAAGATAAAGACTTAATATTCCAATGATTGAAAAGTTTGTTAAACCATGCATTCTGTTTTTATATACAATTAAGGAATGCGCTGATGTGTTGGGTCGTGATGGACTTCATCTGAGTCGTGTTGGTGGTAGACATTGTAGTCAGGTGATTGAGGAGGATGTGTATTCCTGGAGTGAAATAGCCTATCAGCAGGATGTACATTGGAATGAAGACATACGCCAACCACATTCAGCAGAGATTGATGCATCAAGCTTTGACCAGTGGTATTTGTTTCAAATATATTTCAATTCAGCTGAGTTAATTAGTTTTTTGCCTGTGTAAAATATCTGAATATTGTCATTGCCTCAGTGTTGTTTAAGGGTATAAGATGAACATGTCATGTTGATGAATTAACATGAAATATTTTACAACGATAATAATTATATTAAATGTTGGCATTGTTCGATACTGTCTTACTTAATTGCTTGTTGTATGGTGCAAGGTTAAGTATGACTCTTGTTCGGTTTGTAATATTTTAGTCAGTTAAAGAAATGATGTCCATTTAATTATAGTTCATATGATGTTCCTAACTCCCTACGTCTGAGATATTAAAAACAATATTTTCCTGGTGCCTTATTTTTAGCTTTGACTATTTTCAAAGCCTGGCAGCTGCTGTTGAACCAGTCAGTGACCAGAATGTCCAGGCCAGCAAGCAGCCTCTGTACTCCGAAATAGTCCGTTTGGTAAATATAACACTTGCTCTAAATGGATGGCATTTGCTAGATCAATAGTTATAATTTATCAAAAGCATTGAATTCTCTGAAAATATCCAGCTGATGCTTGTGTTGGTTGGTAGATATAGGATCTTCATTCATAAGTTACCATTTACAGGTAATTCAAACAATTATGAACCTTTTCTAATTTGATATTCGTAACATTTCGTCAGTGATCAAGTTAGTCTTTCGGATGAACAAGCCCGAATTCATGTACAAATGCTTGGCATTTGATTTTTGAACAAGCCCTGCAGTATAAAACCCAGAAATTGAGGAAGCCAAAACACATTTTACCAGTGCAGGGATGGGGCTTGTGCTAATTTCAACCGCTGTTTTGTATTGAATGGCAACAAATGAACAATTATATTAATTTTAAGATATTTTGAACAATGCCGAAATATATTTTATCTATTTTGTGTTGAAAGTAAATTAACACTTATTTACTAAGGCAAAAGAGGTCAATGTAAAGTGTTTTAACCTTAGCATGGAAGAATCAAATATGTTTTGTTTTTTTTGCCTTAATTCCTATTTTGTACCACTGTTCTTTTTATTTTGAAAATGCCTCTATTCAGAGGAGATACGAAGGTTATTCTTAATTATAGTGACTTCATAAAACAGATGAACTGAACTTCATATTATGACCGCAAAAGGAACATTTGTTTTATTCTTACAGCCAGCAGCTGAAGTTCCAGATGTTAGCTCAGTGCAGCATAATGTGAAGTTACCAAGGCGCAATGAATTTAAGGTCTCTGTTATGTTTGTTTTGTACTTGAAATATATATTATAACATAATTATTTAATAAATATAGGTAATAGTGCAAAAAAACTTATGTCAATCTGAAATTCCTGTGATCGGTATGATACAGTGCTGGTGTTCTTTTTGAAAGCCTGTTAAGCTGTTTCAGATGGGCAATGCAATTTAATAAAATTTAATGAGCATTTACATAACTAAACTTAAATACATTCATTGATGAAATCATTTAAAGCATGTCTGTTTCTTGTCTACCTTTGGTAGGGACAAGGGTTAAACAACCTGAAACATTTCCATATATTGCTATATTTTTATATATCCTGATTGACTTTGACGCTGTTAATATCCAGAAGGTAGCCAACGTTTTTTGTCATTAATATTTAGGTTGATGAATGTGCTAGATCAGCCAGACCATGTGACCACAGATCAAACAAACATCGAAGGGCAAGGCGAAGAAAATTTACGCAACAAAGTTCGAAGTTCAAGTTCAAAGGTAAATGAAATATATTTGCTGATGTTAAAGCTTCTGTTTAATTTACTTGTCAAATCAATTAATTGATGTTACAATTATGTTTCCACATGTATATTTGTAGATCTGAGCAGTATAAAGATCACGTTGAAATTCCGTTGACATCTGATGTAACAGTAAAGGTGAAGGCAGACAATGTACATAGCATCTGGATGGTAAGTTACAATATTCCTGTAGTGATGTAGATTCTTCAAAGAAGATTAAAATCAACATAACTATCAAAGTTAATCCTAATCCTTTTCTGAGCCATAACAATGTCCTAGTGTTCTGATGTGTTCTTGAAATAAAGAGAAGAAACACTTTTGATGGTGGTTTTGGATAATAAATGCTTTGATATCTTGCTGCATATTTAGTGCCCGAAAGAAGACGCCATTACCACAAAGAAGCGTCTACCTGTCTGCTCTACAATGACTGGAGTTAAGAAGATAAACAAGGTAAGAACATGCTACATGTAATTGCAATTTGTAACAAATTGCAGCATCATTTAAATTAAATACAATTCAGTTTTCCAATAATTTAATAAAAAAGGGGTAGGCAAATGCAAAACCAATGCCTTTGTTAATCTATGAGGATTTCATTCCCAGCTTCATTTAGTAAAACCAGAGTTATAGCCCTTGAGTTTGCATTATTATTATTATCATATTTTTTTCTATTTATTTCTAAGAATGTTTTGGTGTATTGCTTTGATGCTTTCTGTTGAAATGTTTTAACATGCAATATTACGAAAAGTGTCGAAGTGAATTGTAAAAACCTCATTTTATAACTTGAAGCAAGAAATATTGAATGCATTGTGTCCGTTAACTGTAGCAGACATGGTTTGACTGCCCCCTATGCCCAGTAAAGTGTTCTAGAGAAGATTTCCTACTGGACCAATTCTGTCGACGCCATGTACCTGGAGGGATCAAATACAAGAAGAACACTGACAATTCTTTCTGTCATCGGGTATGTTAGTTATTGACTGAGTAGTACGGTAAACAAGTTTGTTTTTTATCAGTGAATGAGTTTTACCTCTTAGTTTATAATAATACATTGTATAATAAATTTTTCATAGTCCTTGGCATCTTTATTTCTTACATGACTACTTTGTAAGTTTTAATAAAGTGGCTATGATTAAATTGGTATATTTTGATCCCCCACCCCCTTTTCGGAAATTTCCCCCTGGCCCCTTAAATTTATCGACTGATATAAAAATGCTAAACATGGGTCTAACCGTCTTGCATATTGGTCAGGTATTGGAAACAGCTTAAATTGATACCAGCTGGTGTTGATGTAAACATTTACATGTAAAAAGGGAGAATTGTTACATGGTGTTATGCAATAAGACAGAGCATGAACACATATCCAAATGTGATACAGTCATTTATAAAAAAACAACAACCCAAACCCCTATTTAAAACAAAAATTTGATGAAAATGTGGCAATAAATTTATATTGGCGTAAGATACATTGGATTGTCTACTTTCTCTATGTGACATTCCCCCCATCCCCAGTGAAAGATATGTTTATAATTGTATATATGCATTAGTTTTGTTTATTTACTGAATCTTAATGCTCATTAGATAATCAATGATTCTTGCTTGTCGATAATTGTCAATTCATTGTAATGTTAATCAAATTTAATTGAATTAATGCCAAAAATGACATATTTATATGTAATATTCATTATGTGCTTTCTGTCTAATAAAAGAAATTTATCAGTAAAACAAAATGGTTATTTACACTGTTCTGAAAGTTTAGTCAGTTTTAATGTCAAAACCATACTTAAGTGCCAATAGGGTCCAGGAACTCAAATTATAAATTTATGATATCCTTTCTGAAATGACATTTATCTTGCCCGTTCAGTGAAATAAATTACAATATTACATTGAAAAACAAAACAAGCATCATCTATATATAATGAACTTCCCCTTAGGGTAATTTTAATGCTAAAATAATAAAAAGGGATATTAATGTTTAATGAAATTATTTTATTACAATTTACGAACAAGAAATCAACGAAGAGCAGCAGAAGTCAGCCAAACTCGAAGAGCACCAATTCAACATCCAGCCTGAACCCTGTAGAAAAAACTTCACCTCCCCATCAAGGTTTAATTTCTTTCTTGGGTACTAAATCAAACATTGTTTATATATTTTTTTTATGTTATTCATGCTTCTTTTTGTCAACACTTACTTATCAATATCTGTGTAAAAATAAAATTTATTAAGGCTCAAGTGTACATGAATTCAGAAATTTATGTTTTCTTACAGATGAATTGGATATCGCAGATCACGCCGATTTCTCCAAATTAAAATTACTTTTATCAAATGATGTTGAGCAAAATCCTGGACCTGTGAGTTATAAAATATGTTAACATGAAAATAACGAAGAGATCAAAATTTATGAAATATAAAGTTACTATTATTAAGTTAAGTACCAACCTTCATCTTCTGCATGTTATCCTAAGGTTTGTTTATGACATTAAAAAAAAAACAGTTTAAACTGGTCTTGCTTTAATGGCTAATGAAAACATTAAGAAACATGCAATATAACAGATTTGTAATAAAAATTTGCATGTTCTATGGTCTGAATGAAGGTAATAATTCAGAAAAAGATTAAATGATTTATTTACCATATAAACAAATTTCTTCTGTTTTTGTCCCCAAGACCTATCACTGTGAATGGAATAATTGTGGATTCATCGGGCTAACAACAACTAGAATAGGACAACACCTGCGACAACATGGACGAGAAGAGGAATGCAAATGGGCGCAATGCAATGGATTTCAGCGAACGAGCTACGAAGACCTGGAGTTACACATTATACACGACCACTTCTTTGATGTATGGTGCAAAAAAATATTGTAATGTTTAACTTTTTTGCATGTTTATAACACTAAATAGAAAATTAAAAATGTAATGACAGGGTATATCAATAGCCATGATGATCTCCTAAACCTACTGAGCAATAACAAATTAGCTGTGGCATTCCCTTGTGTTCGTGTATGACACTGTTAAACATCTTTCTGTCAATTTTATTTCCCAAATGATTTTTTATTTAGGACAGAATCACCTTTCCTTCCCTAGACGATTGGCTGGAATATCTCCCAGAAAAAAGAATCGACCCAGAAACCACTGATTTACGCTTCTGTCCAAAACACCTGGTAAGACCTTTTCAATAGTTTTCATATTTGAACTCAATGTGGAAATAAAGGAGTCTTTTTCAGCAATATTTCACTCACAAATATGAGAAATATTCAATGTCTTTTACAGAGAAGCAAGCTGAAGTTGTGCCTGTTTGATGAGGACTACCTGGACATGCCGACAAACAAATCCTACGCAATGAGCGACCACCTGTGTACACTGGATTTTGAAAGTGATCATTATACTAAATATTTCTTAAATATTGAGAAAATTTTTATTGAAAAAAGACTTTTGTTAGGTGAAGACTGGTCAGATTATAATGGTAAATTTGAGGAAAATGACACTGATTCACTTTTAAGTCCAGATCCAAAAGTCCGCAAGCACAGGCAGTTCCATGGTGGAAAATATCAATTCCACTTTGTCCAAACTTCACGTCCTGAATTAAGTTCAAATTCTCATTCTGGAACTAAGTTAAAGCCAGTAAAAAGAAAAGCTTCCTGTACGTTTCCAAATAAATGGTCAAGTATCTTGCTGACAAATTTACAATTCTGTTCTCATGCCATAACTACGCAGAACTTATTTCTGAATTTGATTTTAGAAGAAGGAATTGTTGATTGCAAAAAACTAAGTTTTCTTAAGTTAGAGTATGACACTGCTGTATTAGCATCAGCCAAAACCTGCACCAAAGGTGTTTTTGTTTGTCATGTATTTAAAATCATTGTAGACAATGCTGAATATCTGTACATCCGCTATGTTGAGTCTGGAGTGTATGCTGGCCTAATGGAACAGAAATATTTGCAAGAAATCAAAGATACATTTCATTACACTGACAATAATATGTTTTTGCATAATACATTAACAGTGGAAGATATACAGAACATGGAATTTGATCATATAAAAGATAAAAAGGAA
Organism: Mya arenaria; assembly: GCF_026914265.1. Taxonomy (NCBI): domain Eukaryota; kingdom Metazoa; phylum Mollusca; class Bivalvia; order Myida; family Myidae; genus Mya; species Mya arenaria. Next base: position 1,753,094 of record NC_069136.1, on the reverse strand, counting down.
AAGCCGAATACATATAAGCCCAGCAGCAGACTTAATGATTTCTTTAAGCAAAAATTCATTCCAGGTATTGCTGATACAAGACAAATGAAGGACACTGATAATATTAATTGTTTATCCTTTGCAGTATCAATTTTGCCCTTTTCTTCAACCTCAACTGCCAAGTTTATGGATGCTTGTACTGCAGGAAAGGAAGACCGTCTTCAAGCTTTGCTTTTAGATTTTAGGCACTCAAAATTGGAACAGGTTCCTCGAAACTCAAGGGAAATATTTCAGCAGCAATATGAAGGAGAAGAAACCGTTTTAAGTCAGTCAAATGCATTAAATTGTTTACCAGGTGACGTCAAAAGAAAAACCGAACTATTCAAAGGTGATCCAAAATTTGCATCCAACTTCATAAACAAGAAAAAACCTGGACTCAGAACATCACTTAGATATCCTACTTTCAGTCTCTTTCTGCAGAATGAAATTAATACAATTTTCACTAAGTATAGAACATATTACCCAGATTTAAATGCGGTTCAATGTGAGGTTTTAAAAATTCCTGCACTAGAGAGGCCATCTAAGAAGAGGAAAAGCACAGCCTCTGTGAAGTTGACAAAAGATGTGGAGCCATTGAGTGTTATGCAGGAATCAACAAAATCTATGTATGAACAATTTTCTATTGATTTAATAGAGGATGGAAAGATATATATTCAGGTAGCTGAGGAAGACACCATGATATGTTGTATGAATGATTTTAATGATTCTGGTTCTTTAAGAAAAGAAGTTTATGTATATACCACTTGGCTTAAGCAAGAATCTGGAGACTACTTCCATTGTACCTGCAGTATATATAGAACTTTATTTGATATAGCTCATAGCCAAACTCTAAATTATTCAAACAGGAATAGCTGCATGCACTATACATTCCTTAAGTGTATCGTTCTTCCAAATCTACAGATAGATGAAAGGGCTACAGAAACCAAAACCCGTAAATTTGTTCAGGAGGGAAAGCAGTGTGCTGGCAAGGATTTGATTGAATTAAGTGACTTTAATGGTACACGTAAATTTTCAGTTTTGGCAGGAGAGACTAAACCTGTTTTTTATCACTGAGTTACAACAAGGCCAAAGCAAATTATACTGTGACCTGTCACAATGGCGTGTGTCAATCAAAGAAGGGACACAAACGATATTTAAATAACTTGAATTATTCCAATCTTTGCAGACATTTATGTGTGTTGAAACATAATCCAGAATCCTGTATTGATTTGCATGAAAAAAATGCCACTAATGAAACTTTTTTAGATGACCAACTACTAGATGATGAAACAAATGATGATGCTGGTGATGGTGATCCTGTTGATACTAATGCCAATTTTGATCCTGAAACAGGTCTATGGAAGTATAAGTGTGAGAGCAGCCATCCAGCAGCAGCTAGAGAGAGTGATATGTTGAGGCGTAACATCATCAAACGTGACGGATGGAATGATTTGACCTTAAGTAGGCAGGCTGATGGTTCATTGAAGGGTCCCAATTTCTATTCAGATATGCCAGACAATACATGCTGCTGTGGATCTGGATGGTTGAAGCGAGATGATGATCCAGATTACTCTGAAAACGGGAAATTGATTCCTTTAGGTCGAGTTCTTACAGTTTACACACAGTTTGCGCCTGTGCAGTGTGATGTTTACAAAAGAGTCTGTTACAACCTGATAGACGACAATCGCTGTGTACTTGCATGGAATGAAGGCCAGAGTGAATCAATTCATGTTTTTAGTAGTCAAACAGCTGCAGGTGACGAAATAGGATGGGAGTTTACATCATCAGTAATGAAAACTGGTTGCACTTTTTCAGCATACTGTCAGATGAAGGATGAACTGTACAGAACTTGTGACCCAAAGGCCAAGTTTATGGATGCAACAGTTTTTTTAAAATGGTGGTTTAGTTGGGCAGCTAATATGAACATTGATTTCAGACAACCATGTGACATTTGTAGGTATGAGCCTAATAGACTGTGCTGTGATGGAACCAGAGTAGGCGTAGGTTTCCGTCATTCAAATTTCACAGAAATAAGTACACCTGATAGTTCTTTACAGACACAGCAAACATTGCATCGACGGATGGACAGATGTTACCTGAAGAATAAGCCTGGAGTTGAAAAGAGACAGATGATTGCTTATCGTGAAGCATTGGATAATATAGCCCGAACTACAGTTGCAGAATTTGAACCGTTAGATATTCCAGAAAATAATGATAGAATTAATTTGCTTATGCAGGCTCTACTTGAGGAGGCTCATCAATCATTCCAGCGATTTACTCGAGGGATGTCAGAATTTGAAAGAGTAGCTTATGCATCTGTCCTTAAGATGTTGGCTACAACAGCATCTGTGACAAGCATTTTGTCACCAGAATATGCACTTTTCTTGCAGGAATTTCTAACTAATGAAAATCTTTCAGATTTTGAGTTTAACAGACAGATGTATGAGATGAGATCATTTGCTCCAGAAATACGGGACTTGATTGCAGAGTCAATGTTGAACAATAACAACATTCTACCTGATGACATTAAACTTTTTCTAGTTCATCTTACTAATGAGTCTCTAAACTTACCAGTTTATGCCCCAGAGGATGCTACTTTTCAATTCGGAACATACAACCCTAAGAAGCTGGGCCGGGCTTATTACTTCAATTAACATGGTAATCATAACTAGGGGAAGTAAGCATGAAAAAAATATGTTTGATAAACACTGTATGGTTTACGCTCAATGGTCAAAAAGCATGTGACACCACGAGTTTATTTTTTTTTAGGGGCCAGGGGTGCGTTTCAATAAAGATTTTTATCGTAAATTGAAATTATCTTAGTGTCATAGTTTCATTATTTTATTACATATTTGAGTTAATTGAACTCGAGTCAGCATTGAAAATGAACACCAAATTGAGTAAATAAAAATAATTGATGTACATGTATTGGTAAACTTTATACAGGTTAAAGAGAATTAAAGTTACGACTAAAATCCTTTATTGAAACAGCCCCCAGTGCCGTAGCTACACTGAGGTGTTTTTGGGGCATATAACAATGTCTGTAGTTCTTAAAAAAAACTCTTTTCGACTTTCTTCATTTGCCTCAATGTACACAAACCATCGAGGCGGAATGTCTATATTTGAAAAAAATCTGAATATTAGATATAATATAATAGAATAAACTCTACAAACTACGGTACCATACCGTTTAATATTGACTTATTGATTATGTAACATTTAATTAGGAAGATATCAAGAATCAATGTTTTTATACATGCACCGGGCAGAATAGTCACGTGTCTGATGTTGAAGCGAGAATAACAAATCTATTTCCAAAAGCAAAGTATAACACACACTGTGCAAGCCACTGTCTAAACTAAGTTATAGTTTCATCGTGCACCAAAGTAGCGAAATAAGAAACTTTATGAATGCATTTAAGGAACTAACACTTTTTTTTTGGCTATTCTGCAAAGCGGAAAGATAACATTCTTGACTAAAAATGTGTCTGATCTGTTAGCTGGTTTGACTGAAAAAGAAGAAGAACATGAACACAAAACTCTACTATACGACGTGTCAAAACGACAGTCTTTGCCAACACTGTCGGACACACGTTGGCTATCACGTGTTGACTCAATTAGCACGCTTATCGTAAATTATGACAAGATATACGATGCGCTACAACAAGTGCTTGATGAATCTTCAGGCCAATCTGCACATTATGCAACAAGTTATATGCACGCTATTGTTGTTGCTGTACTTACTCAGTACACCCTGGAGTTTGTTCGCCATCATTGAAACTCTCCAAAATATTAGAAATGAGGATATGTTTGACAAATTGTTCGATCGCGCAGTAAGTATTGCTACATCTATTGAAGATGTGCCGTCAAAGCCAAGAACAGTTTGCCGACAGAGACAACGTGCAAATTCATCTTCGGACAAAGGCAGTGTCCAAGACCATTACAGATTGAATTATTACTTTCCATTCCTCGACCACATGATTTCACACACGAGGACACGATTCCCTGCTGAACTGGAAGGCGCACTTAAGGGGACCATTCTTCTTCCTGGACACATGCAAAATCTTGACTCCGCTCTAACAGATCAAATAAAGGAGGCATTTCTATATGACTTGCCGAACCATGGAGATTTTGAACAGAAAGTATTGCGATGGACCTTGTTAATCAAAAACTGTACCAAAGTCATGACGCTGGAAGAAGGTGCAGTATTCAAATTATTTTTTATGTGTCTGCCTGTTGGTTCTTGCACTTGTGAAAGGAGTTACAGTTCACTGAGGCGGCTTAAAGCCTGGAGTCGGACATCAATGGGTGCCTCACGACTTAATGGTTTGGCACTTGCCTACGTCCACAGGATCAACATTTCTGTTAACCCTAAACACATTCTTAAGTTGTGGGACGCCACAGGACACCATCGCATAGCACTTGCAATCAAAAATTGAAGTGACAATATGTGGGACGTTTAAAAGTAGGTTTATGGTATTGGTAACAAAGCCTCATATGATTGTGACAGTAAATTTCTTCTAAATGCACATTTATTTGGTCTAAATTTATGTAAACTATGTAGAATTCACTTCAACTGTATCAAAAGTTATAGCACTAAAATGTTGAAATGTTATATATTTATGTAACATTTTTATGCATTTAATTCCACCAAAGATACTCTAGAATGCAGGAAACCGCTTCTTGCCAAAAAAATATTCCGGGGGGGGGGGCATGTCCCCGGACCCCCTAGACCGTTCTGCCTCGGTGTTTTTTTAAGTCTGGCTACGGCACTGGTGGCGATGCAATTCTTTTTTACTTCGCTAGAGGATTACCGACTGTTTATTTTAATATGAGAGGTGCTAATGTAATAATATTGTCAACAGCCAGCTATGTGTTTTTCTTTTCTGAAATATTAATTTGCGAACCTAGCTTTGATAGTATTGCCGTTTACATGTGTATTTCATTTTGTTATGAGTGTGCATGTTTCTACAAATAAATTGCAACAGATCTGACCTGGACTTTGTACTACGACACATCCGAGTAAATAACAAAACCATATCAAACTTTTGTAACGTGCGACGTCAAACAAGTTCAACAGATCCCTTCAGAAAAAAACATGCTCGGCCCTGAAGGGCTTCGCTAGTTCTTAATTTGCATATTACCAACCAAGTAAACATAAGTACTATGAACGTACTTCCGTCTTACAGCGGACTGTTACTGTTGTACTATGAACGCATATCCGGCGCCTACAGCGGACCGTTACTGTTGTACTATGAACGCACATCCGCCGCATACAGCGGACCGTTACTGTTGTACTATGAACGCACATCCGCCGCCTACAGCGGACTGTTACTGTTGTACTATGAACGCACATCCGCCGCCTACAGCGGACTGTTACTGTTGTACTATGAACGCACAGCTGTTACTGTTATACTATGAACGCACTTCCGCCGCCTACAGCGGACTGTTACTGTTATACTATGAACGCACATCCGCCGCCTACAGCGGACTGTTACTGTTATACTATGAACGCACATCCGGCGCCTACAGCGGACTGTTACTGTTATACTATGAACGCATATCCGGCGCCTACAGCGGACTGTTACTGTTGTACTATGAACGCACATCCGCCGCCTACAGCGGACCGTTACTGTTGTACTATGAACGCACATCCGCCGCCCACAGCGGACCGTTACTGTTGTACTATGAACGCACATCCGCCGCCTACAGCGGACCGTTACTGTTGTACTATGAACGCACATCCGCCGCCTACAGCGGACCGTTACTGTTGTGTTACTGTTGTACTATGAACGCATATCCGCCGCCTACAGCGGACTGTTACTGTTGTACTATGAACGCATATCCGCCGCCTACAGCGGACTGTTACTGTTGTACTATGAACGCATATCCGCCGCCTACAGCGGACTGTTACTGTTGTACTATGAACGCATATCCGCCGCCTACAGCGGACTGTTACTGTTGTACTATGAACGCATATCCGCCGCCTACAGCGGACTGTTACTGTTGTACTATGAACGCATATCCGCCGCCTACAGCGGACTGTTACTGTTGTACTATGAACGCACATCCGCCGCCTACAGCGGACTGTTACTGTTGTACTATGAACGCACATCCGCCGCCTACAGCGGACTGTTACTGTTGTACTATGAACGCACATCCGCCGCCTACAGCGGACTGTTACTGTTGTACTATGACCGCACATCCGCCGCCTACAGCGGACTGTTACTGTTGTACTATGAACGCACATCCGCCGCCTACAGCGGACTGTTACTGTTGAACTATGAACGCACATCCGCCGCCTACAGCGGACTGTTACTGTTGTACTATGAACGCATATCCGCCTCCTACAGCGGACTGTTACTGTTGTACTATGAACGCATATCCGCCGCCTACAGCGGACCGTTACTGTTGTACTATGAACGCATATCCGGCGCCTACAGCGGACCGTTACTGTTGTACTATGAACGCACATCCGCCGCCTATGAACGCATATCCGCCGCCTACAGCGGACTGTTACTGTTGTACTATGAACGCATATCCGCCGCCTACAGCGGACCGTTACTGTTGTACTATGAACGCACATCCGCCGCCTACAGCGGACTGTTACTGTTGTACTATGAACGCATATCCGCCGCCTACAGCGGACCGTTACTGTTGTACTATGAACGCACATCCGCCGCCTACAGCGGACTGTTACTGTTGTACTATGAACGCACATCCGCCGCCTACAGCGGACTGTTACTGTTGTACTATGAACGCACATCCGCCGCCTACAGCGGACTGTTACTGTTGTACTATGAACGCACATCCGCCGCCTACAGCGGACTGTTACTGTTGTACTATGAACGCACATCCGCCGCCTACAGCGGACTGTTACTGTTGTACTATGAACGCACATCCGCCGCCTACAGCGGACCGTTACTGTTGTACTATGAACGCACATCCGCCGCCTACAGCGGACTGTTACTGTTGTACTCTGAACGCACATCCGCCGCCTACAGCGGACTGTTACTGTTGTACTATGAACGCATATCCGCCGCCTACAGCGGACTGTTACTGTTGTACTATGAACGCATATCCGCCGCCTACAGCGGACTGTTACTGTTGTACTATGAACGCATATCCGCCGCCTACAGCGGACTGTTACTGTTGTACTATGAACGCACATCCGCCGCCTACAGCGGACTGTTATTGTTGTACTATGAACGCACATCCGCCGCCTACAGCGGACTGTTACTGTTGTACTATGAACGCACATCCGCCGCCTACAGCGGACTGTTACTGTTGTACTATGAACGCATATCCGCCGCCTACAGCGGACTGTTACTGTTGTACTATGAACGCATATCCGCCGCCTACAGCGGACTGTTACTGTTGTACTATGAACGCATATCCGCCGCCTACAGCGGACCGTTACTGTTGTACTATGAACGCACATCCGCCGCCTACAGCGGACAGTTACTGTTGTACTATGAACGCATATCCGCCGCCTACAGCGGACCGTTACTGTTGTACTATGAACGCATATCCGCCGCCTACAGCGGACCGTTACTGTTGTACTATGAACGCACATCCGCCGCCTACAGCGGACTATGAACGCATATCCGTCGCCTACAGCGGACTGTTACTGTTGTACTATGAACGCACATCCGCCGCCTACAGCGGACTGTTACTGTTGTACTATGAACGCATATCCGTCGCCTACAGCGGACTGTTACTGTTGTACTATGAACGCATATCCGCCGCCTACAGCGGACTGTTACTGTTGTACTATGAACGCACATCCGCCGCCTACAGCGGACTGTTACTGTTGTACTATGAACGCATATCCGCCCCCTACAGCGGACTGTTACTGTTGTACTATGAACGCATATCCGCCGCCTACAGCGGACTGTTACTGTTGTACTATGAACGCACATCCGCCGCCTACAGCGGACTGTTACTGTTGTACTATGAACGCACATCCGCCGCCTACAGCGGACTGTTACTGTTGTACTATGAACGCACATCCGCCGCCTACAGCGGACTGTTACTGTTGTACTATGAACGCACATCCGCTGTCTGTTACTGTTGTACTATGAACGCACATCCGCCGCCTACAGCGGACTGTTACTGTTGTACTATGAACGCACATCCGCCGCCTACAGCGGACTGTTACTGTTGTACTATGAACGCACATCCGCCGCCTACAGCGGACTGTTACTGTTGTACTATGAACGCATATCCGCCGCCTACAGCGGACTGTTACTGTTGTACTATGAACGCACATCCGCCGCCTACAGCGGACTGTTACTGTTGTACTATGAACGCACATCCGCCGCCTACAGCGGACTGTTACTGTTGTACTATGAACGCACATCCGCCGCCTACAGCGGACTGTTACTGTTGTACTATGAACGCATATCCGCCGCCTACAGCGGACTGTTACTGTTGTACTATGAACGCACATCCGCCGCCTACAGCGGACTGTTACTGTTGTACTATGAACGCATATCCGCCGCCTACAGCGGACTGTTACTGTTGTACTATGAACGCACATCCGCCGCCTACAGCGGACTGTTACTGTTGTACTATGAACGCATATCCGCCGCCTACAGCGGACTGTTACTGTTGTACTATGAACGCACATCCGCCGCCTACAGCGGACTGTTACTGTTGTACTATGAACGCACATCCGCCGCCTACAGCGGACTGTTACTGTTGTACTATGAACGCACATCCGCCGACTACAGCGGACCGTTACATTATTATGAACGCAAATCCGCCGACTACAGCGGACCGTTATTTTTCCAATGATATAACCCTGTTGTTTACGCTTCAATATTTATACGTGTAAATCATTTCCAAGAGAAACACAGTTGGATTTGAAGTTCGATTCCATAAATTACAGTTGTAAGAGCTCTTTGAAAATAGCCATCGAACTAATCATGTGAAACAGAGAGGAAATAGATGTTGTACAGATTAGAAGGTAATATTATAAATTCTAATTCAGCATTTCGTTTTTTTTTTTTTAATTTTTTATTAGGGTTAGAGCATTTGAACGGCTAGGTACAGATTGCGGTGTAGTTGGCTGATTATGACACGACCTCACTCTATTCATGTTACTTTCCTATTTATAGTAGACAACATATCCTACATGTAAAAATAGAACAGACAGGGACGATAATTAAAGGATAACACTATAATTGTAATGCACAAGTCAATTGTAACAACGCCTCCCCCACCCTCCCTCCGCGGGGACTTTGACTTTCGGTCCAGTCAATACCGGGTAAAACCCCTGCCGTGCGGCGGGGACAAACTGCTGGTAAAATCCCCGCCAAATGCCCCCGCACCCCGGGATACCAAGGTAATGCCCATTCCCCGCTATTTTCACTCGGCACTGCGGGGCCACCTGGAAGGTAAAACACGGCCCTTTCCCCCCCCCCCCACACAATCCCCGGTATACCTCCGGACCTGGGGGCCGTGGTTACAATTGACTGCTGCATAACAACTACTAATGCCAAAGACGACATCAATATTTATATGAAAAACTACAGAAACAAGTCGAGTAGTCGAAAGTTAAAACATTAACCCATGTCAATGGTACAGGGTCATATTTTCATATGAAAATACCTTACATTTTCTTCGACAATCAAACAAGCTAGGCTGACATTCATCGTCGGCAACCCTTGTTCTTTATTCAGTACACTGCATTAATAGTCAATGAAGCAGATCGGGGTTATCCGCCGACGTAGGACTTCATGTTTCTATGATATGTATTGTAAAGTTATCAAAGTGAAGCATCGCTTCAGTGGACTTCTAGTTTCACCTTTGATATGCGTAAACAAACAAAAATAAACTATATGCGACTCTGAATACCGAGCTTCAGTCCCAAATACTCTTGCAAAGGCCCTTAAACCCCGCGTACACAATAGAGAGATTAAGGCTAAAGATTTTCAGCTGTGTACAGTAATTTAAATTAGTAATGCTTTGCTCATCGTTGTGGAATCGTTAATTTGTATATTTGTAATACTCACAAAATGGAAGAGAGAGAGACAAAAAAAAGTTTTATAACATGGTAAAGTAAAACCCGGATAAGTTCATGTTGGTGCTGATTCTGGGTGATGCAATGAAAATTTTGATAGATATATTTGTTATATAGTCTGATGAAATTATTTGAATATTACTGGCATATTTATAAATAAGGAGAATAAACATGTGCATATAAATGTAATATAAATGCATAGCTTGCAGTGCATGGTACTTTAAATAGTTATTATATTTATAGCATCTTTTCTATGTAAATAGTCAGTCAAACAAACTCTACACACAGCAAAGATATGTTAGCACTAAAATGGATGTAACTCGATTGCTAAAAAGTGATTGAAACAGTACGATTATATTATTTTACTTAAAAAAACTTCATGAAACTATCCAAATTTGTGATATTTACCGGCTTACTTCCCGTAGTTTTGAGTTAGCCGCTCTATTTAAATAATTTTGAGTTTGCCGCTCTATTTAAAGTAAACAAGCATGACCTAAATATACCAAACTAAATAGCCTTAAAATTTCCTTCACAATACAACCCAAATGGAGATCTTTGGGTTTTACTCCATATTGTGGAATATCATTTAAACATTACTTATTCTGTGTCTCATTTCCATAGTGTGAGTATTTGTCTTGTTTATGTTTACAAAATAGAAATGTTTGACTACATACACAATAGAACGCGATAATGATGTGCCCCCCACCCCGAAAATATATGGTAAAACAGTAATAATGCACTCAGAAGTAAGCTAATTTTGTTATTTTATAAACGGTGGCCTTAAATAAGTTGTTGATTAGATGCTGCCCGATGTGTTTCCCGATTGATTACAATAGTGTTTTTTAAAAGACAGCAAATGTAAAACATTTTAATTTTTTTTTTTATTAGAACAGTGGTCTACTTTCGTTGTCGACTAAGCATCACTTTCGATTTGAAATAGAGGTAAAACTATGACTTAAGCATCACTTTAACTGAACTGATTAATAATCAGTCTGATAGTTTGTTTGGCATTTTATTCAGCAGGGCCTTACTTGTCTTACAATGCACATACTTCCGTAGATCAAAAGCTTTACAAATCATTTGTTTCAGGTATGATGCGGTCCAGATGCTGTTATGGAAACACAAATACAAAATAAAAGGTGCCTTTCCAGTGTCAATTTTCGAAACAATGTTGTCGTTCATTATGGCGGTAAGCGGCTGTTGTTTTGCATCCGGTCCCAATTTCTCGAATTTCTTAAGCTTAACAGGCTTAAGTACCTTATTGCAATTAAACAAAATAATACTTATATTTGAATTTTGATGATACATGAACAATGGTGTATTGTTATTATCATCATAAAGACAATTAATAGTATCTATATAAAGTATAAAGGTACTCAAAGAAGTAAATATTACGACAATTATTGAAAACGAATAATGTGAGCTTAGCTTGATCCTGTTATAACGGACTTAAATAGTTTCAAGACATTTGGGCTCGTTGATTGGCATTTTAATATCGCACTGTGCAACCATCCGTCCTTCCTCCTGTTTGTCTTATCAGGACTGGACATAAAAAGCAGGCGGTGGATAACGGGCTATAACTTTGTCATGCACAAATGCATACTTTGTTAACCTTTGCGAAATGCTGCATATATGCATATTGAGTATAAAATTGGTTGTACCTCGGCTGTTATTTAGCAGGCAAGAGCGCATTTTGAAATAATATAAAATATCTTTTGGCATATTAAGGTGACATGTCGGGTGCAGTTTCAGGTCCCTATCCCTGAATATCCTGCATATAAGCTTATAGTTTATATTAACTCTTCCTGAATTGAAGCATATTCCATTGCTCTGTTTGGCACTTTTGGGGCATTGTCACCTACAGTGACAGTTCTTGTTTTTAGATTATGTTTATGATCATGAAAGGATAAACTATCCTTACTTTTAATGGAGGACTGGAGTTGATGCTGGGTCGGATGAGACATATGTGTTCGAAGTTGCACTTATTGATACATGCTGGAGCCCTAAGGGGGTTCTTAATAAGTGTTCGCTTACCGTGCTCAGGCTGTAACATTGCAATGACGATATGTTGATAATTGTGTAATGTATATTGTCTTGTAGCGCTGTGCCTCTTGATTGGCAGTCCCTATGCCTCTAAACAGGATAATTGTTATATTTCGGAGCTTGTCTCTGAAGTTTCCAGTTTTTAGCTCGACTATTCGAAGGATAAGAAGGCATTACTACTCGCCCCGGCGTCGGCGTCAGCGTTAGCGTCTGCGTCCGGTTAGAGTTTTAGGACAAGTTGGCATTCTCTCTTCATAACTCTTATACCCTTCATTCAATTCACTTTATACTTCACACAGTAGGTCAGGACCATCACATTATGAGGTTACATAACTCCATATTATCCTTAATATAAAATATGGCCCCTGATTAACTAAGGAACTTAATTTTTAGGGTAATGTGTCAGGTTAAAGTTTTAAGGTAAGTTGGAACCTTCATTCAATTGACTTAATACTTCACACAATTATTGACAACCATCGTACGATTAGGTTACATAACTCCATAATAACCCCTTATACAAATTATGGCCCTTGATTGATTTTTTTAAATAGCTTTTACTTTTTTTATTGCTTTTGACTGTTCTTCTGTCAATCATTGAAAACCTTGTTTTGTTGCATCGGGGCGTTTCTTGTTAATCCCCCCACGGAGGGGGGAGGGGATTATAGGAAAGCACTTCGTCCGTCTGTCAGTCTGTCTGTCCGTTCGTCCGTCTGTCTGTCTGTCTGTAGCATTTCGTGTCCAGCCTATAACTTACTTATGCATTGATGGATTACCATATTACTTGGTACAAATGTTGTCCTAATTGGGTCTATGTGCAGAAGGTCACACAAGGCATTTAAATGTCACAGTACACATGCTCGTGTCCGCGCTATAGCTTACTTATGCATTGATGGATTACCATAAAACATGGTACAAATGTTGTCCTCATTGAGATGATGTGCAGCGACCTTGACACGGGTTCATTCCTCAAAGGTCAAGGTCACGAGAGACATTTAAGGGTCAGCGTACACATGCTCGTGCCGGCGCTATGACTTACTTATGCATAAATGGATTACCATATTACTTGGTACAAATGTTGTCCTTATTGAGACAATGTGCAACGACCTTGACCCGGGTTCATTCAAGGTCACACAAGGCATTTAAATGTCACAGTACACATGCTCGTGTTTGCGCTATAGCTTACTTATGCATTGATTGATTACCATATAACATGTTACAAATGTTGTCCTCATTCAGATGATGTGCAGTGACCTTGACCCGGGTCCATACATCAATGGTCAAGGTCACACGAGACATTTAAAGGTCAGGGTACACAGGGTCGTGTCCGTGTTATAACATACTCATGTATTGATGGAATACCATATAAAATGGTACAAATGTTGTCCTTATTAAAATGATGTGCAGTGATCTTGACCCGGGTTCATGTCTCGATGGTCAAGGTCACATTTGACATTTAAAGGTCATAGTACACATGCTCGTTTTAGCCAAAATATTCTTGACATTGATCTCACCAACACTACACACAATATTGATAACGTAATATCCTATTAAATATGTTCATATATCCAAGAATATTTAGGTTACCGGTCAAAACATTTGTATTTCCTATATTGCCACTCTTGACCAGTGATTTAGTACAATTTTGGTCAGATTCAACGTACCACTCAGGTTGCGAGATAACAAAATAAACATAAAAAACAACGGCGGGAGATATCGCCGTCCTTTGAAATCCCTTGTTTACTTTTCAATTTGACTTTTTGATTGCTCGCATATAACATCATTATTGTACAGCTCTTGTTTTATAAGGTTTCTGAAATAAATCAGTTGCTGCTTAATTCTCATATTATTCAATCAATGTTACAGCCTGGCGCAGAGGATCAGCGAAAACGGTTTGAGAAATATGGTAGCGTTAAATAAATCAGTAATAAATCAGTAGTGTACGCATAAAACATTATTAACTTAATATATGTACTCATATATTACACATCGTGCATAGGTTTACAATTTCAATATCCGCTTTAATTATAGCATAGCTAAATTACAACATTTTCTTAACTGCTTAAAGTGATCCAATATAACACCTTCTTGGAGAAAAGAGTCTAGTATCTATTTCGACGCCTTTCAGAACTAAACGAGATTTCGAATTATATTTTATTTGAGATCAATTCGATTGGTTTTAAAAAGTTTGGATTGCGCCAGGCTCCGAGTTGCGTCGATAAAATTACTAAGGAATGCGATTTTCCCATTAAGGTTACAAAACTCATTTTGAATACTTGCGTAATACTGTAAATACTAAAAATGGATAATGAAATCGGACTGGTTAAAGTGGTTTGGGTATGCAAGAGTATGTTAATTCATGTGTTTGTGATATAGGTCGGATGTACGGATCCTCCGGCATGTTACGTAATTTATTGGATGCCTACCCTTGTCCCTGATATACCGTTAGTCATACTTTTGTAACATATGTCATTCCATCTTTCAATCTGATATCAACTCTGTATTATAATTAAGGCTTAAACGAAACACCTGGCATTTGCATTGGCACAAGAATGTCTGACAGATGTTACTTATGCTAACGTCTACATAATAACAGGAGCCTTTGGAATTGATCACTTATGAGCAGTTCCTGCGACCCGCCGCCAGTCCTCTCAAAGTTGGGTTGGATAGACGGTCTTTGAGCCAGGACTAAATTTGACAGAGGACCAGTTGTGTCGAATAAAACAAAATGTCTGACCAATTGATTGAAGTTGTTATCTGTATTACTTGTTTTACATTAAGATTACATCTGCTTGAGAACTGTTGTAGTTAAAGAGTATGTATGTACAGGTAAAAGGTACTGACAGGAAAAGAGAAACGAATACATAGATGTTTATGTACATGTATATATCATTCTTTAATACCGTTTGACTTTTAAAGAACAATAGTTCCATAATACAGATCGACAATCAATGAATGCACCATAACCATGTGATTATTACAAACCGTTCAAGCCAAACGACGCATGTGCACACCAGCATTCTCAACATTTCCACGATACAAGTCGGTCGGTATCAGTAAAGGCTATCGCCTCCTCTCACAGCCAGTCCTATCATCACTCGGGATGTCATAGAGCTGATGAGAGTTTACACGATGCACGAGAATGTTGTTCCACTTTTCAGTTAACACACTTGAAGCGTTGCCGGTACGGTGACCCGACTTCTGATTCGGCGATCTAGATCGTCCGAAAATGTTCTAGGAGTGAACTTAAAGCTGATCAGACAAGTTCGTCGACGTCGTTAGAGGATAGAAATTTGCAATATACTGTCACTTATGCCTGGCCAATAACACCAATCGCTGGAAACTGCCACTGATGCCTGTTGGGTGATCATAAGCAGCCACATTATCCAACTTGATCCGCAATAACTGAATTACGTCAAATCATTAGTAGTTTAGACGTGTAATGGCTATGACAATGTTTCGGTATTTTTCTTTGAAAACGCTACAACAAAAAAGGATGCCTTATGAAAGTTGCTTTATTTTATTTTATTTTATTTCAATTTCCAAAACTGAGTCGTCTTTACGTATAATTTCCAACACGCAATCGGCACTTTGATTTAAAAAGAATGAAATATACAAAAAAAACATTTAATCATTTATTGATAATATAGCTTGTATTTCCACAACAAAAATAAATAAACAATCACATAAAAGCATACATCAATAACATTCAATTCAATCTGTACCGGATGTAGTATATGACATGATTATGTTTTCATCAAATGTTTTCAATAAGTCTATATGTTTAATCTCTAACTTATTGTATCTTTAAATTAAAAAGCAAGCTATTTTATGACACAAAATGTGAATAAAACATAATCCGTTTGGCAAGAATAGGCTCATGTTTCCGAGTTTATATAATGCTAGAACACCTGCTAAACAATAATATGTACTACTTTTTCAAACTTACAAAATTTAAATTTGTTCTATTGGAGATCACTGATGATTTTAATTGCTGGCACCCCGCAGCAATTCCGTTCTGATTCGGTGCAAGTTGAAATATTTGAGCATTTTTATTACAAATATCTTGAATCAACCTAAGTTTAAAGTTTAATCAGTATATATAATCAATAATTGTCGGTAACTATTTTAGACCTTTCTGTTTCTATCCATGTTCACACTGTCTGTGGAAAAATATATACTCGAGCAAATGCATGTTTATTGTCGACCTAACAATAGTTTTCGTTTAACAGAAAAATATATTTTGTCTGAAACCAACAGCAATCATCTCACTTGATGATGCCATACAGGAAGTTCAGCCACATTAACTTTTAAATAATCTTTAACACGCGTTAAAGCAACATTTGAATAAAGTTTTCTTCCGAATCAAATTTATTTTCAATGAGGTTCAAGTGATGTTTATATTCAAAACATGCTTTGCTAGACGGCAAATATTACTGATTTGCAAAGGAAAGTCATCGCTGTGTGGAAATTGCAGTTCGTCCGACTGGAGTAAGACCTCAGGGTACTTCTTGCCTGTATTACAAAATGTTATTCCTTCTTTACTCAAGTTTGACGGGCCAAATTAAACCTTCCAACAGCAATGTTATGCTCTTACATTCATTGACAGCCCTTCAAAGAAAATATGTTCACTTAAAAATTACGTATAATCTACATTGTACTTTAAAAATGGTTCAAGTAAGACCTCAGACATACCTCACCCATCACAACCACATATAACATGGAATGCATTCACAAATACCATAAATCTGTTTAATATATAATTGGTTAATAATGATCGCGTATGTGTATTTTGACACTAAATAATTATGAATTGGTGTTCCTCCTTAAAAGTTGACATGCAAAAGGCCATTAATTGAAATGTTATTTCGGCCAATATGCGTTGTTGCTTTGAAAATTATTAAAACTTATAGGAAATATTTTTGCTTTTGTTTTAAACGTCCAATATTTCGATCGGATGAATACATCTACGGATATAAATTCAACAAATAATATCCATGTTTTGTAAAAGAAAACAAGTCTATATATTGCTTGCATTTAGTGTGATATGAGCGTTTTTGTAGAAACCTTTGTTTCGTATCAATTTTCCATTCGAGTTTAACGGTAATGCCGTTAATATAATGTTACAACCGCATAATTATATACAATTACAACGCCAAAATCTCCCGTACTGTCACGAATCGTATATTGAGTAAACAATTCTGGTGAATTCACCTTGAATATAAACAGATGCAAACAATAGTATCTACCTTTTTGATGAACTGTATTCAAATCTGTAAGCAGAAACACTATAACCCCTTATTGCATAGACAGTATACACTCGGCAGGTCGGAAACATAAATACGTTATGTACACAAACGACAACCCAATGTATGAACTTATTTCGTGTACAGAATACACTCAAGTCTGACGCATGTTCCCAGAAAAAACACTAGTGTCCAGCTATTTGAGCGACATGTATTTTAAACATGAATTTAATCCTGAAGGCGCGGGCAGTCAGCAGTGTTCCATTAGAAGTAGACCGTTATTTCCGGTCGTTCCTTTTTCCGGTTCCCCGTGTTTCCCATTGCATCCAACAGCTTCTGAAACAACATGTTGTTTATCATCGATATGACGTATTTCTGCCTGCTCCAATTCGGCATACTAGTACATTTATTGAAAAACTCGATCTAATTTTTGGCCTTTTATTAAATGATTCTATGATATTTGTTCTTAATATAAACATAATGGATAACATTTTCGAAATCGTAACTGGGCCGAATTCACCCTATACCCCCAATTTTAAATTTAAGTTTTTTTTTACATATATTAGAACAGTTAATATTGGCGAATATCGCAGTCTGGCCTTACCTGTGAGCCCTGGGGATGAAGTTTATCATCACTGTCCCAGCTAGTTAGTTTGGCTCCCTCCGCTTTCTTCGCTTTCACCAGAACGTGTTGACTGCCACCCGTGCTGTCACTATGACTGGACTCGTTACTTGTGGTATCGTCTCCGTGGAACGTCCTGAAATCCCCGTGAAATTCATTGTCATCTTGGGGAAACCCGTACCGTTCGTCATCATACGGCACGACTGCCGTCTCTATTTCAATCTCACTGACATCTCGGTCCATTTGAGAGCCACTACTTTGTAAATAACCCTGATTTACTCCTGAATCACTGAGCGGATTCTGTTGAACTGTTGTAGCGCCTTCATATTCAGAGATGGGGTCGACCTCTTCCGTATAACCGAGGTCCATCTTCGGAAGATCATCGGGAACCTCCGCCTGTCTGTATGTCAGTCCTTTAGCGGAGTGCATTCTTGGCACTTTCGCTCGATCCAGCTCTTCTTTTGTGCGTCGGTGTCTATATAATAAGACACAAGAAAAAAAGATTTATTTTTATTGTAAGTTTATACAACACCTTTTAATGATACAGCGTTTTGATATGAGATATTAGTTCGGACACACAAGATGTGATAGAGAACATTAAGCACTAAACGTCTTTTGTAAATTTTATACGCATCCAATATCTCTTTTAACAAAAATACTAGAAATAATTAAAACAAATTCATATAATTTAGTCAACCCTCCACAGTTTTCTTTTCAGAATATTTACATTCGCATATTCCTTTTGCACAAGGAGTTATGATGATTTTAGCGCGACGTCATTTTACCAATGATATAAGACAACAGTAGTTCAAGCGAGCAAATAACCAAGAAGCGCTAGCGCGCGTCATGAAATTTGCTCGCGTGTCGTACTGCGTTCATTCAGCATGCACATAAATATGTGACAAATTCTTAAATAATCACTAACCTCCAACAGATGTACACAAGAAGAATAACAATGACAACGAGCAAAAGTCCGGCGACTGCTCCGAGGATTATAACGAGCATATTGTCTTCCGGTGCCGTCAGACTAGCGACCGCAAGAGTGGCTTTATTAGGCCCACTAGGGGTAGTCGTTGGAGTTCCGGGGTTGAGCGGTGGGAAAGCAACCTCTAAGAAGACAGTTGACTCCCGTGGCGGTGTTCCGTCATCGGTGACGGCGATCAGAAGCGGATAGCGGTCCTCGCGCAGATCCTCCGGGGAGCCTGTTACATAGAGCTCCGCCGAGGTAAGGAGAGAATTTGCCGGAACGCTTACTGGTCGAAGCGCGAACAACCTAAAAATGAAACACAGTTAATCTTGGTATTGGTTTTACCCACAGACTTAAATATACTTCTTTGCGTTAAATATAAATCTTTATTATTATCATAGTGTTTAATTTGAGAGAAAGAACACCATTCGTATTCCTTCATCATATAGCGAGAATATTTAACAATTTTAAAAACGAAAGTATATGAAAAGTTATATGCAGAGCTTAATTAACGGATGCAGTTAACGTTTGAAAACATTAAGTTGAAACAATACAGCGTAATTAAGGTGAGTGATGAATGTGATTAACAATATGTTCAAATAACCACATTTTTGTATTATAACTTACCCTGTGTATGAGCGCAACTGGAAGGTCAGTATGTTGTTGACGTCCCTATCCGAACCCTGTAACGATAGATTCCATAAAACTTCAGAAAATGATTTATTGAAGAAAAACAACATTCCCTTATCATATTGTTCGCATATTTCAATGAACATGTTTTACGCATTTTTGCAAAATATTTTAAAATCTGTGGAATTTGATACTATATTATTTGTGAAAAAGGGTATATTTGATTTTTACAATTTTGCAAGATGGGATCACATTCTTCAAATTGTCTAACAAGGCTTGAACACAACTGCATATATATACTAGTTAAACGTTCGTTTGTATGCGTTTAAGGAAGTGTTTCGATACGAAACTTTGTGGGTTCGATCCCAACCAGGGGTACTTTCAAAGACCCCTCAAAAATGTCCCAGTACAAGGCTCTACCCAGGAAAGCGACTCGAGAGTGATTCAGTAAGCTATCAGCTTAGTCACAATCGAACCAAAATTAGTATAAACTAAAGTATTACGTTCTTAGAGAGATACTGCCATGTTTTATTGGTTCTTAAAGTCTGTGGACACTCATCGGTTCCTCTTGAAAACTTACGCTGATCGACGTAATGACGTAATTTTGCTGACGTTCCGCATTAAAGAACGTATCATCGACGTAAATGAGAGGGTTGTTGTCGTTTACGTCATTAACGTTGATAATGACCGTGGCGGTTGCCGTCTGAAACAGTTCATTTAACTTATTTATTCATCATATTGACTATTCCAAAATATATTTCATAAAAAGACATTTTAAATTACTTCAAGAAAGAACGATCCTAAACAAGCGCCGTTCATAGAATGTACATACATATACATGTATAAATACTGTATCATGGCACTTCACAAAAATAATATCTACCACTGTATGAATAACTGTCACTGTATCCGTTTAAGAATATTAATGAGCAAATGAAACAAATATATTAAAACTATCAATGAAAACTCTTAAAATCAAACTTAACCGAAGATTTATGTGAAGTATCCAAGAATATGAGAATTTCTCACATGTCAGTACGAAATTAAGAGTCCAAATATGTTGACCAATTTAATGAAAACTGGCGTTAGTGACCGCCAATACCCAATACAAAATTAGAACTTCATTTGCATATATTCTAAATCAGTGTCGGATTTGCAATGGGCGTGACAGAAACCCGACACCAGCTTAATAAACCCAGCCTCATGTGTAATCATGACTTCAACGTTTGCGATAACTGATCGGTACGTAGAATTATAATACCCACTTTGCCTGCAAGTATATCAGAACGACAATTCAATGTTGTTACGATGTTTTTTTTTTGTTTAAAATAGTTTTTTTGACTCATTTTCCCTTAACAAACAGAAAATAAAGCTTTAACATCCTGAAATGTCGTCAGTTCTACAATAGCATTGTACCAACTGACGATTTACATGAGTAAAAAACTGTATTCTGTTGAGCTTCGCTTTCAAACTATCTGTATTTTCAATTGTTAAAACAATTAGGAAAATACAACACAAAAGCAACACAGAATTGTCGTTTGCTTCTATTTTGAATACACTCACGTGACTTCCGTCGGATGCCGTAACGTTGAAGGAAATACGCTGTTCACGCTCGAAGTCCAGCGACTGGTTCAGAAATATCACTCCCCTAAAAGCAGATAAAAAAAGATGTTTTGCATTGTGACAAGCCTTTTTTTTCTTTTTTTAAAATCAGGTTTACTCCAACCTGCTTAACCTTTTCTTCATTTATGGAAGGACTTTTTAGCATGTTAGCATACACTGCAATGTCAATAGTGAAATGAAAGTGAACTAACATAAGACTCAATGACGTTTGTACTTGGTGATGATATTACGTGTAGTAAATGTCAGAAGCAACCACACGACATTACAATACAGAAAATTGTGCTACCTATTGGAATTAACCCCGCGATTATATATATGGTTTACATGAACATTATAGAACCATGAAAGATACAGGCAAAACGTCCTTCTGACAACACGTAAGCTTTAGTCATCTATTATGTAAATGCAACTGTATTGAACAAGTTACTTTATTAATTGTTCCATAGACTGAAACAATTATTATACTAATTTTCTCTTGGTGTTTTTACATAACTAACTGCAGTATTGATTTGGTAAAAGGATTTTAACACCGTATACCATAGAAATTTCAATGCACTTCTACTTTGTAGCAATTTTTGAGTTTAGTTTAGTTGAATTGCGTTGAAGGACCATGTCCTTTCTCGAAAGTTCTAAATCGTAGCAAGCTTAGGTAGCTTACTTTATTAAGCTAATCTTCCTACTTAATCTAGATTGTACTTGATAAAAAGTCGAAAATATCATAAAGATAATTTCTTAAGAAAAGGTAAAAAAAACTCTTAAGAATGTAAATATAGCACAAACTATACCAAAACAAAAATAATTAGCTCAACTTAATTTTGTTTTAAGGTACTTAAGATGATTTGAGAAATTAGGGCCTGTGTTTCGAACACTTACTTGTCGTTAATAGAGAAACTGGGTGTCTGGTTCACTATGGCGTACTGTATAACTGTCCCCTGAAAACATAGTTTACAATCCATATTAAATGCAAGCATTTAAGAAAAGAGTACGATTACATGTTTTCTATAAGCACGTGTTCTACAGGAAGTAGGTCTGAACAAATGTACATACATCTAAACAAATAAACTATGTAACACAGATTATGCCAGTTTCTATAATACTTGTTCTTACTTATGTTACATTAAGGCTACCACGTTTGTTTTTTAATGTGAAAGTGTTAGTTTTTTTAAGTAAAGACAAATATATAATAATATGAAAAGCGCCTGGCTGATACCTTAATTAGGCGAAATATTAATGCAAATATAATACTAGAATGCATACTAAGCATTTCAAAAGTAAGCCATATTATTTATGTAGTTATGAACTGGGGCATTTTAACATCGGATTTATTAAATTATATTTACAAAATATGAGTGAAATTGGTCAAACTACCGGAATTTCTACAGAGGAAACAATGGCTAATGGGGATGAAAAGAAATGTATAAGAAAAGTACAAATAATAAAAATCGGATCATAAAAGTACAGGTGAAGCTCGTTGTATATGCTATACTCATATTGAGGGTTATTTCTTGACTTTAGAAGTGATGTTATATGTGCTTGTCATTGTGTGATGTCCCTCGTTTTTATACAAAATCCATTGAATGTATGTGATATTACTTATCTTTATGTGATATTACTTGTCTTAATGTGATATTACTTGTCTTTATGTGATATTACTTATCTTTATGTGATATTACTTATCTTTGTGTGATATTACTTGTCTTAATGTGATAATACCGTCTTTGAGTGATATTAATAAAGTTTAAGTGATATTGATTGACTGCATATATTATTGTCGTCTTTAAGTGACGTTATATTATGAGGTGTTACCAGTTCATGGTGGCTAATTTCTTCCAATTTATGTTTCACATTTTTGACAAAAGGGCGAAACTGCGAAAACCCACCACATGGGGGAAAAGCTGTAATACTTGTCTCGATACAATTTTTCGTATGACTACCGGAAGCATAAAGGACGATAATGTGGCGACGCGAGTACGCATGTTCGCTCTACCATGTTCCGGAAGTTCCCATTATTGTCCGTTCTTAAACACGAACTGGGAAAAACAGCCCCCATTGTTCTCTCTGTGTGATGTTATATGAACATGAGAAAAAGTTTAAAGCATTCTAAAGCATTTTGAAAATATGGAAGTAGGTTAGTAGAACAAAATGTTGATAGAATAGGCTGAAAACAGTAAACAGTTACTCTAAGCGTGACCATACCGTTATCGTTTTCTGGAAAAGACCATGAAATCAATGTTGTGTGTTAGAAATAAACATAAGAAATAAAATATAAACAACACATAGGTTGTCCTCTTGAGGCGGTGCATATAAGTAGAAAAGATAATTTACATATTCTCGAACAATTCGAAAACACGGTTTGATATAATCGTTTAAAGTTTAGGGGATGATCAATAATCCAAATACATCTATTATAGGTTTCAATTCAAAACTGCTGAACATAACAACCCGAGAGGACAAACAAAATCATAACTCAACACGTAACAATCACGTCTCTTTGTAAAGGGAGCATTGCATCACATAAAAGTTGGTCCAAGGAAAGGGTGAACTAAATTAATAAAAGAGATTGAACTGCCATTAGTCAATAACTCATTTTTACGGCTAATACTCAATGGGAAAAACATTTTTGTGATGCAACACAGTTGTAGCCTACAATCTCTACTGAATTAACTTAACCAGCTACACAAATAAGCACATATACAACAATACAAAACAAAGGACGACTAAGCATGCTTTGCAACGAATAAAGCGTGGATGTGCGACATTTTTACAAGCGTAGACTACATAAATTCGGAACACATCGGCTATTTTTTACCGACATCCTCGGATGTATGCCGGCACGTCAGTTGAAGTAGTTCATAAACATTTAAATATTAAAATTATTATTTGTAATTTAAACGTGTATTTTGTTTTACTAAATTGAAATCGATTGCCAGTAAAGTGTATTTTTACATACGAAAATAAGGTTCCAAGAGTCAAGTACAAGTCTTATGTTTAACTGCTGTACTTGTATTTTACAATCTCGTTTTTAAGTTTCGCGTGCATGGTGCATGGTGCAGAGAAGGATTTTTAATTAAGATTTAAATGATAAAAACGCAGTTTCCAACATTCCGGACACTTAATTTACCACCCGGGCTTTAATTTTCAGAACGATACTAAAATAAAATTCGGGCGGTAACTGATCTTGCCAGAATCCCCATTTATGCCACGTTCAACCCAGTTTTGGAACATTATCAATTTCTCTTTTTTTTTTGTAACACTGAACCTTTAAACAAATATGAAGTCTACATTTAATTATCCATACAGCATTTGAAATAAATAGCACACACACAACATCACACGAAACAACTTACAAAGTCTATATCGGTGGCGGTAGTTGCAACCAACGCGTTACCCACGGGCTCAAGCTCCGTCTTCGTGACGTTGTAGACGTCAGAGCTGAAGCGTGGGGCGTTGATGTTTGCCTCGGTGATGCTGATGGTAAGCATCGAAAACCACTGACGCTCGAGGTTGTCGGCTTGTATGGCCTGTAGGGGCGGAGAGTTAGAAAAAGTTCAGTTGTTCTTTAAAGGTACCATCTAACGATATATAGTCAAAGCGGCAATGTTCGAATACCAGTAAATGGAAAACTGACTCTCTGGCTTGGTGCAACGATTACAAAGGGTCACGGATCCGCTTTGTTACACTCAACGCATTGTGGGATATATACTTTAACATAATTAAATGGCCAACTGATTTTATCGAAGAATTTGGCTTATGGTTTAACGAAATGCTTATTTTTAAGAAATCGTGAAATACCTATTCCATTATACGAAAAATACAATGATAAAGGATTTGTGGTTGGCATTTGTTTCGTTTTCTTTCAATAGTTTTGTCGCCATTTATTTTTGAAAACGTTGAGAAAGTGGGGTGTTTGTTGAATAAACGTAAATCTATAAGAAGTTATTGATATATGGTGGAAAGTAGACCTACCAGCACAACAACGGTGAGTGTGGGCACGTCAACATATAGCGTTTTGACGTTACGTACTTCTGCCGTTATCTCATTTATCTCGAATAACTCGTACGGATCTGCAGAAGAAATGTAGTGAAATGCTTCCAACTGTTTATATGTCAAACGTTTTATAACACATAAAATATTAAACACATTTATAAAATTTCAAGAGCCTCATTCATAGAACGTTAACATTTCATTGACGATCTAAGATCCAGATAGAGCAATTCATTTATATTTTTATTGATGTACGATCTACGCGCTACACGAAAAATTTCCCACACCTGGAAGTATAATCTTAGTAGCAAATACATCTTTACCTAGAAATCAAAATGAACCACTTTACAACAATAAATAACGATCTACGCCATTCTATTTAAATTTTACACTACGGTAAGAAGATGACTGAATAGAGTCAGATTTCGCAATACATACATGGCTAAGTTACATTGAATTAAATATGTATAGCTTATAATGTATTATAAGATATATAATGTAAGATGTACACTGCAAATTACCTAGAATCCTGTATACAATTGTGGCGTTCATGGTGTCTGGATCATAGGCTTGTATCTTGGGCGTCACCGTCACGACCGTGTCCTGGGGGATATGATGAAAACGTTATAGTTTATACCACATTAGTTTAGACGTGACAAAAGGGTTGGTTTCCGTTTTCCAAACATACCCTTATATTTTACACCGACCCTATTGTAGTAATTCGACAATTTTTAGTGTGAAAATAATATTCAGACGAAACTTTATTATCAAAAGTTTAAAAAAAACTACCCCTTAGTTCATGAGAGTAATAATCGGGAATAAAACAGGACATTCCACACCCGATTAAATTCCCTAGTTACGTTTGTCTATGTTCAGAGACTGCAAACTAGTGGCCTTGGTGGGGCTTGAACCCGACACCATTTTGACACGAGGCAGACACCCATACCACTAGATAACCTCAACATATGATATACAGGTAATATTATATAGACCTGCGACTGTATGAAACTATATCTATGTTCTACATGTTGAATATGCCAGTTGGTTGGTGCAAGGCGGGTAGAAGGCTCAACTACGTTATTTGGATAAAAGTATATTCAAAAGATACTAAAACACCGAGCCCGGTAAGCCCATATACCTTCGCTGCATCCTCCTTAATAACACCCTTGTAGGCGGTACGCGTGAATACGGGATTTTGGTCGTCCGTATCGGTGACGTGCACCGTTAACGTCGCCGTTGACGTCAGCACCGGCCCGCGACCAGGGCTAGGGTTGTCCTGCAAGGTGAAATGAAAAGGGCTTCAAGAAGTTGGTATATACTGTATAAATGTTACTGAAGACGCAGACAATAATTCATCGACGATTATGCAATATTATAAACACACACACACACACATACCTCGCTTATTTCAATAAAGTTGAATGATTGTCTTAAACATTTCTTAAACTTAGTTTTGGCTTCATTGTTTGAAGTCGAATTTGTTTTAACAAAACACGTTGATATATCTTACTTCATATACTATTTTTTAAAGTTCAGCCCTATTATTCGCAAAAAAGAAACATTTTCAAGCTCTTTCCCCTAGAGCAAAATAGTTCTGAGATACTTTTTAAGGGGCCAAGAGAACATGCTCCTTGTCGAAATGGAACCCACATCCTCATATGTGAGATATACACGCTTACCATGGCAACAATGTGTACTTCCATGGTCTGTACGGTCTCAAAGTCCAGCTCTCTTGCCAGTCTGATGTCCGGCTTCGTGGGAACGTCCATCTTGAAGTAGTTCTGCAAAATACGTGGAAATTATTGTTGGGAGCCATATGATTAATTAAACAATGTACTCACTTGCGACGTTAAGGTTTATTTCAGCCCAAAGATGACATGTATAATTATGAACGTATTGAAGGATCTTGGAACAAGAATCAACGGGAGGCTTTACTACGATGTACAGAAAGAATGAAACCACTAACATTGTGCATTTGCGTTTAACTAATGATGAAGTTTTCTGAGATTATTTTTGGCTCAAAGCCTTGCTTAAATGTTAGTAATTATTCAGATGCAACATTGTATTCGTAAATAATCAACTTTTGTCGTATTATAGACATACCGAATATTTCGTTGTGTTGGCTATCCGGTAAGACACTCGGCTGTTTCCGTCATATTGCCGGTCCTTGTCGGTGGCGACCGTTTCCGAATAGATGATCGTGTTCACGAGCGAGTCCTATAAAAGAGAAAATAACATCCGATAAATCATGTCAAAATTTAAAAAGGTAAAATAAAAAATAAAAAGGAGGATACAAAACTACAAAAGCTTGTTCATATTTCCTCCTTTTTGTTCATTCGCGAAATCATAATGTGCGCATACAAGATTCATTAATTACTTGTTGATGTCACACGCACCGTGGTTCTATTTCTTATTTATTCTGATGTTTACATAACACACCACTGTTAATACAAATACGCGCCGCTACGTTGCAAATCGTGATATTTGAATGTCCATTTTTTATGTTTGTATGTTTAGCTAACTTCACAAAGCTTTTTCGGTAACATGTATTTTAGACTTAAAAAGTTTGTTCAAATTTATTTAAACTACAGCTAAATAAGTAAACGTTAAAGTTCATGAATTACAAAATAAGCGATTTCTTCAAGGGAGCGACAGCGACTGGTTGATTAATGGTTCTTAGTTTGTATTAACTCAGCATTATGAGGAAACCGTCGGTCAAAATTTTATCCTTATATTTAAACATGATCATCTTTCACGTTCTGATGAATGTAACTTTCAGCAATTACTCATGTGTTAGTCTTATACTAGACATATGTTACAGTAAATGTATATAAGGCTTATGAAGGTTTTACGAAACCCTGTAGAGAATGACAATGGATAAGTGGATACATATCTGTTGATGTTTATCCACGTGATGTAGTTGTAGAAACGTAAATAAACTCCGAAACGTACCTCTGGGACGGAGACTTGGTATTGTGGCCTTGAGAATTCCGGTGCACGGTCGTTGTAGTCTGTCACCAACACACGCACGTTGATCTGGAACTGTAACCATAGAAACGCTTTCATGAATAGATGGGTTACCAGAGGTCCTTGAAATTCAAAAACCTGTTAGGGGAACTGACAATAAGGGTCCAAAGTAACTAACTTACAATATTACAAGATTCACAGCAATTAACCATTAGAGTTCTCAGTAACTTACCATGGCCGCAACTGACAATGACGGTACAAAAAACTAGTCATAAAGCTTTCCGTAACAGACAATGATGTAACGAGTTGACTGGCAATAACATTTGGCGCGAACTGACAATGGTGGTACAAGCTAACTCGTCCGTAGGGTTTGTGGTAACTGACAATGATGGTACAAGGTAACTCGTCAGTAGAGTTTGCGGCAACTGACAATGATGGTACAAGGTAACTCGTCAGTAGGGTTTGTGACAACTGACAATGATGGTACAAGGTAACTCGTCAGTAGAGTTTGCGGCAACTGACAATGATGGTACAAGGTAACTCGTCAGTAGGGTTTGCAGTGACCGACAATGATGGTGCAAGGAAACTCGTCAGTATTGTTTGCGGTGACCGACAATGATGGTACAATATATCTCTTAAGTAAGGTTTGCGGCAATTGAGAGTGGTGGTACGAGGTCGCTAGTCAGTAGGGTGTGCGGTACCTGACAGTGGAAGGGAAATCGTCAGTAGAGTTTTCAGCAACTGACAATGAAGTTACAAGGTAATTCGTCAGACAGGGGGGGTACGAGGTCACCAGTCAGTAGGGTTTGCGGCAACGGATTATTTGTGTACGAGTAAACTGACCATGAAAGGACGAGACGTCTGACCCTAAAGGTTGCATAGTTGGATCCGTTGGTCAACAAAGGGTTAAAGGATAATATGGCATCGTAAAGGCAACTCACCGAGTCTGATGGAACGGCCAAGATAGTACACTTCAGAACGAGTCTCAGTAAGTAGTCCTTTCCTTCGTCCGTGTCAAGTTCTCCCACCAATGTAACGTTACGGGAGGCAGGGTCGAATATAAAGAAAGAACTGTTGAAGTCAGGGTGGGTTACCAGGTTGATTTCAGACTCGGTTCCCGTGATATTAACGTAACCGATTACTTCACCTAGAAATGTAACAGAACGGGATTAAATAGCATGCATCGATAGAATATAAGTAGCTTACAGACTGTTGTTACTCTGAAAGGTTACTTTAGTGTTTACCAAAAGTTATGCGGTTGCAAATAGAACCTCGTCTATAGAAATAGTTCATGTCATTGTATCGACCTAAGATGCAATTGTGAACCTTAAAGCTGCACTCTCACAGACATACCGTTTTTACAACTTTTTTATCCTTTGTCTTGGAAAGAGCATTTTTTTGCGTAAATATCTGCTAGCCAATGACAAAAGATTGCTGACAACAGGTCAGATCTCAGGTTTTCATATTTCCGTTCGAAAATTAATGCTTTATGGGAATGGTTTAAGAAATATGCATAAAACATATATTTTTGAAAAATCTGCGATCTAATTTTTTGTCAGCAGTCTCGTATAACTGGGTTCCATGCATTTTTCGCAAAGATTGGCTCGTTTCAAGACAAAAAAGTTGTCAAACGGTATATCTGTGAGAGTACAGCTTTAAGTTATGACCATTGAAATGCCAATTAGGCGTAGTGGTCAATAACCGCTATGTCGGTTTGGCGCCGTTCTAGAGGTCATGTAGCCGCGGATTTGAGTCCCCCAAGGTGCGCTATTTCCCCTCAAGAATTACTTTACTGGTTTCAGGACACACGAACAGTGCCTGGATGGGCGTAAAATGCTAAAGTGGGATGTGGGGAGTGTAGCGGGTGTGGATTAAAAATATCCGAGTCCCGGTAGGTTGACTTAAAAACTTCCTGAACATTAGCCGTTTTTCCCAAATTACATGCCCTTAACTGCATTTCCAAATTTCAATAAATATTGATTTCTGTCGCAATGATTTTTGGAAATATTTTAAACACTGAACTCCTTCAAGGGCGCTTTATTTACCGTTGATAAATACAAGAGGTAAAAATTAAAAACTAACCACACATTCTTTTGTTAATAATATGCTTATTAGAATGTTATTTTGTTGCTTGTTGCTATTGTTGTTGTTGCTATTGTTGTTGTTGCT
Source organism: Mya arenaria (assembly GCF_026914265.1). NCBI lineage: Eukaryota > Metazoa > Mollusca > Bivalvia > Myida > Myidae > Mya > Mya arenaria. The sequence goes on along the minus strand of NC_069136.1, from coordinate 1,722,802 downwards.
GTTGTAGTTGTAATTGTTTTTGTTGATGATGTTGCTATTGTAATTGTTGTTGTTTTGTTGCTATTGTTGATGTTTTCCTCTTTTCACACATGTATACCAGAACACATGGAATGCAAATAAGAATATAAAAATACAGTTGGTATTCACCTGAATGCCAGTTTTTGTTGCGAATAAACGTTAATACCCCTGCCAAACATTCTATGGTCTTTGAAATTGCCAGACACTAATTATATAGCCTCAACTTCTAGACGTACGCGGATTTCATGATAATGGCTAATTGGAATATACAACCGCATAGCCGCAAGGTTTAAGGTTTTTTGATAGCACTGTATGTCACCTAGAGTTATAGCTTCGCTCTCGCATGGTATGAAACCATTGGATGTGTATATCACATACCTCCCCCCCCCGCCCACTCACCCCCCAGCTTCTAAAAGTGTAACTAATAATACGTGCACACGTTGTAGTCAGATTTAAGTCGCTCGCAAAATTTCATTTAGATCTTTTATTTGAGACTCGCTGATACTCTCCTAGAAAAATTCCCACGTGCTATTGTAGTTGATAACGTAGAGCACAAAAAGTAGTCCACAAGTACGCGTAACGTTACTTATTAATTGTACTAGACTTTCTTTACCTGGTTCCGTGTTTTCCATGACGTCTGATATGAACACTTCTGTAGATCCCTGGTCTGTCTGACAAAGCTCTGAAATAGTTTGAAAATACTCTTAAATTTAGTTAAAGTTAATACTGATTCTCAGTGATAGTAAGTCAGTTGTTCGCTGACATGTATCACTTCAAACATGTTTCCTAGTAGCAACCATAGCGTGTTTGACCTTTCGTAACGCCACGAGAACCTGAAGAGGCTAAAAAATTTACTGCGTGAGAGTCAAGCTTCTAGACAAGCTTCTAGACAAGCTTCTATAAAAAATTCTGAATACACCAAACTAATGAGAAATTGTAAAAAAGGACATTGAGAATTATAAAATAAGAAAACATTTTGTAACAATGATTATTTTAATTGCATTTTGCAAAAGCATTCTCTAAGAAAAAACAATACTCTCGGGGAGGAGTCAAAGTAAAGTCATATCTATCGACAAGTTCATCGTTCGCACTTTGTTATTTCACGTTGTTGCAGTTTCTTAAATAAACGTGTGTATGTTTAATTACTTACTTTGTTGAGAACTTATCGGATACAAGGATGACAGGTAAACAAATGTCGACACGAGGAAGGGGAGCTTCATGTTGCCTGGTTATATATCTGAAAATACAAACAAATAAATCCTTATAATACAACAACATTGACATCTTGATACACTGCACTCGTACGTCCCCTATTCCTGCGAGCGGTTCTTATGTCAAAGTCCAAATACCATCTACTACTATACAGCCAGACGTTTTGAACAAGTAAATGTTCAGCACGTCATGTGATTTTCACTACCGCTGCTGCGCAAAACGAAATGACGCCATGTGCATCTTGGCACGAGCAGGTATGACGTAGCAGACGATAAAATAACCGAAATAAAGTAACGGTTCCCAAGGTAATTTGGCCGTTTATATGATTTAGAACTTAAAATACGCAACCCTAAATTGGGATAAACAGGCACTTAATGTAGTATACAAAAAATAGGCCCTTGGCACTCAACGTAGTGTACAAAAATATGTCATTAGCACTGATATGGTTTAAACAATTTCTTGTTTACGGTGATCGTACCTTGTTGAGCTGTTAGAGAATAATGATCAGAACAATTCAAATGAACAGCATATTACCCACACCCGTTATCCTGCCTCGACATATGAAAACACGGGTAGGAGCATTTCTGGTAAGCTGGTGGGCAAAGGACAGGCATAAAGGCCGTTAGACTGGCTATCTAAAATACTTCTATTACGAGGTGTGCACACGAAACTTTCCTTGAATCTTAAAGTGACTGTACAAAAAGAAGCAGACAGAAAATACTTTCGAAGGTTTATCTTTGCTGACGTTGCATTAAATTGCATCTCTTTCAATATGTATCTAGTTGTGTATATAGATCTTATACAGTCTGGTGCCAACGGCAAGAGACTCTATGGCTGAACCATTACCAGAAGAATGATATACATATATTTCAGCTTGTCAGTTCAATCTTGAATTACTTCTTAGCAGTGAAGGTTTTCAAATATGATTTAAACCGACTGGAGAGTTAAAAACATAGTCGATGCAAAACAAAATTGCAATGCCCAATTTTCTCGAAACATCTAGTCGTTAATAACAGGATAAAACTAGGCCACCTTGTTTGCTATGGTATTTGTTTTGTAATGTTTACATTTTTAAAAGGAATGCATCCTCAGCATTATAACGATAAACTAATTTTAATTTAGAAAAATCGAGATGAAGTAAGAAATTTGGCTTAAAGAAATAAGCAAATTAGTTTGTTATGCTTAAGACTTTTTGAGAAATAGTAGGCCCGATTTTCCGGAAGTGGGTGCTTGCGCATGCTCCCATGGATGTTTTGTGTTCTAGCACGCACATAGAAGCGTTTTCTGGTGTATACACAGGGGCGGATCCAGGATTTGACGTTAGAGGGGGCGCAACTAGGGGCGCAACCTTTTGACTGCCTCAGAATATAACTTCATTTGGTTTAAAATGTTGGCAAGGGTGTAGAGGGTACTCCAACAAGAATTTTTTTAAAATTTCTTATCCGAAGTGGCGCATTTTGGGTGTATTTTGTTACTTTTTTCTCCTATATTGAATTAATAGTAAACTTGGACGATGGAAGGGGGGGGGGCCATATTCTACGTATCAGTACAAGAAAATAATCATGACGAATATAGGTTTTGTCTTATCCACCGGTAAACACACAGAATGAAGCATATAAATCAACGTATAATATTTTTAATAGAAAACACACCCGTAAGGTGCAGCAGCATCGAACATCAGCCCTCATTAAAGATATCAAGATATGGTCTCGAATTGACAAGAAAGATAATCCTACAAGCGACATTTGCTTTTAAAATACACGAGTTATATTTCTTGACATTTCATTCAAAATTGTCCGAAATTTGCATAATTAATTCAGTTATGTGAAGCGTATACAAATATGGGACGTGAGATGTGTCGAGTGAACGATGATTAATTGACAGTGTAGATCTTCGATAACATTTAAATAGTATGGAAATAGAATGAAAAGGCACGTTTTCAAAAACCGTCAGTATATTTCACATATTTCAAAATGAATAAAAAGGATAGGCATATTTAATCCCTACACTTAAGTACAGATAATCCTTCTTAATATAAAGTTCAATGTACGACAAAAAACCCTCACCAATCCGCATTAAAAGCAGAAATGCGTAATGAAATAGTTCCCAGCTTATAAATGGAGTTAAAGATGTACTTATACCCCCAAAATAAGATGTACCACAATTAATTCAACTGTTTTAATTTACCGAAAAGGATGAACAAAAATCGAAAACAATGGCTCTTATGAAGGATACTGGTTTATATAGAAAACTTGTGCAGAAAATACGTTATTTCTACATTATGAGACGACAGATGATCACTTTAAATATTTTAAGACCCACCAGTCATTTAATATGTCTGCGTTTTCAACTATTTAATACACGGTTACAATTCTGTTATCAGTAATTAATATTTGATTTCCATAAATGCATGATATAGTAAGAAAGTTAAGATTTATCACCCAAAATTGTTAGACTTGTGTATGTATTGATTTTAAATACGAGTGTCACTTAAATATTTATGTTGATTGTAAAGGATTTGTTTGTTTTTCTCTTGTTTGTGTTTTGTTTTTATCATTTTTCTTCCTCTTTCTTTCATTTGCGTTTCCTCATATTTCCGCTCAGTAAATGGTCCATAATTATGTAATTCAGACATGACAAATTAGTTTCATTTCTTTCCTTATTATACTTCATTATTATAACTTTGCTGATGATCGTAATCCACAACCTTGGCTTTTAGTTACTAGTAATTGTACGCCATAGAATGCGCACTTCTGGTGTCACGCATGAAGCTACCGCGGCTGTATTTCATAACAGAAAAGTGGTTTTTTATTGAGTGGGAAATTGTGATTATACTTTCATGCCAAGAGCTGTAAATTTACGCAGCCTTTCGTTAGATATTTGGGGCATGTTTATTTGCAGATCACAATTAATAATTCATTGGACGTGTTATGGTAGCTGGAGTTACAAAAATACTAAAATACTTCAATCACACAAACAACCCATCGAGTGTACATGTCTGTCTGGTTAATCTCTGCTATGTGTTGTATTTCATCTGCAAATTTGTAGCATTTGGAAAAACAACAACATCTTTACTATTTTCATTACTTTTCAACGATTTACTGTGCTGTACAGAAAGCTAGTGGAAACGACGTTAACAGTTCATGAATGCGAGAATTATCGTATAAATAAAGCACATCAACGTCATTTTGTGATCACTTCACGGCTTGGCTACATGTAACATACATTTATTTATCATCATTTTCTTTGATTTTTTGTTCGTTTTTACGTCCTCGTATAATAGACAAAAAGAAGTGACCAGAGCTATTTTCGAAGTCGTGTTCTCCTTTGAATCTGTTTACTGGAGATCCCATAGATAACATTCAGAAAAAAATAATACGTCATATTTATTTGAACAATTTCATTTTATTTTCAAACTAATGTGTGAGCCCAAAAGTCGACCAGAACATCCAAAGGGAATAAAATGCGACTAGGTGAAAACATTTCGACACTAAAAGCTATAGAACCGTTCGTTATAGGCGGCTGGTATTGGTCATGAAACTGAATCTTTTATGCTTCTGAAAGTGAAAAGGTTAAACATTAAGTTTAACAAAATGTTAAAAGTTTTATAAGACCGATCAATGAATAAATGGAAATCTGGCGGCGGTTTTCGTCAGTGACTTTCTTAATGCGAATCCTACCGGTGACCCCATTCATTTGGTGATGCGTGCGCTTGAACACCCTCAATAATGATCATGGCTTTATCTATCATTGAAAAGAATAATTGTGGGGGTTTCCATTCATTTATACAGATTTAATGGTATTATAATTAAAACAATATTTGTAATATATCTGAAAAATTGACATTGATAAAGAATAACATGTAAACATAATAGATAGTAAAACGGTACTTAGCTAGAGGGTTTACCTCACCAAACAATACTTTAAATATTATTTAACTACCAACTTAAGTCCAATTGAATACAACAATGCACACATTCCCTATGTATCTATAACACCATCTTCTTACTTTTTGACCATTTCGTCAGTGAAAACAAATATCATTTGTAAACAAGAAAAATATAGACATTAGCCGATAAATATTCAAAGATAACACCAAAATGACCATTTTATCTGATGACTATTTGTGGTCAGTGGTTTAAGACGGTGGTTTTGTAAGGGTAAGCCGTGGTCATTTCAATGACCAGTGATAACAAAGTGTAAATACGGACAAAGAGGCTGAATAGAATCGCCACGGGTTGTTGTGTCCATCATGACGTTTGTCTTTTAAGAGTGTTGGGCTAGCGTGTTATCTATAAGATGGGGCAAACATTACATTCTTACGATTACATTCTTATGATGGGTAGAAGTAAATATTACATTCTTATGATGGGTAGAAGTAAACATAACATTCTTATGATGGGTAGAAGTAAATATTACATTCTTATGATGGGTAGAAGTAAATATTACATTCTTATGATGGGTAGAAGTAAACATTACATTCTTATGATGAGTAGAAGTAAATATTAAATTCTTATGATGGGTAGAAGTAAACATTACATTCTTATGATGGGAAGAAGTAAACATTACATTCTTATGATGGGTAGAAGTAAATATTATACATTCTTATGATGGGTAGAAGTAAATATTACATTCTTATGATGGGTAGAAGTAAATATTACATTCTTATGATGGGTAGAAGTAAACATTACATTCTTATGATGGGTAGAAGTAAACATTACATTCTTATGATGGGTAGAAGTAAACATTACATTCTTATGATGGGTAGAAGTAAACATTACATTCTTATGATGGGTAGAAGTAAACATTACATTATTATGATGGCAGTCAATATTACATTCTTATGATGGGTAGAAGTAAACATTACATTCTTATGATGGGAAGAAGTAAACATTACATTCTTATGATGGGTAGAAGTAAATATTATACATTCTTATGATGGGTAGAAGTAAATATTACATTCTTATGATGGGTAGAAGTAAACATTACATTCTTATGATGGGTAGAAGTAAACATTACATTCTTATGATGGGTAGAAGTAAATATTACATTCTTATGATGGGTAGAAGTAAATATTACATTCTTATGATGGGTAGAAGTAAACATTACATTCTTATGATGGGTAGAAGTAAACATTACATTCTTATGATGGGTAGAAGTAAATATTATACATTCTTATGATGGGTAGAAGTAAATATTACATTCTTATGATGGGTAGAAGTAAATAATATACATTCTTATGATGGGTAGAAGTAAATATTATACATTCTTATGATGGGTAGAAGTAAATATTACATTCTTATGATGGGTAGAAGTAAATAATATACATTCTTATGATGGGTAGATGTAAATATTACATTCTTAAAATTGGTCGCACTTGGTCGGATATACAGTTATTATTACATTCTAATAATGGGTCGAATTTAGCATGAGATGGTTACAATCTTGTAATTGGTCGCACTGTAGGCATTAGATGAAGCAAATATTACATTCATTCTAATAATGGGTCGCACATTGTATCAGATGCGGTTTATATACTGGTTGAAGTTTCCTTTATTCACACCAATGCAACAACTGAATGCGTCTATGATCGACCTTTAAATTCACTAAGATTCAACACACGGTTGTATGTTCCATGCATCTGTAAAGGTATGTGGTTTTATAGAAATAAACATATTATGCATTTAACTTTCCAGAAATAAGCATAGGTTTATAAGATAAAACGGAAATCTACATTAATTGAATTATAACTATCATTACAGACTTTACAACGTAAAATTATCGCTAAAACCCTTTATTCTACACGTACAAGAATAAGATATTGATGGTCGACTTATATAAGCTAAAACCACATTCATTTTCACTGGTGTTAACCAGTATTGAGCCTCACTTAATATTTAACCATAGTTCACTAGGTAGTTATGTTCATATTTTAACAAAATATGTCTTCTGGTATAGTACACGTATATAAATTTTCAATATTTTCTCGATATTGAATTTGATGAACTTGAATTCATATATAGAATAGTGAAGATATTATTTTAGATGTGAAATTCATCAAGAAATTAACTGATCATTTAAGATCATTCATCATCGTTACGATATATAATGTCCAAGGTTCATTAATTGTTATAAGATGGTTCGCAATTGGTTTAAGATTCAGCATTCATTCCAGAAGTGGCTTTCAGCACTAAACATGTGTATTTATTATGTGTAATGAAACATTTTACAGTCTCACATTTAATATTAAAGGCGGACAATATAGATTGATGCAAAAACATAAAAAAGTATTTAAATGAATTATCATGTTTAGCTCATTTAACTAAAATGATTACAACCAAAAAAGCATATGATTTGTGTACAGATGAAAAGTTTAATCGATATTTTGGCGCGTTTTATAGCTGGGGAAAATGTGGCCACGTAGCTGTTATTTAAACAAAACAACACATTTATGAAAGCTTATATTTCTTTATTTTATCAAATAATTGTTGTTGTGTTATCATAAAATACAAATGAGTTAAACATGATAATGCTTTAAAATGAAAAATAAAAAAAAATGGCATCACCTATATCGTGCCTCTTTAAGGTAGTCATGATTCAACAAAATGGTGATTGAACACAATCGGGAGCATAATGATATATTATATGAGTTCACATTTCGTTTAATTCTCCCTCGTTCGTTATATCGACGTGTATGTTGTATAACAGGCAAATGAGATTACTCACTCTCCTTCCCCATAATAAGTGTTACTTAAAATTGATTAAATCGAATAGAAGTTGAAGAATACTTATTTTTGATTCTCAAAATGCGATCAAATCTTTCAGAAAAGATTCAATGTCTGTTAAGTTTCAAATCATGTCCGTGCTGATCAAGATTATGGTAACATCTTCAGTTTTCTTAAAGGGACTCGCTCATGTTTTGCAACCGTTTTTCCTTGAAATGCATCTGAAAACACTTATACTATAACTAGTTTACTCTTTGATACCGAAATTGCAGAAAATGTACACTTAGGGTTCAACAAATATTCTGGTTTAAGTAAAGTGTGAAACAACGCCGGTACAGTCAAGGAAAAAATAGAAGACTGACAACAAAACCACCCGCCCACAAAACAGGAGGGTAACTTAAGCTTTAAACCTTTTGTTTAATCGAGTTACTTACGCTATTCTAAGTGGTGGACTTCAAAGACAATATTTGAGCATAAATCAACATTTTAAAAGGGCTCCAGCAGCCAGTATCTTAGTTTTAACACTCCTAATGATTTGCCACATTTTATATCGTCATTCAAAAAGTGCATTTTACAAAAAAAAAACTTGAGCGAGTCCCTTTAAGATTTTATTTGGCAAATACATTTTAATAATTTAACAAGCCAATATAAAGGGAATAAGGTAGAACTGAGTATCAATGACATGTCAAAAAAACAAAAGTGTAAACCTGGATTATGATGTTAAAATATTAAGTCAAAACCAGAAAACTTACCTATATTATAGTGTATATTTAACTCCGAGAAAGTTCAAACACAAAATAACCTCCGCAAGTTCTCTTAATCCACGAAGATGTCTATCTTTCAATCACAAAAGACAGTTAATCAAATATTCTGAGACGATTTGTAGAATTCATTGGCCTCTTTTTTCATTATTCCATTTCACAAATGAACTAAAGCTAATATACGAAAATAAACCCAATTTTATTAATAGCCATTAAATCTTATATAGCGGTGCTGTCCAAACCAATATTTATTTTGAAACTTCAATCCTACACAAATAATACCAATTTCAGTATATCCCCTCGAAATAAACGTCTTTGATGTAACTTTATATCCATGAGAAAACACAATTTTAAGACCAAATTACTGCTTACAATATTCACCACAATATTCGCAATATTTTACAAGCCTAATATGCATCGTTCCTTTGCGTTTAAACCGAACCTGTAAGCGCATTCAGACAGTTTGCTGTATGTATAAAGCAGAAGCAATTTCGTATTAGCGAAATCAGTAGACCATCACCAGCAATTTCATTACATCACTGAATCCCATTCAATCGAACTGGTATAACATTGTGATCGCACATAGTCAACATTTCTTTATTTATATTTGACCTTATACCGTGGAGTTTCGACCCTTTCAGTCAGAAGTAATCTTATAGACATTGGGAATTAATAAACTCTGACGGCATGCCGGTTCTACCTACGGTGTCGCAGTATAATAGAGTATCACGCTGATCGATCTTGATAACCAGTAATCAATAATAAATCATTTTTTGGACAAAAGCACGATGGAATCCTATAAGGAGAGGTATTGGTTTAATGTTATTCAATTTCGCGGTACTCCTGCCCTGTTTGACAAATTATCGGGTGTTGTTGCCTTCGGAAAGGTTCTTAAAAGAAGGTACTAATTATGTTGCATCTTGAATGTAAATTCCTTTAGGTAAACTGTTGCAATCTGATAACAACCTTGGAAGAAAAATTGTTAAATGAACAGAACAGAACAGAACACCGTAACTGTCTAATGCTGTTATATTTCGAACTGTTTATTCATTAAACATGGAAGTGTGATCTTGTTCAAACGGAGTGCGGTTATGTCAAAAAGTTTGCCAAGGATTCGTGGCAACTTGTTCATATAAGCACGTTATATGGACAAGTTACCACGCCACTTTGTCATAACAGTGTTTTGCACGTACTATCACACTCAATTGACAAGATCACATATTATTTAGACGAAATAACAAGTCAATATCAAATCTTAAGAAGACAACAATACGGTTTGGCATAACCACATTCCGTTTGAACAAGATCACACTGTAAGATAATAACACGATAATTGGACAAAATAGTGCACTCCTCAAACACGACTCAACTTCAACAAGTTATTTCCCCTGTTAGACAATGTGAGAAAATAGGATTTTGAAAAAAAATAGAAGACAGTTACAATGTTCCATATTGTTCTGCCAATTTGTGCAAAGAATTATAAGAATGCTAGCTGAAATCTGAGTAAATCGGCACTTCGTGGAAGTCGTAAAAATCTTTATATTTTCAGAAACGGCTGAGTTGGTAATTAAAAACCTTGCACATTATGGTGTAACAATTTGAAGTAATAGCTCAAGAGCCAAAAACCCTACCGACAATCTTACATCATCGTGCAGATTGCATAACAAATATCAAATCAGAGTTTTCGCATTTCAACCATTAATAATAAGCACCTGAAGTCTGAAAATATCCGGAAGGGTTTGATTCGTCTTAGGTTACGACAGCCATACATTGTCGTGAACAGTTCCCACAGTCCGTACATATAATTACCAAAAAGGGCGAAACAAACCTGTCTAGTGAAAACAAACCCATCTTATCATTTCAATAGGTTGATAAATGATTCAAATGTTAACTATTTAGTGACAATATAAAAAAAAACGAAATGAGTATGCTGCTTTTAATTATATTTAATGATAATATTATGATATTTCAACAATCTTTAAAACTTCCTTTATATGTATTGTAGATTAATATAATACTTATTGACGTGCCAGATTTTATCTGTGAATTAATGCACTTTTGAAATGCAGTCACAATTCGCTATTCCGAAATTGCTTGGATCTTCAAAAAAACTTCCTGATACAGAACATTGGATATAATAGAAATACTAAGTGTAAAACTTAATCTAAAAAAAACAACATCGAACAAACTTCGACTGAACAAGAACATCGAGATACCATAGTTCGAGATAGCGAGTTTCGACTGAAATGAAACATACGTAAGAAAGGCCAACCGAACAAAGTAGGGGATAATAGATAATCGATCACTAGATTACGGAACCTTTCCTGATCTTGCATTGGGTTCAAACCTTGAGAGAAAAAGAAACATTTACAAATAAACTGTTCTTATTTGAGCAAGAATCGTTACTACTCTACCATCCCCGGCAAGTTCGTCTACAATCGCAGCAGACCCTATAGCAGGCTATATATATTACGGAGAGACCGAGACATTACCGTCAGGTTCTGATTGTCTGGTCATCAACGAAATTAGTCGAGTGATTTCAGACTTGAATGTTCTGACCTCATTAATCCTTCCATCCTTCCATCACATCTTAACTTCTGAACCCTGACACAATTGAATCCCAATTTCATTTACATGATGCCAAACGGTAGACATTTTTAGATATTTTTTTCTCTTTGTTTGAAGTAGAAAAACGTCATGGACGTTATAGATAATTTCTAAACGTTTATCGCATATAAAGTTTCTAAATCATTTATATCAACATTAATAAAACATTAATTTTGAAGTCCATATTCAACAAAATGTGTGGATGGAAAGATGATGTATTTAATCAAAACAATACGTCAGTATTTGATAGAGTAAATATTAAACTGAAGTGGTTATTACAAACAAAAATCGCGAGTCGACGGTTTTCATCACGAATATAGTGGAATATAATGGGAACTTTAAAATTTGGCTAAACTTGGAACATAACTATCAAATAATATCAAATGTAATCACAATTAAGAATCTATTCTGTGAGTAGCGATTTGAAGGATACATGGTATGTAAATTTTCGAAAGACATGCTTCTCAAAACGCAGGTGTATATTCAATGTCCACCTATTTCATTCTTTGAACAACGAGTGGGCTCTGTAAAATGCTCCGTATCTGCCTCTTTACGAGCGGCTAAAGGCCATTTAATCTCTTGAAGACCTATTAATAATCGTAGAATGAATTGAAGCATTAATGTGTGTGCTGCAGTGGCGAGGCGAGCCATAACTACAATAAACAAACTGCTCACCGCCTCAATCTTTCAGGTTCGTCACGTCTCGTTTAAATTCTGATTTTATTTCGCTTATGTTTAGAAAAAACACTGTAGATGCAATTACATGATGTGTTAACTGAGGCTGCAGATTGGATTATCATCATCGAATTATATATACATGCACATACTGATAGATATATGTGGGTTTGATTTCGCTTCATGACATCACGTCAAGAATTATATCCAGATCGGCAAGGATGTAGTAAGGGGAATAAATGTCGGCGGATTCTAAACGAACTTTTGCTGTTGTTTTTTCGTTTAAATAGCTTCAAAATGAAAAATGTTAATGCTCATAAATAATGTTTGACGTCTAGAGAGTGTGTATCGACTGTATAAGTCAACTATCTTGTTCAAAATAGTCTGACAAATATTTATTTTGTTAATTGAAAGTAACCAAAAAATCAATGCACAAGTTTTCAATTCCATTCTATTCATAAAGAAGGTGGGCACTTTATAATGTTCAAATATTGGTGTCTCATATCATATTTCATGCATCAAGTGTGATATACATGGGGGGAGGGGCTTTTTATTCTACACCGACAGATACATGATAAGTAATATCATTATTTTTGACCAATCAATGAAAACAGACATGATTTTATTGTGTTTAGCATCGCTCGGGGTTTTATTTAAAGTATAACGTCATTGTCAGTTACAAAATAGGTAAGCTGACCGCGAGTTCGTATATCTCAAAGTTAAACAAAGTCAGACTGTGAGTTTAATATATTGAAGGTTTTAATACATGGTTTTAATGACCTCGTGTTCCGAGTACATAAAATAAAACAACATCAGCATATAGACAATGGTTAGTCAAAGATGCTTTTCAACAAGTGATACATTCAATACTGTTCCAATCGATCAGAAGCGAACATTTTTTTTTCTATTTCTTAGAACTCATTTTATAGCTTCATACTCAATCATGTATGGCATGTTATGTTAACATACAAAAAAAAACCTGTTCAACATTCTTCGAAGGTTCGGATTTAGTTTAAAAATGGAAAAGCAACGTAAACAATTTAGATGACATCGGGTCACTTTAGTATATTACACCCTTCAATTAACGGCCATTCGGCAATCGCCAATATTTTCCAATGAACGCAGCATCTTCGGATATGTTCGGTTATGTTCGGATCGCGAATCATCACGTATTAATATATACATGTACATATAGTGTACTAGAGTATGAATTTTGTCAGCACTCTGCAGGCCATTTTTTTCTTAATCAACATGTTCTAAAGTGTCAATTTATGATTTATTAAATGTATTGTTGTCATTAGCGTTTCAATATTAATTAAAATGGGGAATTTATTTAGGGATTTTATTTTTGTCCGTAGTAGCAATAAAATGTGTAAAACGGTCGGTCGTTCTATTTACAGCATTGATGCGAAATAATTACTGTAAGGTTTTGAATACATGAAGTTAAGTGTTTTATGAACAGTTCTGGAAGGAAATAAAGAACTATTGGTGTAACTATAAGTACTATAAAGTAGTTCGGCACCCACACACTTTACCCAGCATAACTGTGTCTGTAATCAATCACGCAAATCATTTTTAAATAATTATTTTGCCTCATTTGGGGTTGACAGTAGATAGTATTAACCTTGGCTATTCACTGATGGCCAAGGCCAAAGAGGTAGTGCTTAGCTTATGGTCAAGTCCAACCTTTCTGTAGTCCCGGAAGACAATTTTAAACATCAGTATAGGCCGGGAGACAATTATACATACCAGTTAAGGCCGGGATAAAACTCAAGACATGAGAATAGACTCGGAGAAAACTGTGCCTTACATAAGATTTTAGACTAGGAAAAAAACTTGACACCTGATATTATGCCGAGGAAAAATGGATGAAAATGCATACACGCAAATAAATATTATTAAACCAATCAGTCGTTTACTATTGAGGGGTTTCAGTAACAAGTTAAAGACAGGCTGGCCTTTAAACCAATCAGTCGTTTACTATTGAGGGGTTTCAGTAACAAGTTAAAGACAGACTGGCCATTGGGACTCTTTGGTATTCCGTATACGTTAAAAATAACGGAATCATCTTGAGCAACTATACATGTATATACACTCCATTCATTGTCGAATAAGAGCCCTTTCCTTTATCTTTAGATCTTAAAGAATCGCTTCATGAACAACAGTAAGCAGCCCAAGCAGTTCGATAATTAACTCCCTCCCTTCTCATCCTTTCCGAGTGATTTACCCAGCCGGACCATGCTCGGCCCGCAGCACATAATTGCCACGCTAATGTAAATGTAAATGTAATCACGGCGATGACCCTTTCACAGCTCCTGACTTTAGATGGACATAGTCGCTTCAAGCCAAAATCCATCTTTCTTAAGATTACAGTGGATAAAGGAGTAAAACCTATGGTATACAATTTGTGTCAAATTTACAACATAACCAGTGATTTTTAGGAATTGTTTTCACCGCCTGCGCCTTGCGTATTGGGAAAAAGGCGACTTTGGGGAACAATACAAAATCAGCCCAGAATAGCTATTATTAAAGAAAATATGCATCTTTTCACTTTTGTATGCATACATTATGCTGTAAAAAGTAAGTCTCGTCGAATGTGGGTTTATTTTTCAAGAAATGTATTGCTTTTTTTTAATCATTAACGTATTCTGCAATTTTCAACTTGGGAAAAGTATTTTGAGGGGAAAAATGAACATTTTTTCACAAGGAGAAACAGCCTTGAGAAGGCAGTAAATTGCTCCAAGAAAAATCACTGATAGCATATGTACATGTATTTGTCTTCGACCGAGAAGTCTGTATATGGGCTCGAGATAGGCATTACTTTCGGGAAACTGCTTATGAATTTTTGTTTTATTTAATACAATTTACTTTGATTTGACATTTGATTTAACTGACAATTCAGGACTGTGTTTTGGGTCGACTGACAGTGGATATCTCGACAGAAAAACAACAACATTTATTGATGTGTTGTAAAATTATTATTTTGCATTACATTCAACAAAAAGCAGAATGTCCTACAAACTAATTTAAATATTATTTGTTTTTTTTTTTCATCTATCGACGAAGTTAGCCGTGTGATATTCAGAATGACCTTTCACGAAATCTCCCATCAGTCCGTCAATCCTTCCGTCCCATCTAAACTTGTAAACCCGGACACAATTTTATCCTAATCCCATTTTAAAGGACGCAAAACTCTAGACATTTTCAGATAATATCTCCCTTTCCCCTATGTTATACTATTTGAAATATACCACAAAACATATTTATTAATAAGTACCCCCATTACAAAGATTATATCGCATGAATAGCCTCTGAATCATTTAAGTTTACATTTAAGATGTTTGTATGATGTATAAAATGAAATATTTATGATCCATATTTCACAAAATGTGAAGATGGAAAGATGATTGAAACAAGAATATAGTTCAGTACAGTCGAACCGCGTTGGCTCGAACTCGCTAAGCTCGAATTTCTCGTTGGCTCGAAATGGATGTAAAGACTGATCTCTTTAAAATGATGGAAAGCATTACCGCTTGGCTCGAATTTTCCGAGGCTCGAGGTATTTTCGCCGGACCCTTTGAGTTCGAGCCAACGGGGTATTTTAAAGAATAAAGTTATAACATTGAAAAGTAATTATTCATATCAAACGACTATGATGAAACAAATCAGTTTGGTCATACTGTTTTTATTATAAGCTTTGTACATATCTCTGAAATATTATCCAATGAAAAACAAATCGAGAATACAATGATTTCAGTAAGATTTGATGGTTCAAAGGCATTGCATACATGATATGTATCATTACGAGAAACAAATCCCTTCGTCATGAGATCTACCGCTGCATATTCATTGTCCAATTATTTTTCTTTCACAAAAAACGCTCGCTAAACTATTCCGTCTCTGTCTCTTTACGACCGGCTGATGGCCATTTAATCTCTTAAAGACCTGTTAATAACCGAATAATGAATTCAAGCCTTTATTCTATTTGTACTGCAGTGGTGGGTCGTAAACATGCTTCCGACTTTCAGCGTCGGCATTCCCAGGTTCACCCATCCTCGTTAAAATGTTCACCTAATTGGCAATCAATTTTATTGTATAATATACAAACATATAGTTATGCCTTTTATAACAATACTTTACTTCTGTATTTTATAAGATAGTTTCATGCGTCCAGACTATTATATTTATGTATAAGTCTGAAAACACGTCTGTTTTTTTTTTCTTTTCTGTCCTGTTCTGTTATGTTCGATGCAAAAACATGATTTTACAAATTACTTTGCCGCAATACAGTAAGAGCAACTTGTAAAAAACATACGTCTATAGTGCATGTGTCAACGCTAAGTTCGGCAATATACTTCAAATTAGTCTAAAAAGGTTTTATTTGGTTAATTGAAATAAAAATAATCTGCCTGTGCAATGTCGAACTGTATGTTTGAAACAAGTTATTTTCAAATTAAATCTTATTTATTGCATGTAGTGGGGAGAATACGTGCACTTTATATAAATATGTTCTAATAATGTGAATTTCATTGCATATTTTGAGAAATAAATCAAAATCAACTTCATTCTAAACAAGATAGTATGTCTCGTGTCAAATTTCGTGCGCATTTAGATGAATTCCAGGTACAACATGGGCAAACTGACAGCTGGCATGTCGGAAAGCTGCTGAATACATAGAAACAACGACATACTGAGAGTTTTATAATTATGTGTCGGCACACAACGAACTGCTTCCGGGTCGTTATTTAGTACAGGTAGTTCTTAAAAACAATATTTTTCCGCATATAGGTAGCATTTGATGATGTATTCATTACATTCTTGAATGTATTTTCAAGTTTACACATGATTTATGTCATATTTGAAGACATTAAAGTTGTTTTGAATGATACATCGCAGGTCCTCTTTCTTGGGTGGATAGATTTAGAGATGACTGTTTCACATGGAGGTTATAAATAGTGACTGTTAACAAATGATGATAGCAAAAAACGAATACATCTTGATATATGTTTTCTGGTGTTAAATCAACAGACAAAGTGTTCATAATTTGTGGGAATATAGTGTTAAAGCTGTAATCTTTTTTGCAAATTCATAATCAAGTGGTAAACAGGCCCCAATTTCTCGAAACATGTTTAGTCCCTTATAACAGGATTAAGCAAATCTCACTATTTTTGTTGTTCTGTAAAATGTGTTATATTTACTTCTTGAAGAATTTTTAGAAATTATAGGATTTTAGGAAAAATCAGAATAAACCATTTTTTCATTTATCAAAATCCATTCTTAGTATGTATTTTGGCTAAATGAAATAAGCGACTTAAGCCTGTTAAGCTTAAGAAGTTTCGAGAAATTGGGGCCAGGTGTAATTTAACATATAACAAAGAAGGAAAATGCATTTCAGGCCGACACCATATTCAAGGTTTTAAATGCGCTCGTGTTCATAGTAAAGGATCTTAAACCAATATGCAACATATGTATGCAGGCACAAAGGCTGTTCCATCGATCATTCAGCTCTTACCAGCTTTTTTAACAAACAATTGATACATTCAACATGGTTGTCATCGATCAGCAGCTAACAATTGCTATTTCATTTCTAAGAACTCCTTCTCATTTTATACCTTCGAACTCGATCAATTATGACATGTTATGTTAGTAACATACAAAAAAACAGCTCAAACTTATTTGAAGGTTCGTTTTTAAAATGAACATTGCAAGGCGACGTAAACAAGCTAGGGCATACTGTTTCGAGTTATTTTGGACAGAATATATTTTCACTGCTGGCCAAGGTCAAAGAGAACAGTGTATGTAGTACAGACTTGGAGAAACTTGTTTGAATGAAGTTTGGCCAGTAAAGAGCTGTACAGCTAGCAATGTAAGCAAAGAAATACTAGTATAGTTTAACATATCCAGTTGTTTACAATTCAGAGGCTTTAGTGAGAATAAGATAAACTGTCTAATGTGACTCTTTGGTAGCCATGCAGTATACGTTGAAAACAACGAAATCATCTTAAGCGACTACATGAATATACAATCCATTCTTGTGAAATATGAGTCCTTTCTTGTACCATTAAAGCTTTAAAAGGCGCCGACCATTGCTTTATAAACACCAGCAATGATGGTCCAAGAGGCTTACTAATAAACCCCCTCGGTCCTAATCTTTTCCGAGTCATTTACCCATGCAGCCGGACCATGGTCGGCCCGCACATAATTGCCACGCTAATGTATATTTTATCACGGCGATGACCCTTCGCAGCTCCTAACTTGGGTTGATATTGTCGCTTCAAGCCCAAATCCATCTTCGTTACGATTACAGCGGATAAATGAGTAAAACCTATGGAATACGATTTTTGTCAACATTACTACATTGCATATGTATTTGTCTTGGGCAAACGAGAGTACACCTTTCACACGTGTAGATCAAGTAATATGTTGAAAGATTTTACGTTTAAGTTCAAAAACACATATATATATATCATACGTCGTAGCTGAAAGAGTAGGATTAACAATCACTTGCTATTACAAAATGTCCGTTGGTTTAACTGCAAATTGTTATGCTCGCCTAAAAAATCTTAATGTTATTGTAGATCCGTATTTTAATGTTGCACCAAACAAGATACAAAGTACGGTTGCCAGTGACTACAGGTATACATTTAATTCACTTGTACAAAATTGACGTTTGGCCCTAACGGACAACCATAGTCAGTTGCTAGTAATTAGCACTCGGACAGTTTCACCAAATGACCAAGAAGCTACGGATGGTCACTTAAAGGAAATTCTCGATATTGGCTCAAGCTTAATTAAACAGATCTGCATTCCTTTCCGCTTAGAAATGGTCATCAATTCAACGACTGGTATATTTTTTCTTTAATTTGATAATTAAGTTAATTTACGACTGAAATTAAAAGAATGTTTTGAACAAAACGTGAATGTGTTTTTTTTGACATTTGACACTGAGTGGATTGTTTGATAGGAAAATAGTTTGCAATTGTGTTTTAAAAATATTCTGCAAGATTTTTGATAAATGCATTACGCCATTCAGAATGTCCTACGATGTATTAGTAAGTAAGGAGTTCTGTTGTTTTAAAAAATAAAAATAAAGCGTGAACATTGGACTAAAGCTGTATAAAAGGACAGAGTTTCATTAAATTGTGTTTCCCTTTCAACTCTTTGTATACGTTTTCGGATCAAATGAATACTAAGGACCTGTTAACTGTAATTAAGTGAAATGCAAGAATTATTACAGGATGTAGAGTAGTCACTGATATTACGAGTTATTAACTATAGCAGCTCATATGTCTGTTTACCACAAACCGACTCTTGCCTTACTTTGACACATGCCCTATTTTCACATGGCGACACTTGCCCTACTTTCACATGGCGACACTTGCCCTACTTTCACATGGCGACACTTGCCCTATTTTCACATGGCGACACTTGCCCTACTTTTACATGTCGATACTTGCCCTACTTTCACATGGCGACACTTGCCCTATTTTCACATGGCTACACTTGCCCTATTTTCACATGGCGACACTTGCCCTACTTACACATGGCGACACTTGCCCTACTTTCACATGGCGACACTTGCCCTACTTTCACATGGCGACACTTGCCCTACTTTCACATGTCGATACTTGCCCTACTTTCACATGGCGACACTTGCCCTACTTTCACATGGCGACACTTGCCCTACTTTCACATGGCGACACTTGCCCTTCTTTCACATGGCGACACATGCCCTACTTTCACATGGCGACACTTGCCCTACTTTTACATGTCGATACTTGCCCTACTTTCACATGGCGACACTTGCCCTACTTTCACATGGCGACACTTGCCCTACTTTCACATGGCGACACTTGCCCTCTTTTCACATGGCGACACTTGCCCCTACTTTCACATGGCGACACTTGCCCTATTTTCACATGGCGACACTTGCCCTACTTTTACATGTCGATACTTGCCCTACTTTCACATGGCGACACTTGCCCTACTTTCACATGGCGACACTTGCCCTACTTTCACATGGCGACACTTGCCCCTATTTTCACATGGCGACACTTGCCCTTCTTTCACATGGCGACACTTGCCCTACTTTCACATGGCTACACTTGCCCTATTTTCACATGGCGACACTTGCCCTACTTTCACATGGCGACACTTGCCCTACTTTCACATGGCGACACTTGCCCTTTTTTACATGGCGCCACATGCCCTTATTTCGCATTGCGACACTTGCCCGACTTTTACATGTCGACACTTGCCCTACTTTCACATGTCGACACTTGCCCTACTTTCACATGGCGACTCTTGCCCTACTTTCACATGGCGACACATGCCATCTTTTCACATGGCGACACTTGCCCTACTTTCACATGGCGACACTTGCCCTACTTTCACATGGCGACACATGCCCTCTTTTCACATGGCGACACTTGCCCTTCTTTCACATGGCGACAAATGTCGGTACTTGCATGGGTCGTCATATTCGCTACAATTACAGCTCGGAGTATGTGCGTCTATCAGTTCTTTCGTGCCCGCGTGCGTGCGTGCATCAGGTTTTGGCTGTAACTTGCCATGCATTGCGGAATTTGCAAACTCCCAAATGGTTCAAATGTTCACCATGAGAAGATGACGTGTTGCGTATAAGACCCATGTCTATAGGGAAAGGTCACACTGCAACTACATCCTTTTTTCTAATTGTAACAGCGGCGGGTTCGACATTGTTGGCGACACACCGACAAGCATCAAGTTTGTTTTTTGCTATCATATATGGCGAATTATCCAAGAGGTCAATGATCTGGCCTTCATTTAAGCCTTAAATATCATTCAAATTTACCATGCTTATAAGAAGCTTTAATCTTATAATTAAAGTATCAAGACGTACGCAAGCGTAAACATTAACACTTAATACATCCAATGTTGAATCCATGTATCAGATCCGTGGCTGCAGTATGACTATGCAAGAAATGAATATCACTGAGAATAAACACTGTAATTGTGTTATATGGATCTATGAGATTATTCCATTCGCTGTATGTTTTGCAATTTAATACAAATTACCTTATAATTGAATCTGTCAAATCAACAAGGTTTCTCGTCACATTTGATAAAGTATTACAACATAAATCCGTATTTTTTTATTTAATCAAAAAGGAATATCTCGTTTTTTATTTGCAGGGCCGCGTTTCAATAAATGATTTTTGTCGAAACTTTAAAAACCTTAAATCTGCCAAAACTTTACCGTGGTCAAACAGGTATTGTTTTCCATGCCCTTCACTGTGTGACTACCAAGACTCCTAAAGCCATTATTAAATCAGTGACAAATGTACAGGTGATGAAATTCATAAAATAAATGTTGAATGGAACCATGGTCGTGCTGGAACTACTTCATTTGATCAATTTAACGATTTACAGATTAGCGATCTGGCTACACCACTATAACGACAGTTCTCCGAACTTTGAACCTGGCAATAGATGAGAAAGGGGTCATAACCACCATCACCACCACCACCACCACCATGATCATCATCATGCACTACACTCGCCAAATATGTATAAGATGAAGAAGACATGTAGGACAACATTTGCGACAGGTGTTTATCAGTTTACCACTCCTATTTCACCGTACACCTTTTACACAAACATTTTTCAAAAAAATGTGATTTGCGAAAGTTGTGGTCCAATACTACTTACACTTCAGACCTTTGTAAGCATAGACCCCAAGTATGAAATGCGATCCCGAGATTGACCATGTACACGCCAGGTTACAGTGTAGTCATAGGGTAACAATAGCCCTGTAGGTATATCAACTAAGAAACTGATATAGAAATACATGAAGTCTGACACAGATCAATCTGACGTGGACGTCGTAATGTTGACACACGAAGAGAAAGCAATTCCACAAAGTCAACATCACAGCGTCCAGCGGCTCTCCGGCCGCCTAATGAAACTATCATTATATATACCCTCGTGCTGGCCAGTTGGGAAAAACAACACTGCCTCTTGCTTTGTTTACTAAGATAGGTTACATGGAATGTATGTATATATCTCATTCTGTATCAGCTTTGTTGATATAATTCAATACGTGTATACCATGTTAGAACCTTTTAATGATTTATGCTTTACATTGACCTGATTGTTTACAATTGCAAATGTATGAAAGATAACAACGTGATTAACGATTTCGTTGTTAACTTATGAGGGTAAAATATTTAATGATGTATTTAAATAAAACAATTCATATATAAATATAAGGAATACTGCAGATCATAAGCGTATCTGTGAAACTTTCAGAGCAATGCCTAATTGAAATTTAACAACGATGACGTTAACAA
This sequence comes from Mya arenaria, assembly GCF_026914265.1. NCBI lineage: Eukaryota > Metazoa > Mollusca > Bivalvia > Myida > Myidae > Mya > Mya arenaria. The sequence continues at coordinate 1,700,473 of NC_069136.1, read as the reverse complement.
CGTTGTTAACTCTGAAAAAGAACGTAACAATCGGCCAATAGTTTACACATACTAATTAGTAACACAATTCCTTTTTTGTGATGTTCCTTGTGCGCATATTACCACATGAATTGTCGTCATAGTAACTGAAGTATATATTCATCCTCAAACCTTGGTTACAGAGTTTTGTGTTCACGGTTGTAAAAACGTTTTAGTGCGTTAGTTAAGAGTTCAAGGTCAATCCTTCTAGGAACTGAGATGTCAAGGTCTTAAACCATATATTATCGTAAAGTTTCGAGGATTCTAACACAAACACAAACATTGGTAAAGAACTTCTGTAATATGGCGTGTATAATTGTAACGTCCGTGTATACAGAGCTGATTTTAAACATGTATCTATTTGTACACGTTTCTTAGTTCATTCTTCTTCAGTGAACATTTTGGTTGTCCGAATGAAATAATGTGTTGCGATTTCGAGTTTGACTTTAATGTTCAAATAAATGGTTTTCGTTGACAGTGGCCTGACAGTGGCCTATACTGATATATTTTTATATTCAAAATAGAACACGATATAGTTTACGTGTCAGAGAAGAACATCGCGCGAAACCGCCGTTGAACACGTTATTAGGATGATGCATTTGAATGGAAAATCCACATATATAGGGATCGCTCTATGGTCTCGCATGACAAGCAATTAGATCCTTATATTTCAGGGGCCCATAATTGACACGAAGCCCACTTTCTTCAACATACAGCAACCATGGAGCCCTATGTGTTACTAGCGATGCACCTGTGATCGAGGTAATGGGCTTATATTAGCCGTGGGCTTGTTTTAGAATGATCACAGGGTATTTAATTTGTGGGCTGTATGGATGATTATTCATCATTAACCAGCGAGTTTTTCATGGGACATACTTTACTGAGTCATTGTTGCATAACCGGCATCATTTGAAATATTCAATTTTACGCAAATTACTCATTCTAGTTTAATTGCGAGTGTGTGGACGCACGTGCGTGTGTTTGTGTGTGTGTGTGCGTGCGTGTGTGTGTGTGTAGTTGTGTGTACGTGTGTGTGTTTGCTCGTGTTTCCGAGCTCATAGACATGTCACGGCATATGCTTGTGTGTGTGTGTGTGTATGTGTGTGTGTGTGTGTGTACGAGCGGTTTGTTCGTGTTTCCGAGCTCATAGACATGTCACGGCATATGCTTGTGTGTACGAGCGGGCGTATGTGTGCGTGCGTGCGTGCGTGCGTGAACGTATGCGTGTTGATAATCATATTAAATTATAAACAAAATCATGATTTAAATCCTATACTGCATGTGTTCAGTTACTTTCAACGTTGGCTAAAAGAAACTGAAATTGGAGTCATCTCAAAATAATCATTTGGTTTTTGTTAGTTCTTTGTTTAAAATCAAATTTCTGTAGACATAAAAGTTTTCTCTGACCGATTTGTATTCATTTTCGTGAGAAAAAGGTTCGTTAAAATGCTAAAAATGATTGTGATTACGGACAGGGGAACCGTATATTAAGTAACGTGGTAATTACTATGTGTTACGATAGCCGATAGTTTTCCGTGTAATTAGCATAGTTCGTGGTGATAGAGCGTAAGAACTGGAACAAGACTGGACCAGATTTCTAGACAAACAGGACGTGGATTTAAACCTCATATTTTGAGTGGCTATTAAAAGTCCACAAACGCATAGGCGCAAAAAGGCTTTGATCTTAACGAATATTTGCCAAGTGAGGTAAACCCACAAATGGAATTGATTTCGAAATCTGGTGGAGATATAAATGACAAGAACGAAATCTTAATGAGTCTTAACATATGTTCTTTACAAATGAAAATTACGTGTCTACTTTAAAAGAGTGGTATTGATAAACTGTACAAACTATTTGAATACAAAAAGTATACCGCAGAGAATAATGCCGCTTCAAACTATATTAATTATTCCCCCTCTAATCGTAGATATGTATATACACTCTCAGAATAAACCATACAGCAATGATATAAAAGAAAATTGTTCTGGATCAAAATGGTGTCGCAGTTAATTTTCAGCAATTACTATCAAGAGGTTAATGTCGCCATTACAAGTTATTATGTTCTATTCAAATCTCATTATCTCATAGTTTTCTTACAATTTTATGCTTAAGCATTGGTTTTATTTTTTTCTTGAGATTTGATTTGCGATTCCGCTTAGAATTCAACGATGTTCTGTTTTTGAGAGCGTTTTAATTTGTCTCAATTATGTTTAAGTAGCAAAAAAAAAGGATCATAATATTTACATGGGCGTAATACTGTCTCCATAAATGTATCCTATTTGCTTTAAAAAATAGATTCACACTGACATATCAAGTAAATGTGTCTGGTTATACAATTTGCCAGAACACTGAATAGGACCTAGGAATATCATTTCAAATGGCTCTTGAATAAATACACACTCAATAAACTTCAGCAGTAATTCAGATTCAGAAATAGCCGACCACCACTCGACCAGTCGACCACAAATGATCTTTTATCAAATAAGCTAAAATTATAGCCTTTCACTCGGCATATTTATTGCCATTTTTATGATTCGAAACAGATTAAGAATGTCAGTTCCCCACAAAATACAAATAAAAAAGGCAATGCTACTGGTTTTATTGATTGTTATTTGTTCTTAATATAAATTTGATACTGACAGATCAGCGCTCTTTAATAGTGACAAACAACATTTTTGGTATATGGAGATATATTGTAATATGCCAATAATAACCATCGTGTAGCATATAGTGACACGATATAGATTAAGTACCGTTGGAAAGTATCTTGCTTGCCAGTCCTCGTGTTCATTAGACATGTTTATAAGTTTTCAATTCTATTAAAAATGCATTTTAATAAAAGCAATACAGTCAAAACCCGTTGGCTCGAACTCGCTAGGCTCGAATTCCTCGTTGGCTCGACCTCGCTTGGCTCGAACTTTATTTAGAGGACCGATTCCTTCACACTGAAGGCTAACAATCCCGCTTGGCTCGAATTTTCCGCCGCTCGAAGTATTTTCGCAGGTCCCTTGGAGTTCATGCCAACGGGGTCGACTGTATCGTATTTGGTTACTAGGGGCCCTAATTTGACGTGTGTTTAGTAGTGGTGGGCGATTATCGGCGTTAGTCGATTAATCGTCGCCGCTGACTAAAAGTCAACGGTCGGCGAAGACGTTTTGCCGGTATCAATTAATCGAAGAAATGGTTCCGTGTAAACTGTAGGGCGTATTCCGACAATACTTTTCCGTTTGTTTTTTTAATTCTGTTTTAGCTCAAATACATATATTTGCATAGTTAAGCAAGTGAAATAACTCTAATCTAACACACACAATCCGTATGAATGAACAATCTACACAAAGAAATTGGCTGGGTGTCACTAACGAATAGAAGAACAATCCAAAAGCTGACATTAGTATATAAACACAAACACAACATGTTACCATCTTACCTCGAACAATAATTTCCTCCAAGCGTGCATGCAAACATTTAGTAACAACGCGTACAATTTACGAAATTTTCAAACGTTACCTAGAAGAACTCAAATGTATGCACAGTCTATAATTTCATCCGCACTGAGAATGTTGAACGATCTTGACACCTCCGTTAAAGAAGCAGTATCATTGCCCGCGTTTAAAGGTTAAATGAAATCTATATTATCTGTTCCATCATTTTATTTAGGTGACAGATCCGCCTCAGTTCATCATGCCCGAATGCGTAATAATTGCAGCAACTTAAATTCCGATCTTTACAATGATCATATCGCAATTTCCCCTGTGTCTGTGGTACAGAAATTGAAGATGCTGAACACGTTCTTTTCAAATGTAGCCGGTTTACTGCACAACGGCGGCAATTATTCCTTCAAACTAGGCAATATCACCTACTGAGTACCAATAAATTACTACACGGCTACAGTAATCTGAATGGCGAGCAGAATTCATACATTTTCCAAAAAGTGCAAACATATATTGTTGCTACTAAATGATTTAAAATAAATGGAGTTCATGAGCCTGCCTATCATTATACCTGTAATACTAGCCACGGGGACTTGGCGACAACAGATTCGTTACATGTATATTTTCTCTCTCTCTCTATTTCTCTCTCTCTCTCTCTCTCTCTCTCTCTCTCTCTCTCTCAATCTAAACGACAGTCTGACACTGCGGGGAGGGCCATTTTCTAACGTTGTTATAACTTGTGGCCCAACCCAATTGTATAATTATATTATTTGTTGAAATGATTTATATGACGTGCGTATATTATATACAATAATATACGATTCAACTAAATAACTCTAATTGACTAGAAAACGCATTGACGCCGAAATCAAGTAGCAATGATACAAGCGTATATTGACCAAATTAATGAATTTATATACGGTTACCCTGAACAAATGAGGAAGAATGATAGCTCAGCTATAGTTATAATAGCTAGTGTCTAGTAATATATCATATTTTATATTTGTTACGTTTTCACTTTGTGTATCTCATCCTATGTGTATGTTCATGGCCAAATGTATTGCCAATAAACTGGAAAACTTGAAACTATCAAAAGTACAATGCTTCTTCTGTGACAGAACAAAAACATAATCAACAAGAGGGAAATATTGTCACCCGAGGCGAAGTATGTATGAACGTGCCCATGATGGGTATATGAGAATTTAAGATGAGGTCACGTGATGTATAATAATCTACAGTAATTGACATTGCCAGTGATGATTTCATTTCCGTGAGATTTCTTTCAGATTCAGTTGTAGAACTTCAAGTCATTAGTATTACTTGAAGCCATATTGCCGAGGGTGTAAATGCACTTATATTTTTTATGAGTTTGTAATTATTTTATTTTATGAGTTTGTAATCATTTCATTCAATCTTATCTTAAGCGAGCATTGAGCGATGAATCCATTACTGATCGTATACAGTCATGGACTCCTGTGAGCCCACTTTTAACAATTAACGGATATGATGTTCGTGCTTTGAAGCATTAACAGCAGTATGATTTTGAAACTTATGGTCTGTTGTTGTTAACACAATGATCTGTGCAATATTTTGAAGCCGGATTGCTTCTGGATCCACGGGGCGCCTAATCGTCCCTTCCAAGATTATGAACTGAGAAAAAATCACCTAAGAAAGCCTCAGTTCCTAAGAGCCAATTTTAAAACGCTTTGAAACCGATGTTTGTTAAATTGCTCTTCGGAAATAGTTAAACTTCATACAGTTGGATTGTGTGTGCATAAGCGGATTTGCTTTTAATCGTTTTTGGAAGGGATATGGATTGGGGAGGGGCAGCGGTATAAATGCTCAGGGTAAATCGCTAATGTATATTTTGAAGCATAAAAGTCAAATAATCCTGGGTATCCTAGAAGGCACCCGAACTCTCCAACTCATTTTTTACTAGAAAGGGCTCATGTCCAATTTCCTTTCCCCAACAGGCCGCCCCTGGAGTAAGATTACTAATAAGAGACAAGATATCTCTGATTAAGAGCAGTAGTAATTAAAAAGCCCACTATCAAACGAAATGGATCGTTCGAAACCATTTCCGCATAATTAAATGAGTTCTGTTAATAACTTCTGTTGCAATAATATTTTACGCCAGCAGTATGTTTCAAAATAAAAAAGTTGTCTGGATGTAATGGCCTGACATAACTCATGGAAAATGTTTTTATTTGAAGCAAAAAACCTTGTAACACACAATGATCACATTAACAAAGCTTTTTAAACATGAGAAAGATGCTCTATGTCGATAATATTTTATTGAACACACTCCATGTTATTACTCTGCCACCCGGCCAACAATCGTGACTTGCAATTATTTACGATTTCAATTTTAATATTAAAATAAAATGAATCATACGAGCAATTTGTTAAATTGCAGATGAAATGAGTCCCGTTTGAAACAAAAGCTATTAACGGTTTCTGGTCCCTATCAACCAGCTGTTTTCCGTCCTTGAATACACGTCGTCATTCTCAGTTTTAATTTATTGAGTGTTGTGGTTGTCGTTGTTGCTGCATGTGCTTTAAGTACAGACAAGTTCTCAGTGAGCCCAAAACATCTAATATTTCAAATGGTTTTAGTTTAAGAAACTTGTGTTAGTTTTCGGCTATTATATGTATTGAATGCGAGCATCAATTTGTTTTATTGGTATGGCTTATACATTAAATAATGTATATTTGCTTTTTAGTACACCATAATGCAGTTTGGCAGCAATAAGTATCTTGTTTGTTTGGCAATGTCATACCTGCTAGACGCACACCTCCAGCGACGGAAGTGATACGGAAACATTTTGGCGTCCACTAGAGGAGCGCAAATTGATAAATTTGAAAGTAGGTGTCCTCAGTTTGAGGACGTTTTCATACGTTTTTACCATATTTTGCTTAAGATCTAAGCCGTTGATTTCCCTAACGTTGGAAAGGATCTACCATCGATGCTAGAGTTGTACATCGAGTTGGAATAAACATCGAGTTGGAATGAACATAGGTTGAAACAAATAAATGTTCTGTTTTGATTAGGTTTCACCAGTTTCTACCAGCTCGAGTTGTTATAATGAGAGTTTTGGTAACTGACAGAAATGTGCGGCTTTTCACCAAACAAAACTTTCATAAAATGTTCCTTATATCTAATACTTACAATAAAAACAATACAAGTAGTACGACTAGTCGATGCCACAAAGAGTATGTGTATTTTGCGTAAAGTTAAGCTGCCTTCCGTGCACAGTTTGTGAAGTGAAATACATGGTTTGTACACGATAATTTCAAGATACAATAAGATATATGTGCCTTCGTTAACCAGATGACTCTCCTCAATAAATTTTTAATGCCTGGTTATAGCGGCGACAGGGACGTTTGCTAACTTCTATCCCAAGGGAGCACTATATTACAACCAACGGACTTGAATTTAACGGGATATGTGTAAGCGTGTTAGACCTTTTAGGTTTTTTAACTTTTTTGGAGCATAGTGCACAGACGGAATGTAACCCTGGCTAGAGCTACCCTGGTTCTAAAATGTGCACCAGTGAAAAGCACTGCCACACGGGACCCCCGTTTAACGTCCCTTCGGGAGCACGATTAGTATTTTTCGTGGTGCGTCGGGGAATGGAACGTGCGACCCCTGGAATGACAATTAGGTGTTTAGCCACTAGACCACGGATCCGCCACCTTGAAATGAACACAAGTGTTCTATCACTATATACCGTATGCATGAAAGTACGGGCATGCGCGCGGCACCATTATGTGTTTATATAGCGGGGCGAACATGGCGCACCAAGAGGTTTACCATTTTATTTGATGATTTTGTCATTAAAGGGTGCAAATAAATAAAATCTTTCAGATATGAAGATGTTACCAACACATTGCTAGTAACGTGAAAGGGGGTTGAGAAACCACGTGACCAAATGGTCGGTTTTGCGAGAAAAGTCCAAGTAAGGGCTAAAATAAATTTTGGTTAGGGACTTACCTGACCCTACCAACGAAATAGGCACCGACCCTACCGTTTTCATAGTCTGTTGGTTAAACAAAAGAAATGTGTATGTTTTGATATCATAGTATGAAAAGCTTTATGCTAAATATTACTTAAACACCATTCCCAAATGATAGCAATAACGTTCTTACATAAAACCTTATAAAATGTATGGCCTCATGTATATTGGTATAGTATCATAACTAGTTTTCAAAAAAGAAAGAAAGAAAAAGAAACAAAGCCTATCATGTGCGCACTTCCCTGGTGTTTATTAGCGTTTCTGTGTTTTCTGTGAATATTTTACTATTGTCTGCCATGTGTCCAAGTTGTGCACAATTCTACTGGTATGTTGCATGCTCAATTATCATTTTGGCTGAGTTTTCGCGGGAAATAAGAGAACAGTCGTAACACCCTTTGTTTTGTTTAGGTACAACACGCACATTCATTTGTAAAATTATATTTTCATGATTACAAAACAAACGAGAACGAAAAGACAATGACAGGACGCCGGCGCCACGATTTTTTTTAAAGAGATTGAAGTATCGAAACTATGTTGCCGTCTGGATTGTTGAATCCGCCCGGGAACTTTATTTCAAGTGTTCCAGCCAATACATTGCATTTTACATAGAATACAAGTTGTACTTGTTAAGTTAAAATGAATTACAGTAACTCAATTGTTGCACAAATCCTCGTCCATATTGGTTTACGGTATGAAACTAGCTAATTGTATTTAAATTTCATCAATTTACATAATAAAGCTAATGACATGCACTTATCGGTTGCAGTTTGAGGCCACTCAGAAGAATTTTTTGATTCGATGTTTATTGCCTGTGAACAGAATTGTAAAAAAGCAAAATCACGCTTGTCGCCTTTCACAGTGTGTGTGTACCACGTGATAAATTACGTCATATATGCTACGTCATAAGGCAACATTTTGCTTAAAATGGACACTTAAAACAATGATAACTTTTCTTTTACTACACCTTTTTAAATAGAACAATGGGCAGTCTAAGCCGCTGAAAGAGCCAAGCCTCCGTTTTATTACCGGACATTGATAATGAGATTAGTTTCATCAAACACTTCGACAAACCTGTTTGCACAAGTGTTTTGACAGTGCTACGTCAGACGGCCGTATTGTGAAAAGGTTTGTCGAAGTGTTTTAAGAAACTACACTCTCAAAGGCTGGTAAAAGACCGATGACGGGGCTCCGTAAGCGGCGTAAACTGTGCTACGTTTCATTTTAAATGGTGAAGAAATAGGAAAGTTATCGTTGTGTTAAGGCTTCATTCAAAGTAAAATATTGCCTTCCGACGTAGCATTTATTTTCACGTGATAAATAACGTCATATATGCTACGTCGGAAGGCAACATTCTGCTTAAAATGAAAACTTAAATCAAAGATAACTGTTCTTTTACTACACCATTTTATAGAAAAAAGGGCAGTCTATGCCGCTTAAGGAGCCCCGCCTAAGTTTTATTACCGGAATTTGATGAGGTGATTAGTTTCATCAAACACTTCGACAAACCTGTTTCTAAAATAATGATTTGACAGTGCTCCGTCAGACGGCCGTATTGTGAAACGGTTTGTTTCAAGAAACTAAAAGTTCAATCAAACTCTGATAAAACAAGAGCTGTCACAGTATGTGACGAATGCCCCCGAATGTGACATTGACCTACAAACAAGGTCAGTACATGAAAAGTTGATCTTGCCTTTACGTGTCAAATACATATGGCAAGTTATTTTAAATTGCCTCTGAACATAAAAAATACCACCCATACTTGACAACCTACACTGTTATGTCCTTATATTCAGAATTCCCTTGTGAATAAACACTGTGTATCTTTCACCTTAGAGGTAGGGACATGGACTTGCACACGACACGTCGTCTTCGTATGTGGAACACATGTAGCAAGTGATTTTAAAATCTGTCCATACAAGGGAAAGTAACAGCCCTTACACGACAACCTAAACTCAATGTCCTTATATGCAGCACTCCACTAAGTGTGACCTTGACCTTTGAGGTAGGGACACGGGTGTTGCACGCGATACGTCGTCTTGTATGTGGAACACATGTGGCAAGTTATTTTAAAATCTGTCCATACAAGGGAAAGTTACAGCCCGGACACGACAACCTATACTCTATATCCTTATATGCAGCACTCCATTGTGAATAAACACTATGTGTGACCTTGACCTTTGAGGCAGGGACACGGGTCTTGCACGCAACACGTTGTCTTGGTATGTGGAACACATGTGGCAATTTATTTTAAAATCTGTCCATACAAGAGAAAGTTACAGCCCGGACACGACAACCTATACTCTATGTCCTTATATGCAGCACTCCATTGTGAATAAACACTAAGTGTGACCTTGACCTTTGAGGTAGGGACACGGGTCTTGCACGCGACACGTCGTCTTGGTATGTGGAACACATGTGGCAAGTTATTTCAAAATCTGTCCATACAAGGGAAAGTTACAGCCCGGACATGACAACCTATACTCTATGTCCTTATATGCAGCACTCCATTGTGAATAAACACTAAGTGTGACCTTGACCTTTGAGGTAGGGACACGGGTCTTGCACGCGACACTTCGTCTTGGTATGTGGAACGCATGTGGCAAGTTATTTCAAAATCTGTCCATACAAGAGAAAGTTACAGCCCGGACACAACAACCTATACTCTATATCCTTATATGCAGCACTCCATTGTGAATAAACACGAAGTGTGACCTTGACCTTTCAGGTAGGGACACGGGTCTTGCACGCGACACGTCGTCTTGGTATGTGGAATACATGTGGCAAGTTATTTTAAAATCTGTCCATACAAGGGAAAGTTACAGCCCGGACACGACAATCTATACTCTATGTCCTTATATGCAGCACTCCATTGTGAATAAACACTAAGTGTGACCTTGACCTTTGAGGTAGGGACACGGGTCTTGCACGCGACACGTCGTCTTGGTATGTGGAACACATGTGGCAAGTTATTTTAAAATCTGTCCATACAAGGGAAAGTTACAGCCCGGACTCGACAACCTATACTCTATGTCCTTATATGCAGCACTCCATTGTAAATAAACACTAAGTGTGACCTTGACCTTTCAGGTAGGGACACGGGTCTTGCAAGCGACACGTCGTCTTGGTATGTGGAATACATGTGGCAAGTTATTTTAAAATCTGTCCATACAAGAGAAAGTTACAGCCCGGACACGACAACCTATACTCTATGTCCTTATATGCAGCACTCAATTGTGAATAAACACTAAGTGTGACCTTGACCTTTGAGGTAGGGACACGAGTCTTGCACGCCACACGTCGTCTTGGTATGTGGAACACATGTGGCAAGTTATTTTAAAATCTGTCCATACAAGAGAAAGTTATAGAGCCGGACGGACGGACGGACGGACGGACGGACGGTGCGATTTTAATATGCCCACCTTCGGGGGTATAAAAAAAACCCCGAAGGCGGTGCTCCGTAAGCGACGTAACTGCGCTTTGTTTCATTTAAAATGGTGAAGAAATGGTGAAGTACGAGGGTTGTCCGGAAAGTTTTGAGACTGCATTCATAAAAAACTTACCACTCATAGGATGCAATTAAAATTTTATCAGCTGTCAATCGTATCTCATATAAACAAATCCTGAAAGTTTCAACAATATACTACGAAGTGAACGTATACAACAAACATTACAAAAAGTACAGGTTACAAGCCACGGAGCACTTCGTTGTCCCATTGCGTCACTTCATTTACAGTTTTTCATAATACGCTCCTTCTGCACGTACACACTTACGGTGAAAATCAACTCATTGCTTAAATATCTGTCCGTACCACCCTTTTATGATATTATGAACAACTGTTCTTTTTAGCTGAACGGATTCGTCAATTTTCCTCTCTGTCCTCCGCCAGTCTTCTTGTAACATGTCCTGCACTGAATTTACGTCAATTTCACTCACGACTGACGGTCTGCCGCTCCGCTTCTAATCGCACACATTTCCATGCTCGTCACTGAAACGTCCATACCAGCGAAATACCAAAGCCCTTGAACATGCTGGCTTTGATTTATCCCGTGTTAGAAACGTATAGGTATTTGTAGGAGTTATTCCGCTGCGAACACAGTGTTTGATCATAGCGCGCTGCTCCGTGCGTGACGTTAACGTTGTTTTTTTTCCGACATCTTCGAAATACCTCTCTACTTCCGCTGATCGTTACAACCATGTCTACTGTTAGATTGCGTCAATAATTTGCTTAGTGATGCAGCTGATGTCATACTGTCGTCATATGTTTTGACGTGACGTTTTGGCGTCTATTATTCAGACGGAGTAGTATATATGAATTGTGAACAATTTTCAGAAAACGTCAATTTCAAAGTGCTCCGTGAAGCGCTAGATGGGTTGTCTTGACAACCATTTCCTTCCTTAATTTGAGATTATTTATTTTTATTTTTCAAAAGGAAACTCGAGAATAGTCTATATACGCAGCTGTTTATTGTTTGTTGATTTATATTAAAAACATTTTGAAATATAGACACAGTCTCAAAACTTTCCGGACAACCCTCGTAATATGTGTTTAAAGTCTTTTTTCGAAGCAAAATATTGACTTCCGACATATATGACGCGGTATCACGTGGTATACACACACTGAGTTGTCTAATTGTGGTGATTATCCAGCTTAATAAATATGTACCAAGTTAATCTAAGAGCCATTTTGTTTCCCATGATTTAAACCACCAGATGAAACACATGATGATATGGAGTTTCCGATACACAAGCTTGGGACAGTGGGTCAGCTCGCCAAACTTGACGATATTTTGTATGTTTGAGAAAAAAGGCACACGTCAAAAATGTGTGCTGGTTCTTAGATATGCTTCATCACATCGAATGGTTTCAACTTGAAACATTTACAACGCGCGCGCTTTGTTTTAGTTTAATATCGGAGTAGGGTTGGGGTGGAGTGGGGGGTATTACTTAAGTACATTCTTGAAGGAATTCTGGGTACGGTTAAAACGATTAGTATAGAATCAAAAGTCTCGGTTACTCATTAACAGTTATGAAAAGCTGTAAAACCTTAATGAATGATCTCGAAGGAAAGTCATTACAACATAATGAATGATCACTAAGGAAAGTCATTACAACATAATGAATGATCACTAAGAAAAATCATTAAATATAATGAAGATCCCGAATGAAAGTCATTACAACATAATGAATGATCCCGAAGGAAAGTCATTACAACATAATGAATTATCCCGAATCAAAGTCATTGCAACATAATGAATGATCACTAAGGAAAGTCATTACAACATAATGAATGATCACTAAGAAAAATCATTAAATATAATGAAGATCTCGAAGGAAAGTCATTACAACATAATGACATCTTATCTATGATCGTGCTGCAACGTAATATAGCCTTTTCTTTTTCTCATATCTTTAAAAATCATGTACATATCAATTTACAAATGCATGTACAAGTATTCTTAAACAAAACAAAGCGTGTCATGCGTTTTTTTTTTTATCTTATTATTAGGTCACTTGGATTCATCGCCCTCAATGTTGCACCTCGCTTATAATCATTGCCGATACATTTCGCATTATATATAAGGCAACTGTATCCGATGTGCTTGTTTTATAGATATATGAGCACATCGTGAAACAGTTTACTTTTAACTGAGTTAACAATAATGCCAGTTATCACGATTCTTAGTTAAACACAGTTCTATAATAATAATAATAACAATAATAATAATAATAATAATAATAATAATAATAATAATAATAATAATAATAATAAGAAACAAAGGGAAAAGCATTATTCTTAGAAATAAGTCACTCGACCCAATGTCTATACTGTATATAAGTTTATTTACTTATTTTCGGAAGCGTGTTAGTTCTAACCGATTTGGAGTATTAATTTTTCATAGGAATATCTGCTTTATCCTATTTTGACTTGACAATCTTCATCATATAGACGCATATTGATTGGAAGCCAACCCCCTGATCGGGCAATAAATTCGGACACTATAAATCAATATCCCCATCCGTCCTTCGTAGCTGCATGTAAGAATTCGGATCAGACGAGCATTCTAATCCCGAGATGATTTCTTGGATTACGATTAAAACAAATGTTTCAATAGTTATGCTCTTCAAAAGTCTGATGATAAAATAGATACGTCAATTGAACCAGAGATAAACATTCACGCAACAGCGTTTACGACGAATACTTAAAACCATTTACAAGTACATCGCAGTAATTAAACAATACCACATATACATTTTTTTCAAAAATGTGGAATTTATGACTTAACTGAAACTTTCCCACGGTTTTAAGCGACAGAATGACAACCGTGCGTGCGATTTAAGTTTAAAGTTTGTGCATTTAAGGTACTTGCAATTCGTAAACAGGTTATATCAAATTGGATTTTAAAAAGTGTTATATCGTTCAAGAAAAACTTTCATTCACTGATTATGAATTATTTTGGTATTACGGGTTAAGTTAGATTAGACGACCTTTACTTGCTTAAGAAAGAATACACATTTATTTTTTACTTTTTATTTTTTTTGTTACCTATGAAGATGTAAGTTTTAAACCCTTCAATAAAACGCATATAAGGGTTATTTTGAACCCGTCAAAATAGAGCAATGATGGGTTATTTCTAAACCCATCAATACAGAGCATGGAAGGGTTATCTTTAAACCCGTCAATAGTTCGTATTTATATATTTTAGTTTTAATTAAATGTAGTGTTTTAGCTTGTATTTGTAGATCTAAGTTTTAATTGGTTACCAGGGAAGTGTATGATTGGAAACTTAAGTAAGATTCCCAAAGATTAAGTCGAAGTATAACGGCTAAATTTAAATTACTACGCGATCTACTTGTAGCGTAGTGAAAGTGTATCGATCTCTGACATTGTAAACAGTAAACAGTACATCCGAGGTTGTTTTCATAGAAAATGGCCGAAGAGTTCAGTAAGGGTATTTTTTAAACCCGTCATTATTAAGCAAGGAAGGGTTACTTTTAAACCCATCATTATCTTTAATATAGAGCATGGAATTGGTTACTTAAATACCTGCCAATATAGAGCATTTTGATTAATGTACCGACATACATGCGAGGTTTTCGATCAAAATGGCCGAGGAGCTCCGAATGGCGGATAAATGGTTTTTTTTAAACCCGTCAATATAGAGCATAGATGGGTTATTTTTTAACCGGTCAATATCGAGCATATAATTGTTTTTAACCCGTCAATATAGAGCATAAAACGGTTATTTTTAACCCGTCAATATAGAGCATATAATGGGTTTTAAACCCGTCAATATAGAGCATATAATGGGTTTTTAACCCGTCAATATAGAGCATCAGAGGGTTATTTTTAACCGGTCAATATAGAGCATATAATGGGTTTTTAACCCGTCAATATAGAGCATCAGAGGGTTATTTTTAACCCGTCAATATAGAGCATATAATGGGTTTTTAACCCGTCAATATAGAGCATCAAATGGTTATTTTTAAACCCGCCAATTGTAACCGACCATACCACGTTTATAGATGTTTCACAACTGGCGGCCTAACTGACTATTATTTGAAAACGCATGTAGTCAATGTCATTACGTACAATACTTAACTTTATTTTTTGTTCAATTACTAGTAGCTTAATTGGTTTCAATCACAGGCTTGAAAATCAAGGCCACTTACCTCATACCTTGGTGAAACGATACATGATTTAACAAAGTTTCAGCTCATGAAAACATGAAAACAAACAAAATTGGATAGTAGAGTAAAATGTCATTTAGTCGAGATTATACATGGTATGAATATATTATAAAAAAAATAATATCCCCCCCCCCCAAAAAAAAAAACAAAAAAAAAACTAACAAGTTGTATCCCACCACAGTCAATTCAGTCATGGAAGTTATTTCGTCCGAATTTAAAGCAGCCGTTAGTAACGGTTTAAGCCATAAAACATTAAATTTGGAATGGAAATCTGCGATCTGATCTTTTGTGAACAGTCTTTCATTACTGGTTTGCAGATAATTACGCAAAAAATTGCTAATTCCAAGACAAAAAATAAAAAAAAGTTGGAAAAACAGTATATCGGTGAGAGTGCAGCTTTAAGGGGCTACTTCTTGAAGGAGAGCGTTGTCACACTTTTGTAAAATATGTTCCGTTTGTTTCAAATTGATACCACTGAAAGAACATTTCCGACACGCATCACCACTGATTTAATCACATCGACAAAAAATGAGTGATATTTCATTATTTTTACGTAAAATCGTTAATTGTTCAAATTTATTAATTGTATAAATGTTGTCAATTTTTGTGGTACAGTGTTGGTTGAATTGTTAACTATTTCTCAGTTATTAATTTCACGTTTGGAATGACGTTAGTGAATGCATATTCCGGATATACTTTCAAGTTCGGACACTATGTACGGCAAACAAAAGTGATTTGCAAACTCAGTCGAATAATTATTACAATGATTTTAGATGAAGGGGATTATATAGCAAATATCGAAGAAAGCATAAAGATTTAATATATTTACTAAAATTTAAAAGCATTCACTGTATAGTACTGTAGAATGGAAAAATAATGAGTGTTTAGCTACAATTTGTGGTGGTCAACTATACCTTGTGCTTCAATAAATGTTAAAAAAATCCAATCGGTTGTAATTATGTTAATTCTCCATGTTAGTTATGTTAATCAGTTTTTTTGTCTGTACCCTTCTTTAATTGTTCCTGTAATGAACCTGGAACTAATTAACGTAATTCAATAACCAACGTTAAGGCTTGAGTTACTACGGACGTCGGTGCAAAATGGTTAAAAGAGTCCCTGTAAAAGCTTTGAATATTTATTTTCCCTGGAAATGGGATGGGAGAAAAGGCATATACCATGGGCCGTACCTGAAGAAAGGCATATCCTAATGTTTTACTGAAAAAACGGTCAATCTCGGTTGCTTTAGATACCCTGTACTCGGGTCGGGATATCTTGAATTCGACTCAGGCCCATTGAAGATACAGTCGAACCCCGTTGGCTCGAATACGCTTGGCTCGAATTCCAAGGTGGCTCGAACTAGATGTAAAAGGACCGATTTCTTTATTCTGAAAGTAAACAATCCCGCTTGGCTCGAACTTTCCGAGGCTCGAGGTATTTTCGGCGGCACGTGGGAGTACGAGCCAACCAGGTTCGACTGTACTTACAGTCACACACGAAATGATAATCGAATTACAATCGGATTTAAATAAGTGTATAAATAGCTCAGAGAAACTGTTAAACAAACCTACAACCTTTTAACAGATAAATGTCCATTATAGATACTGGAAGTCTGGATACTGGAGCTTCTATGCACTTGTCACAAATCTCATTTTACATTTATATTATGGTATTATTATTTAATACAATTTGCTTGTACTAGTTTAAACATTGATTTAAAATCAATCATTAGGTAGTATTGTATCGACACGATACGGTAACACTTGACCAATTTTCACTGCTCTGACTTTACGTCATCATAATTTGTACATGTTTTGGGTGTGTAATTCTCTAGTTAGTTGGGAACAGGTTTTTGACCAAGACAGACGTGTAACATTCTCTGGGTGGACGGACGGAACTGCCACGTCTGCAGTTATGCAGCCGAAAAGCTGTTGGGGAATGAATGTGCATTAATACTAAGTATTATTAACACCTGATACCAGGGTAAGTGCCATTACATTATAATTGTTTTATAGACATTCTTGCATTACAATTTAGGTTTGTAAATACAGTTAAATATTGTCTCTTGTACATGCACTTTGCAATTATCAGGTTTTTATATTGCAAGTAAGCGTTGTAAACATTATTTGCTCATATAATTATCTAGAGAACTATTTTCATTCGTGTTAAACTATAATTGTTTAGATTCTCACAGTTTTGCGTTGACTGGGAATGAACCGACATTTTATTGTTTTGCTTTGCATAATTGTTGAGAGTAAAAGTGTATAATCATGCTTGTTAAATATAATTTAGGTAAGCAATGATATAGTAAATAGTATGACTTATGTCGTAATATTGAATGTCAGGTTATACGTAAACAGCAGAACATCGTTTGCTATGGTTGCCACGTTACGGTTACATTGACGTTTTGGGGCTCATGACGTCAGAGGACGTTTTCAACGTAGTTGGGCTTCCGGACGCTAACATGGCGGGATGTCAGTGAACCTCATGTTTGTACCGGTAACGCAGGCTGGTGCTGAGGGCGGATACGCCTAGGTGGGCGTTGATATATCCTATCGTGGACGTCGAGAGGCGGGACGTGTATTGGGATTGGCATCTGAGTGACGTCAGTGTCGACGTCTAAGTGACGCCTGTATTTCCTGTGGTCGGCGTCTGTGTGACGTCGATGCGTCTATGTGGTGTCTGTGTGACGCCGTTGTCGACATCCGGGTGACGTCTGTGTGACGTTTACGTTAGCGGGAGATTGAGATAGTGGAGTGGTAGACTGGTAACAGCGTAACAGTGTGGCAGTAGTGACATTCAACCATATTACATAAGATCTCTCTTTATTTATTGTAATTTATGTAAATAATATATTTGTTAAAACTTGTATTGTCATTTGTCAATTTCTTCATAACAATTAGGACTGCCCCTCTCTATGCTATTCCTGACCTGTGACAGCACTTTGTGTCGCTTGGTCATTTCCCAACCAAACTTAAAGGCATATTAGCTTAAAGATTATGTCATGCACACATTTTGATAGATGTATCAGAGAAGTTTTAATTTAATATTATAAAAGCTAGTAGAATTAGAATAACATTGAAAAAACCCGAAACATCGTAAGCGCCTGCAGCAGAGCTCAAACTTGAAGTTCGTTCGTATATGACGGGCCTATATCTAAGATATTTTTCAACAGAATATTACTCATTCGGAACTCCCCAGTCCTTTTCCATTAAAAACAACCTCGGATGGATGCCGATACATCAATAGATATAGTTCCTAAAATTTTAAGTTTAAATTAAAGTATTTCTTAATCAGTAGAAGTGCTTAACGCGTATTTTGTATTTTTAAGTTTAAATTGAGTGCCAGTGAAGTGTATAATTGCATAAATAATTAAGATTCCAAAGAGTTAAGTCATAAGATTTCACTGCTAAATTGAAATTTCTACGCGATCTACTTCATGCGTAGTTAAACTGTAAAGAGTTCCGTGACATTGTAAACCGTCCATATAACATTCAAGGTTGTTTTTGATGGAAATTTGCCGAGGAGTTCCGAATGAAAAGTACTTTCTTACAATAATGACAACACCGAGTCATAAATTACGCTCCTTAATGGGATGATATCCAATTTGAGAAGAAAATTTGAAGTCATTCTTTTTCCAACAGGCGATTAGCGGGGAAATGTTCCTAATATACCCATGAGACCACTGTCTCAGCTCATTCAGATTACATTCACACCTTCTTGAAGACAAATGTGGAACGACGGGCCACCACCTACTGAAGATTTTAAACATTTCTTAAAAACTGCATTTTGAACGGACAAATTATTTTTCCTAGAAGCGATAGGCTTTAAAAAGACTCAGAATTGTAAAAAAACAAACGCTCCAAATGATAAAATCATTATATTTATAATTGGAAAAACACCCTTAGAACAAATCCCCTTTGACAAACACCCTTAGACAAACACCCTTCGACAAATTCCCTTAGGCAAGCACCCTTAGACGCACGTTGTTGTAACAACCATAGGCAAACACCCTAATACAAGCATTCTTAAAACAAACACCCTAAGACATCTCCCTTAGACACACACCCTTAAACACACATCCTTAGACAAACACCCTAATACAAGCTTTCTTAGACAAACACCCTTAGACAAACATCCTTAGACATCTCCCTTCGACAAACATCCTTAGACAAACACCATTAGACAAAAACCCTGAGACAAACTCCCTAATACAAGCATTCTTGGGATAAACACCCTAAGACAAACACCCTTAGACATCTCCCTTAGACAAACATCCTGAGACAAACACTCTTAGACATCTCCCTTCGACAAACATCCTTAGACAAACACCCTTAGACAAAAACCCTGAGACAAACTCCCTAATACAAGCATTCTTGGGATAAACACCCTTAGACAAACACCCTTAGACATCTCCGTTAGACAAACATCCTGAGACAAACACTAATAGACATCTCCCTTCGACAAACACCCTTATACAAACACCCTTAGACAAACACCCTAAGACAAACATCCTGAGACAAACACCCATAGACATCTCCCTTCCACAAACACCCTTAGGAAAACACCCTCAGACAAACACCCTTAGACATCTCCCTTAGACAAACATCCTTAGACAAGCACCCGTAAACAAAGGCCCTTAGTCCAGCGCCCTTAGACAAACACCCTTAGACAAACATCCTTAGACAAACACTCTTAGACAAACACCCTTAGACAAGCACCCGTAGACAAAGACCCTTAGACCAGCGCCCTAAGACCAGCGCCCTTAGACAAACACCCTTAGACAAACACCCTTAGACAAACACCCTTAGACAAACACCCTTAGACAAAGACCCTTAGACCAGCACCCTTTGACCAGCGCCCTTAGACAATCACCCTAATACAAGCACCCGTAGACAAAGACCATTAGACCAGCACCCTTAGACAAACACCCTTAGACAAACACCCTAATACAAGCACCCTTAGACAAACACCCTTAGACAAACACCCGTAGACAAACACCCTAATACAAGCATTCTGAGACAAGCATTCTTAGACAAACACCCTTAGACAAACACCCTTAGACAAACACCCGTAGACAAACACCCGTAGACAAAGACCCTTAGACAAGCACCCTTTGACCAGCGCCCTTAGACAATCACCCTAATACAAGCACCCGTAGACAAAGACCCTTAGACCAGCACCCTTAGACAAACACCCTTAGACAAACACCCTAATACAAGCACCCTTAGACAAACACCCTTAGACAAACACCCGTAGACAAACACTCTAATACAAGCATCCTTAGACAAACACCCTTAGACAAGCACCTGTAGACAAAGACCCTTAGACCAGCACCCTTAGACCAGCGCCCTTAGACAAACATTCTTAGACAAACACCCTTAGACCAACACCCTTAGACAAACACCCTTAGACAAACACCCTCAGACAAACACCCTTAGACAAACACCTTTAGACAAACACCCTTATACAATCATTCTTAGACAAACACCCTTAGACAAACACCCTTAGACAAACACCCTTAGACAAACACCCTTAGACAAACACCCTAATACAAGCATTCTTAGACAAACACCCTTAGACAAACACCCTTAGATAATCAATAAGACGCATGTTGTTGTTGTTAGTGAAGGTGTTGTTGTAGTTGTTGTTGCTTAATTAAATCGACAATTGATTCATGATTAAATTAATTTTGAAAATAAAATAACTTTATTTTTTAAAAATATACATAATTAAAAAAATGTGATTTTTGCAAACAAGCATTACATGCATTTGATTAAACAGGAACGATTGCTCAAGCCACTTAGCCTCATGTGAGATGTAGACATAATTGTATTCTAGACGACAAAATGTCCTTGATAAAATCGTACACAATGATCAAAATGAATTTAACATTTTCAGACTTTACATTCCACTTTAAGCTTTAAGCTTAACCATTCAGTAGCATAGTTGGTTGCAGTTGTGTTCGATAATATTAAATTAAAAAACAACAACTTATAATTGCAAAGTGATGTTACACATAAAATATTACTAGTTACACCAATCAAACTAGTTCTTAAGTAATCTAATACAACCGTAATCTTCAGATGTTGCTATTTCGTATCAAGCTAAAACTTTTTTTCAAATAAAATGTCTTATCTTAACCCTTTGACTGTGTTAAAATGTAAAATAAAAGATACAACTACTTACTACAATAAAACTGAATTAATCAGCTTAATATAACGTTATTCTGTTAATGGTGTGTGATTTCTGTTCAATTGAGGGCACAAAACGGGAAGGTACTATTGACAGTAAAACATATACTTCGTAACCATGACAGTCAATTTGTATTAAACAAAACATCATATGATTTAGCGATTTGTTTGTTTGGGCAATGTTTTTGAATGGCTGTGTTAAATATATGACATTATAATATACAACAAAACTATCAATATGACGATCTTCACCATGAAAACAAAATGTAGCTTACCTTGATACTTAATACGCGTGATTATCGCCTTTACATCCGATATCGTATTCGAAAGTCTTCTAAAATAAACACGAAATGTCGTATACTTCACATTTTCAGTAACTAAACTGAGGAAGAGACGTCTCGATATGATCTGTTCTTTCTATGCATCGTTCATCTCTCGGCATAAACAAACTCGATATGCTTGAGAAACATTGTTTAGTTTCGTGAAAAGTAAATGGAAAATTATACGATTGCTTCAATGACTTCAAATATGAGTCCAGATGTAAACGTCGATAATATTTAAGGGTGACTTGTGGATTGTCTTAATAAGGGCCGTAAATGTTATAATGTTGCTTTGATGTATAGGTTGACAGCAAATTGGACACTTGAATATCATAAAGAGATTATTTTTTCTAATTTGTGTTAAATGGGTATTTAAGGGGAAATTTTCAGATTCGTTAGCGCAGTTTAGCATATGTTTCATATATTTACGAAATATTATCTAGATTAATTGATCGTTACCAAATGATTTACCAAATGATAATGAAAATTATGCGATTTAAGTCCAGTTTATTTTTTTTAAAGTATTTAATATGAGGGCTTGGCTCTGTTCTGCATGGAAATCCTTGTGTGTTGATTTTTTTTTTTAAAAATATGGAAAATATATATATAATTATGTACTCTTAAGATAATTATACTGAAGAGTCAATTAGAATTTTATTGTTCAAACCACTAAGACATAATGAAGTCTGCGCTATATTACCCATCTGAATGAGCAAGAGGAGCTAATCATATTCATTATATTAATATGCAGTAATGTTACACTTTCCTAAATCATAAAAAAATGTTTAATGTCCTTTTTTCGACATTGAATGCCTAAAGTCACAATAACACGTGTTGACATATCGGACCAGCGATCTATTGGGTCCATGTACGAGATTGAATCAGTTGTCAACGATGTCGCTACAACCTGCTACAGTTACAAGTTTATGGTTACTTGCGTTGGTCATTCGGCCATAAATGTAGCTTCGACAAGTTTGATGGTGATAACGCGTTATTAGAAAGTCCATTTCTTGTTATGTAAGTTATATTGCAGTATTCAGAGTGCCATGATAGGCGTATGTAATTTGGTTGAAGCAGTTCTTCATTTTCATTAAATCACCAACATGATAACATAATACAATGCAATTTATTGTCTCCAGGCCACTATCTGGCATTTAAAGGGACTAGACGCCAGATACAAGGCTGCAAGAAAAATAAATTGTCAAAAACTATATCCACGTGTATAACGCAGTGAATCTAACGTACTGTCACATGCCCGTAGCTGCCTATACGCGAGTACGCGGCTGAATCCACATGATTCTGGCAAAAAAAAACCAGCCAAAATTGCAGTATGAGTACTTGACTATATGATCCTAAAACTGTCAATTTTCCAGTACGCAATAAAACACCCCAAAACGCCTAGAATGCACCAGATTGCACCATGGTATTCAAAAATTTCCGAGAGGCTTGCCCCCTGACCCCTCTAGCACAATTATGAATCCACATATATAGAGGGCTAGCTACGCCCCTGACTGATATATCACATCGCTTACAATGCATGCATCTTCCCCAGTTTTAGCGTATTTTTCAAGTTCGAAATTTACTTGGTTTGTCTATCACGTAAATCCCAGTAATTTTAAAAATAGCGTTGGTATATGTATATGTACTAATCACGTGACTTCATGCTATATATCCACACTATAAACTGGGAAACTATTAAACGCTATTTTTAAACGGGAAAACTCAGCCCAAACAGCGATGAAATAATATTTTAATCATGTAAAATGATAAATTATCAGCCTCATACTAGTTCGTTTTGATAAATCTAGGTTTGCTTTAGGGAGGTACTGTTTTTATCCATTCTGGGACCATTTCGTGTCTAGTCCCTTTAAGATTTAGGAGGTAGAATGAATACTGTGGCTTGGACTAGGCCAGCAAATACAAGGGCTACACATATTTAAGAACAAACTTATAGATATCACGTGTGAGCGATAATGGGCACTGGTGGTGCGAGCTTTATTGTTTGGTTTCTTCAAATTAATAAATGACACTGCCATATATAGAAGTAATATTCGAAATAACGATCAATTAGATGTCTTCCAAAATAAGAGACATCCAATCAAACTTCCCGATACTTACGCAATGCAAATATTTATCTTAAGATGTTAATTATGATAGCTGACAACATCAGCAAGTTGATACATTGTGTTTGTCTTGGCGACTTTAAATGACAGGCATTGTGTTGTGACTACATTCTATAGGAAGTATATGGTATGGCCCAGACCCAGTACCGGTTAATACAATAACTTATATTAAGTGTAGACGGTGTCGTGCTTTTTTGCCAATTTATAACATTAATTAAAGTCTATTTCTAGTGCAGGCATTAATGTTATCTATACTAAGTATGCTTCCTCATCTTTCCACCATCCCATCATAATAACTTATGTTTTCTCGTTATTCTGGGATTTAATTGGAGGGAGAGTAAAAACAGGATTGAGAGGCAAAAAATGCTCAGGCATTTATAAACAGATATCGGGCAAGACGTATATTCTAATTTCTTTGACTAAGCAGACGAGATCGGACAATTATTTAAGACGACAATGTACTTTCTTTGCCTGGCAGAAATTAAGCTGTCTTTATTGTCAGTTCCTAGGTGACCGTATTTTATATTTTTGTTTTAATAATTTTAGTTGGCTTCCGCGGATGATAATGGCTTGACCTCGGGTTGTGCCATCACCACTCGTGACATACGTTAGAAATGAACAATTCACGGAGAACAACTTTCCGGGGTTAAAACTAGTGCTGGGAACTCGTGACGAACCTTAGTGTAACTCTCTATTTTCGAGCGCACGTAACAGAGTTTTAATTCTTAAAAAATCACAAAGGGCACAATTCAGAACATACATATTCGTTTACAAATAAAACCTGTGACTAATTGCAAAACAATTATACTTCCATATAAGACATAATAACAACTGTATGTTTTTATGGTTATATATAATGACACACACACACACACGCACGCACGCACGCACGCACACACACACACACACACACGCATTCACACTCACTCACTAAAATTCTTGTACGCATACACTCACATTGCCATATTCTGTTAATCTCCCAAGTTTGGTGTCCCCAAATGGATTTTCTAAGTTCCATGTTAGTACTGTTGTAAGTAAAATAAACCGGATTAATAGAATTTGCTTAGTTCGTTATTTAAGAATGGCGCATTCACTGTGATTTTTATTTAAAATCGAGGTCTAAAATTTGCCATATTCTCTCATGGGTGTCATTTTTTATCGAACAAGGGAGTAATTGGTATCTTCTTGAACATTGTTCGCTAATATGTAACGTCGTCCAAAGCGATGTTTCTGCTGTTCCGTATTTTTAGTGGACGTTTTGTCTATTAAAATAAAGTCAGTGTGAAAGAGACGCATCATATCAACAGCGTTGTGTTGACAGAGATTAGCATAGAAACACAATGTAAACATAACATTTTGGATGTATTTATATACTTTTGACCGATTTTACTAAGAAAGTGTAAGTTTATGGACATTTGAACGTTTTTATATGCGTAGGATAACGATACATTTTGATGCGCATATTTCAGTTAACTGATAAGTTTGATACTTGCGTTTCACTTTGCAGGCCGCTACATTAGTCCAAATAATTGTACGTTGAAACATTTTTTTTACGATTTTTGATATGGCAAAACCTTCACGTAAAAATTGTTGTGTACTAAAAGTGGGTAGCTATTCCGATTGGGATTCCGGTTAAAGCATATTGCGTCTACAGGGCTCGACGTTAACTTTTAAATCCACTGGTCCATTCGGACTAGTAGATATATTTTCTACTGGTCCTGACCTAATATCCACTGGTCCTGACCAAATTGATACTTTTTGATGATATGATTTTAATTCTTTGCCTGTGAAGGTTTATAATATATACACACATGATGAAAATAATAGTGAGCTTTTAATTTTAATATAAAACTTTAACTGGTTAACATTACAACAATGAAACAATAGTATGAGGATTGACTAGAATATACGTTGGATTATCAGGCAGCAATAAAAGATATATAGTACATATCTGACTTGAATGTACATTAAAATTTGTCAATCACATTAGCAAATGGCTTTAATTTACTATGCATACGATAAATACTTAAAAACCAAATTCAATGCTATAAATATGGACGAAATGATTTGCTAAAATAAGTTATTGGAATTTTACAATAAAGATTGACCTAATTCCGATGATTTCACAGCTATCGTAAACTGTTCTGTGCTGTTTACTTCCGGTCGCAGATGTAACGCATGCGCAAGGGAATGTAAATAAAAACAACGAACGCTGCTTGCACTGCATTTATTTGTTGGATTATACATATTGTCAGATTTAGTCAGGGATCGTGCTTAACATTTCTGATTAAATTATTTCTTCTTGGAAATTTCACTGGTCCAGTCGGACTAGCCAGAACTGGTTTCTACTGGTCCGGACCATGAATCTGGTGGTCCCGGACCATCGGACCACCGTTAATGTCGAGCCCTGGTCTATAAAATATCATAACAACAAGAAATATTAACAGATTATGTTATTTTATATTCGTTCCGTTCACAAAAAATAAATATCCAATGAATAATTATGAGTTTGACAGGTTTTCTTCATTTCATTCTATCAAAACATAACGATATATACATGAAGGGCACCTGCAAGGCTTCAGGGCACAATTTTAAAACAATCGGAACATTTCGGCCATGGCTGAGTTGTAAAGATTGTATTTACAAGGTCTATCTCGAAGCTTGTCAGAGGTGGCCGAGTTAATATGAATGGGTCAAGTTGTTCCGCTTGGCATAATTGTTGTCTGTGTCAGTCAACTTTTGTTTTATTGGAAAGGTAAATGATGTGTTATAATGCATTAAATGCTTGTTTTTTGCAAAATAACTTTTCACTTACATGGTAAAATATGAATATAAACCTTTATGATCAATTTCAACCATAAAATATTTCACTTAAAACAATTTCAATATTTTTCAAACACCCCCGTTTTTTGCACAAACCCGTTTAGACGTTAGGGATTGGAAGAATCCCGTATAACACGTCAATTATTTTAGACTAGCCGTTATCTATTATTTTAGACTAGCCGCTACATTTACTTTAAAATATGTGTGTAATAAATTAATTTTTAATTTGACAGAAAATCACTGCTAAAGTCTAAAACTCATTCTTCTGTATTGTGCACATTTTCATTACAATCTTATTCATCATTATTTCTGTTGACCTTTTAATTAAACCCAAATCAAAGCAAAAAACAAAGCTGAATGATTGTATGCAGACGAAGCACAAAAACAACAGTAAACCTATCATATGTTGTTCGATATTGTTTACGTGTTTATAATCAACTTTAAATGATTTCATTTCTTTCAAACAAAAAAAGGAAAGACAATATTGTATCCACGATACAAGCAACATATCTGAAATTAAAATGTATGAGAACTTTCAATAACAAACTTAAAATTCCTCTTGCACACATACCAGCTTTCAGGATAGAAGTATAAGCATAGACAGGTTTTAAGCATGAATGTAAAAAAGTTTTAAATAGTGTAATTTGTTTAGATATTTTCGTATTCGCTTATAAATTTTGAAACATATTTCAATTTGTAAAGATTGATGGTGGTATATCGAATTATGGCTTTGTTGTTGCCTATGATCTCGATGTGCTATTGACTTCATTCTTGAGATGAGTAACATACAAGGCAGCAAGGCCAGATGCAATTAACATATAGTTGGTGAGGTTTTTTAACAGACTATAAACTGATTAGCAAATTAATAGTTCTGAATTCATAAATCATATTGTTACAGGCACACATCTTACATGTAGTCCACCTAAATGGCCGTCAACGAGTCTTTTGACGATTTTTTACTATGACAGACTCGAGACACGGATACACATGAAATGTCAAAATAATAAAAAAAGTATCCCTGATCGCTCATTATTGTAGCTAATCTTACATGTAATTATCAATGTATGCTATTGCATCTTATGATTTCATTTTTATTTTTCAGTTCACTATGAGTAAAAGTGAAGATCTGGCCCTGCAGGGGTCAGATGCCATTCACATTGCAACGGTGCTTGAGGACTGCGTTGATCAGCTGTCTGTTCTGGGAAAGATCATACCAGCCTCATATGATGGCAGGCCAGAGGCTTACAGTGTAAGATTTTTAACCTAATATTCACATACATCTACAGAGTAATGAAATTTGATTCATTTGTTTGAATTTTACTATATGTATGATGACTACTACATGTATAATCAAATTAAGGTAAACGTTTGACAACTTCCTAAAAAGAAGATTTGTTATTAAGTTTTTGAAACATTTTTCCTATAAAGTTTATTTTACTAATGTGACTTTATGATACTCTTCATCACTTTGTGTTACCGATTCATAAACAATTTTTAAATAAATCAATTTTACAGCTGGTTCATTCGCAAATGAATGAACTTTTGGACAGCCAAAGGGATTTAGAGACAAGATACCAGTCCATTCTTTCCAAGAAGATTGACATGAAACAAAGCACGAGAAACACGGGTAAGCTGACTGATATGGAGCGAGAAGTTATGGAACTTGGAGGAGACTTGAAGAACAGCACACACATTTTCACACGAAGTGTTCGTCAGAATCCACTTACTGGTGATAACATGTCCAAAATACAGGATGACAGGTATATTTTTACTAGTATACAGTGTTACAAACATTTCAGTCATTCCTGAAGTTTGAACCATTTTTTTTCCATAAGTTTTATGGGTTTTTTTAAAAATCGCACAACATTAGATTAAGGAAATTGTCTATACTGATAGGTCTGACAGCATTCAACACATGCATTTTCAGAATATAAAATCTTGTGTTGAGTTAACCAAAACCAGAGTAAGGTTTTATTTACCCTTCGTGTATTTTCGTCAAAATTAATATATCCACTGAGAAAATGGTTATTAGAAAAGTATATGTAATAATTTAAACTTTCTCTGTCACCTTGTGTGTTTTTCTATTAGTAAAGCTTCAATAGTCCTTGTTACCTCTCATAACTCTTTGCTGCTCATACTGATAGTCTTTTGCTATTCTTTATCAACATATTTCTGTGTTTCATCTTTTAGATTATTCCTTGAGGGTGTTATGACTGAAACACTCTCAGAGCTAATCCAGAACTGCACATTCAAGGTCCTGGCAGATGCTGTCAACACACAGAAAACAAGAAAAGCTCAACTGCAGGAGACTATTCTCAAGTAGGTTCCATGTTCATTTAGAGTTAACTATATGTAGTATGACCATCTTATTAACATGCATACAACAAAATATTGTGAGATCAAGGATGTTAGTAAAACATTGCATTTTAGTCACTAACTAAATTGAGTTTGTTTGAAAATTCTAACTTGTTGTCTCTTTTTTTGGAAATAAATTATATAACTATGAAATTTACCCACTAAAAAATGATCATACAATAAGATCACTAATAAATGGTTGCCTTTTGCCATAATGGACTGTTTGCGTTTGAAATGAGAAGGCTGATAACTACTTGAGGCAATCAGTGGCATAAAAGGTAAAATGTAATAATGTATTTTTTAAGGGTTACCTGAGCATATTCAGTTATCAATTTTGTCTATTACCTGAAAAGTGTGTTTTGACTGCATTGTACTTTGTAGGGAGGAGAACGGAAGGAAGCGTGTGAAGCAGCTGCAGAGACAGCTACAGGATATTAAAAAGAAAAGGAGAAAGAGATTCAAGAGAGGAATGAAATGATAGCCCATCTTAAGGTACAATATAGGAGACAATTAATGTTAACCATAGAAGGAGAGATGTTGACCAGGCCCCAATTTCTCGAAACTTCTTAAGCTTAACAGGCTTAAGTCGCTTATTTCAATTAGCCAAAATACATACTGAAAATGGATTTTAATAAATGAAAAATGGTTGATTCTGATAATCATACAGATTATTCCTACATAATTTCTAAAAAATCTTGAAGAATTAAATATAACACATTTAATAGAACAACAAAAATAGTGAGATTAGCTTAATCCTGTTATAAGGGACTTAAGAAGTTTCGAGAAATTGGGGCAAGGATATTAACTTTCAGCTATCTGCTCAATCCTTACGATGAAACATGTATAATGTGTGTTTCCATGTATTTTTTTACCGTAAACCAACCATAATTTCAACACATATAAGGGCTTAGTGGCTGGACCATGGGTGAGAGGATCTAATGCTACAAATATGTATCTGCCTCTCACTAAAAAGGTCAATAGTTCAGGCCCTGCAGGAGTAACATTCTCTTGACTTCTAAAAGACACATAAGCATCATGGTAGGACACGGACTTGGTAGTGCTTTATCTCAGCTTATATATGTACAGCTGTGACATAATAAGCTTATATAAAGCAATAAACAAGTAAATGATATTGTTCATAAAATTATATATCGCCTTAACACCTTTATCAGTATTAAAAATAAAATAAAGAAAAAAAAGAAACAATGGCAAAGCAAATGATGTTGATTGAAACAGAAATATTATATAGACACATACATATGAATTTAAATGTATAATGGATCACTACCAATACAATCTAATATCAAGGAAGTTGATTTCTGAAGGAAGAGATTTTTACATAGTTTCTTTTTGACATCATACAAAAATATAATCTGTGGTTACCTATCATTAAAACTCTGCTGTCTACTTTAGGACCAGCTACAGGAGATGAAGGCTAAGACCAACATGGAGGGCAAGTACATCAAGAAATGTGCCGAGGTCAGCGTTGCACAGACTCAGAAGAAGTGTGCCCTCTCTGAGAAAGAAATGAAAGAACAGATTGAGGTATTACATTCAATACTTGATGACATATGTTATCAAACATTTCATATAAAATAAGACTACTGGTATATTTCTTTGGGGCTTCTATTTGTCCATTTATGGTGTGCATACATGCATGCATAAACATGCAAGGCAAAATTGTCTTTACTCAGTTCCCCACCCTCTAGTCAACAGTAAAATAACAAAGTTGGCAGTTTCCTGTTACCTGTTACTGAATGGGAAAATTCAAACAGCAAAAAGCAGAGTGTCAATTTTAAGAACTGAGTAGAGTTTTACCACTCAATGTTTTAAGAGTATCTGACAGTCTTATTTTTTTCTGTATATAAGTTATTCCAAAAATGATGATGTTTTTTGCAGAGTTTACGGCAAGAGACAGATGAAGAGGTCCGCTGTAATTCAGAGATAGAACAGTTTTTAAGAACACATCAACAAGAGCTTGAAAGAAAGGTGAGACTGAATCCATTGTATGTGAATTTATCTATGGTTTTGTGAACCTCAAATCTGAAAGCTACACATAGTTTTAGGTATTCAGAAAGTCATGTAATATGCAAATTTTGTAATGACATTGTTCATGCGAAATTGAGATTATTCTTTTGGTTTTTATTTATTTTGTTATTGCATTTTTTTATCATTCTAAAAATGTCAAAAGGATAGAAAAAAGAGAAGCCATTGGGATATACATCAAAAATAATAAGTTTACATCAGAGGCTTCAAACTTGATATGCACATTGATCATGGTTAGTTGACCACTATTGATTTTGGGGTCAATAGGTCAAAGTCATGGTAACGTTTGGTAGGAAAATGATTTTTGTTCCCAAACGATAGAATTCTAGTTTTTCCTAATAGTCTCTCCAAGCAGTGAGCAACATATTTATGTATGCTATGTTTCATGGCATACCAATGATAAAACATACTGATCATTGCTTGCTTGCAAGATAAGACAGCAACCCAATTTAACCAGGCATGCAGGACCAAATGTGGAAAATATATGCAACCCGCCAACAAACATTTCAGACAGACACTCTAACAAATTTTCATGAAGAACGGGTAGAAAAAGAATCTATAAACGTAGTTTTTAGGATCCTATAAGAGCTTACATGTGAACATACATTTCCAATGTAAGACATGTGATACCCCAAACTAACCTTACCTCTGCGTTTAAAGGTGGATTTCTGGATGGAGAAATACGAGAAGGATGTGGAGGCCAAACAACACGAGCTGGAGGTTCTCAAAGCCTCTAAGGCCAAGGATTTGGAGAAACTCCAGGAACTCACTAAACTTGTATGTTGTGACCTTTGTTTCATTAATGGATTATATTGTTTTAGGCAAATGTTTATCAAGCTACTTAGTATTAATCTGTACATTGAAATTATTTAGTGAAATTGCCCAATTTTTTACAAAGAATAAAGTGAATTTATTAATATAAATAAAAAATTTTTTAAGATAAATTCAAAATTCAAACTTATTCATATTTTTGATGAAAAGAAAAATGAGTCCAACATAAAACTGTGTAATTACAATATAATTCATGTACTGTTTCCTCTCATACCCTTACAGTACAGGGAGTATGAACAGGTGGTGGTTGAGGACCGTATCGAGAAAGAAAAGGCTCGCCGCAAACAGGAGCAAGAGGCTATTGAGCTCAAGGCTTCCATCAAGGTAAATACATGCTTACTTTCAGATATTGCCCAGCCATGCACAGGATTTTCAAAATAAGTGAGATCTAGGAAATAAGTGTAAGATCTGCCAGAAATTGCATCTATGATCATTTAAAATAATGGTTCAGCTATCCCTCCAGACAGTCAGTCTAAAATTCAGAGCGAAACATTGACTAGACATGAATAAAGTGGAACCAGTACATCCTAGTATAAATTGACCATGCTTTTTGATACATGTTAACTAATACGGTCAAGAATTTGATAAAGGCTGATGATGATGTAGTGGTCTAGAGATCCTACTCTCGCCCAAGAGGTCGTGGAAAGTTCTCTTGGCATCTTAAAACGTGCATCAGTACTGGTTTCCACCCAACCATTCAAGAGTGATGCATATAAACTTACAGCTGTCTTTACAGTCAAGCTAGGATTTGAATATGAAAAGAACTAAAAATAAAAAGGTGGATCCGTGGTCTAGAGGTAACACACTTGACTGTTCTATCCAGGAGTCGCAGGCTTGATTCCCAGCCTCTCCGATAAAAAATACTATTTGTCTTTAGGGAGGGAGGTTAACAGTGACAGTGCTATACACTGGTGCTCGTTACAGAACCAGGGTAGCTCTAATCAGGGTTACATTCTGTCTGTGCCTCTGCTCCAAAAACCTAAAATGAAACAATCTTACCGGAACACTCGCCGAATGAGCAAGGCCTGAGTGCGAATATAAATAAACGTACACACACATAAACAAAACCATTGTTCTTTCTCTTCCAGGTGCAGTCATGGTGGCGTGGTGTCATGGTACGGAAGGGCTATGGCCCATATGCCAAGAAGAAAAAGGGGAAAAAAGGAAAGAAAGGGAAAGGGAAGAAAAAGAAGAAGTAAAATGGGACAACTTGTGGCGGACTTCTTTCTTAATATTTTGCAGTATTTTTCTCCTTTCTATACATTCAGTGGAAACAGCTGTTTTGCAAAGACTGAAAATAATAATATTATGTTTTAAATAAAAATAAAATCTGCCAATGTCAAGTAAAGTTCTTTCATGTTTTTGCAAATTTTATTCTTTAAATTGCTGATGAAGAAATCAATCTTGCGGGGTTTTTTTAAAAGAAAGAGTATGTTTTACAAAGGTTAAACTATTTCAATTTCTAATTGACTTTATTGTGTCTTACAAATGTACATGTATACATGTCTTAAATTAAATAGAATGACAAGTTGATACAAGTTATTCATCCTTTGTTCAATTAATCATGTATTTGAATAACTGGTATAGAAAAGTAGTATTACTGGCGTAAATACTGGTAAATTTCTGCCATGAATATTTCATATTTACCTAATATTTTTATTGTCACTGTGATATTAAATTGTTAAACTTATTTGTGTTTAAACATGACACAAAATGCATTTTAGTGAAATAAAACAAAAGAACTCAATGAAAGAGTGTATTATCTGATTCTCCAATGGAAGACTATGTTACAGCTGGAACTCCTGTGTTGCAGCACCTGCTTTTTTTAACCTAAAACTCCACAAATGAGATGTGGCGCCTTTTAGCCTGCTCTTTTTCTTCCATTTCTATATTTGGTACCAATCATTTTATATCACCATTGCAGCTTACTGCAAAAATACCTCAAGCAGACACTGATGCTAGTTTGTTAATAAAACCAAGGAAATAACTTGACCACTGATACAAGAGCGGTCACAGACAGCGATATACCCCACCTCATGGGGACATTTTTTGTAACGAAAGCCAATCAATGGTAAGGGTAGTTTCTCAGGAACATAAGAAATGCGTAAAATTAAGAATGGGCAATAACTCTTTCAAAAAAGGTCAAATTGCAAAAGCCTGACAATATGTGCTGTGTCACTATATAGTCATAAACTTAAGAAGGGTTGCGAAGAAAACAATTTTAAATGTAAAATAAAGAAAGGACAATAACTCTTTTAAAAATGGTCAAATCAGGAAAGCCAGACAATATTCGCTGCGTCACTATAAAGTCATCAATCTGTGAAAGTTTGGTAAAAATTGCAGGAAAAACTTAAGAAGAGTTGTGAAGAAACCAATTTTAAATGTAAAAAGAGGGCAATAACTCTTTCAAAAATGGCCGAATCGCGAAAGCCAGGCAATATGCGCTGCGTCACTATATAGTCATCAATCTGTGAAAGTTTGGTAGAAATCGCTTGAAAAACGTAAGAGGATTTGCAAATAAACCAATTTTTTAAATGTAAAATAAGCAAAGGGCAATTACTCTTTCAAAAATGGTCAAATCGCAAAAGCCAGACAATATGCGCTGCTTCACTTTATGATCATCAATCTGTGAAAGTTTGGTAGAAATCGCATGAGAAATGTAAGAGGAGATGCAAAGAAATGAATGTGAGACGGACGGACGCACACACACGCACGGAATCGCGCCTACCATTACCATATCCCCTCGCCTTTTCAAGACGGGGGATAAAAACCAAACACTTGTGTACATTAATACATCTTGTCAAGGGTAACACTACATTTTGGTCAAGTTTCATGTAAATATTTTGAGTTCCATGTTAAAATTTTGCCCGACGATAATAACACCAGGACGACAAGTATACTTTGTAAAACCCTTAAATGTAATATCTAAATAAAACTGTCATGAACATAACAAAACCATTTAGTATATGGAAGTGTTTATTTACAGAGACAAAATACAGAAGAAAAATCATACATGATGAGTCGGAAACATGTCGAATACTTGTTCTGTTGTTCAACTTTTACAAATGATAGATATTTCATTATTTTTAACACAAAAAATATTTACAAAAGTGTAAAATTATATCTTTTCATATCTTTTCAATGTTAATAGAGAACTGGCAAACTATCTAATAACGAAAACCAATACTAAACTGATCAGGTGATCTACACCTTTTAGGGAATAAAAAAATAACATTTTATTTTAACAGAAAGGGATTAGTAACATTTAACAAGAAAATCAAATAGGTTGAAATAGGTATTAATTAGAAAAAAAAACAGTCAAAAATTGGCAATATCACATACTTTTAAAACAACATTATCAAAAGCCTTTTGAATACCAAATATGCAAGGAAAATAACTTATTTGAATCTATGTTGGTTTGCTCCAAGCAATATTTAAACAAACTGCAAAATCTTTGGTATGAACCACTTTCATTTGCTATGCCTTCTGTTATATTTTTCAAACTTAAAACAGTAAATGATTTACTCTTGACACTTTGATTTATGTTTCTTTTTAATCAGACAGTAAAAATCTTCATTTAAATGACTCATAAAATACAGAAACATACAAGAAGCAACATATTGAATATATATACACTTTTCAAATAATAGGAGAACAGAAGGCATACACATCATAGTTTGAAAAAACAATACAAATGAATTTTGAAGTGACAGATGAATAGTTGTCCATGTTGTTACAATATAGGGATATATTTATCTATAATGGGGAAGATTTCAGGATTATAAAACTTATTCATTTTTCAAATCAAATTGGCACAACTAATGAGAAAAAGTGAACAGACTTCTACCAGTATCCAGTTCCATCTTAAATGTCATTTCATATATAGGACACCATTGAATGCAACAACATTACAAACCACAAACCCCTTTTCAAATTGCTTCTAAAGTCATTAATATTTATTTCATGGCACTTCCAATTGCTATTGATACAAATGTCCAATCAAAAAACAAACTACAACTGATCAAAAGTCTCAAATTAAAAGCCCTCAAAGCTGATTTCAGGACCAAACACAAACTATT
Organism: Mya arenaria; assembly: GCF_026914265.1. Classification (NCBI taxonomy): domain Eukaryota; kingdom Metazoa; phylum Mollusca; class Bivalvia; order Myida; family Myidae; genus Mya; species Mya arenaria. The sequence goes on along the minus strand of NC_069136.1, from coordinate 1,664,549 downwards.
GAACCCACAGGTTTGCTGTTGTATTGTTGCTTGTTTCCTAATTCTGCATGTACACACATATACCCGTCCTTTTGACTATTAACATTTTCAACACTAAACACATTCTTTGAGGGAGGGTTGCTAACAAGATTGCACTAACTTCTTTAATAGAATAAAACAGTTACTACAGTTTTAGAGGCAGCCCTTAACATGAAATAACACTGAGAGATCATAGGTTTATGTAACAGTCAGTGACATGTGTACAATAATAAAGCTTTCAAGTTTAAACTGTAAATGTTAACAAATGTTTCATATAAGTTGGGACTGTTTGCCAAAACAAGACTATTTTGACTGTAAAATACATTTCAATGGATTTTGGATTTCAAAATAACATACACTGAGGAATTTAAAAGAGATGCAGCATTTCTGTTGCGCTTAACTAAGGCAAAACACTGTTGAACTTGAATGAGACAAAATACTGGTATATGTTCATGAGAACACTTGCACCATGAATTACTGTGACACATTATTTTCATAGTTTCTTAATATCAAATACAACATGTTAGATTTCAAAAGAAATATGTGCAAAATGATCCATGACGAAAGCTAGTTTGACTTCATTTGATGCTTATAAGTTTGATTATTTCTCCAATTATAATGGTCTGCTGTAAAATAAATTTTCTAACACGCTGCAAAAGACAAAACGTGCATAACAAATAGATAAGTATTAAAGTTTCCCAAACACAACAGATGCTCATTCATCTGACAGTATGTTCATGTGACCACTATATAATAATACATCCGAGAAAACTATACTGTATGCACATACTCTATAATAATAATAATTATGAACATATCCTTGAGAAACAAGCCCTTGTGAAAAGCTGTGCAAATTTCACCCATTCAAAGGAACATTATCAAGACATAACATCAAGTCTCTATCCCTCCACAATTTCCATGGTAGGCAGTCACCATGTTTACTTGTGAATGACCTCTTTGATGAGTTGTTCCAGGTTGGAGAAACCGTAAGTCTTCATGTAGGTGAACCTTATCTCTGTAATGAAGGAAAGATTTTCATTTAATTCATCTATGCTCAATTGTATACATTTTCCAGGCAAATTTTTAAAACAAGCTGGATTTTTTATTTTGACAATTGTTATTTTGCAGAAGGATTTATATTAACAGAGGAAAGAGTTAGTGCCGCTGACCCACTCCTAGTTTTGAGCAGCGATAAAATTATCATTCACAACGGTCAGACCTTGTATAAGACAAGAGATGACCCATATTCCCACTGTTCCTAGCAAATTTTGAGCGGAGATGACCCATATTCAGACTGGTCTAACCTAATTTTGATCAGAGATGACGCATATTCCCACTGGTCTGTCCAAGTTTAGATCAGAGATGACTCATATTCCCACTGGTCTGTCCTAGTTTTTTAATAGGGCTGATCTATGACCCACTGGTCCTTTATATTACACTAAGCAATATTTTGACTGAGTTTCTTGAAGATTGGATAAACATAGTTGAAATCATGAAAGGAAACAGAAACTTTGACACAAACTTTCTTTATATCTTTGGCCTTTTGACCTAGTCTTACATGAGATGAACCAGACTCACACTGGTCGTAAATAAAAAAAAACACTAGACAAGTTGAATGAAGATCAGGTAAAATTGTGGCATTTATGGCACAAAGTAATTTTTACCTTTTTAACATATTCCATTTTGTTCATAACTTGAACAAATTAAGAAAATCAAATGCACCTGTGACCATATAAATGTGGATAAAAATAAATGTCATTTTTAAATGGGAAATATTTAATATCAAATTGTCATGAACCAAAAACTTATGATAGTTTTCCTCATGGTAATCATTATCCATGATATTTATATCTGTCCACAGATGATTGACCATAGGTGTAACAAGAGCTGTCGTAAGACAGCGCGTTCGACTTCGCCGCTTTGACTTAGAAGTGAATACAATAACAATGTAATATTACCAAGTTTGGTCAATTTATGTCAAACCTAACTAAAATTATTCAATACATAAGGTGACTTTGATGCTGCCCTCCCACCACCCGAAAAATGACGCAAGTCATTCAAATAACTTGATTTCCCATTATGAAAATGTGGTAAAGAAAAACAAATATGCCTTTCAAAAGAAATTAAAATAAAATTTAAAAAAAATAGTAATAATAAAAAAAATTCAATGACCAAATAGTATAGCCCTCCTTGTTTTCCCTTGGTAAAAAAACTGGTTAAGAATGTAAACAAGAGCTGTCACAGTATGTGACGAATGCCCCCGAATGTGACATTGACCTACGAACAAGGTCAGTACATGAAAAGTTGATCTTGCCTTTACGTGTCAAATACATATGGCAAGTTATTTTAAATTGCCTCTGAACATAAAAAAATACCACCCATACTTGACAACCTACACTGTTATGTCCTTATATTCAGAATTCCCTTGTGAATAAACACTGTATCTTTCACCTTAGAGGAAGGGACATGGGTCTTGCACAAGACACATCGTCTTCGTATGTGGAACACATGTAGCAAGTGATTTTAAAATCTGTCCATACAAGGGAAAGTTACAGCCCGAACATGACAACCTATGTCCTTATATGCAGCACTCCATTGTGAATAAACACTAAGTGTGACCTTGACCTTTGAGGTAGGGACACGGGTCTTGCACGCGACACGTCGTCTTGGTATGTGGAACACATGTGGCAAGTTATTTTAAAATCTGTCTATACATGGGAAAGTAACAGCCCGGACACGACAACCTATACTCTATGTCCTATATGCAGCACTCCATTGTGAATAAACACTAAATGTGACCTTGACCTTAGAGGTAGGGACACGGGTCTTGCACGCGACACGTCATCTTGGTATGTGGAACACATGTGGCAAGTTATTTTAAAATCTGTCCATACAAAGGAAAGTTACAGCCTGGACACGACAACCTATACTCTATGTCCTTATTTGCAGCACTCCATTGTGAATAAACACTAAGTGTGACCTTGACCTTTGAGGTAGGAACACGGGTCTTGCACGCGACACGTCGTCTTGGTATGTGGAACACATGTGGCAAGTTATTTTAAAATCTGTCCATACAAGGGAAAGTTACAGCCCGGACACGACAACCTATACTCTATGTCCTTATATGCAGCACTCCATTGTGAATAAACACTAAGTGTGACCTTGACTTTAGAGGTAGGGACACGGGTCTTGCACGCGACACGTCGTCTTGGTATGTGGAACACATGTGGCAAGATATTTTAAAATCTGTCCATACAAGAGAAAGTTACAGCCCGGACACGACAACCTATACTCTGTCCTTATATGCAGCACTCCATTGTGAATAAACACTAAGTGTGACCTTGACCTTAGAGGTAGGGACACGGGTCTTGCACGCGACACGTCATCTTGGTATGTGGAACACATGTGGCAAGTTATTTTAAAATCTGTCCATACAAGGGAAAGTTACAGCCTGGACACGACAACCTATACTCTATGTCCTTATATGCAGCACTGCATTGTGAATAAACACTAAGTGTGACCTTGACCTTTAAGGTAGGGACACGGGTCTTGCACGCGACACATCGTCTTGGTATGTGGAACACATGTGGCAAGTTATTTTAAATATGTCCATACAAGGGAAAGTTACAGCCCGGACACGACAACCTATACTCTATGTCCTTATATGCAGCACTCCATTGTGAATAAACACTAAGTGTGACCTTGACCTTTGAGGTAGGGACATGGGTCTTGCACGCGACACGTCGTCTTGGTATGTGGTACACATGTGGCAAGTTATTTTAAAATCTGTCCATACAAGAGAAAGTTACAGCCCGGACACGACAACCTATACTCTATGTCCATATATGCAGCACTCCATTGTGAATAAACACTAAGTGTGACCTTGACCTTTGAGGTAGGGACACGAGTCTTGCACGCCACACGTCGTCTTGGTATGTGGAACACATGTGGCAAGTTATTTTAAAATCTGTCCATACAAGGGAAAGTTACAGAGCCGGCCGGACGGACGGTGCGATTTTAATATGCCCACCTTCGGGGGCATAAAAAGTGCCTGTCAAAAGAAATTAATTTTTTTTTAATATATATTCAAGAGACATAATTTGTATTTAGGGTTAAAATGGAGTTATGTTTCTTGTTGTAAGATGGTCGTAAATAATTTTGAATTTTATTAAGTGCATTGAATGAAAGGTATTGAAGTTTTTTTTATTAAAATCCCAACTTGCCCTTAACTTTTACTTGCCTAAAACTTAACCTAAGTCAATCAGGGGCCATAACTTGTATTAAGGAGAATATGGAGTTATGTAACCTCATTGTGTGATGGTCCTGAACAACTGTGTGAAGTATTAAGTCAATTGAACAAAGGGTATAGAAGTTATTTATAAATATCCCAACCTGCCCTAAAACTTTAACCTGAGTTTCATAGTCAATCAGGGGCCATAATCTGTGTAAAGAATAATATGGAGTTATCTAACCTCATCATGTGATGGCTCTGAACAACTGTGTGAAGTATTTACTCAATTGAATGAAAGGTATTGGAGTTTTAAGTGAAAATCCCAACTTGCCCTAAAACTTTAACCTGCCCTAAAACTTTAACCGGACGCCGACGCCGACACTGGGAGTAGTATAGCCCACCTATTCTTTGAATAGTCGAGCTAAAAATTGTGGGTCACCAACCGAGAACTGGATTTGGGTCCTTCTTCTGCAGCATGTAGGTGTCGAGTCCGAGACACTCAGCTGAGATAGCATTGCCAGCAAACTGTAGGTCAGTCAACATTGGTCGCATCACCTCGTAGTCACGTCGCACAACGTCAACTTTTGGCATGTAGTAGCCAGACTGCAAAAGTGTGAAATATTTTAACATTTACATGCAGGATAACCCAGGCTTTCTCAATACAAGACATAATACTCCCCAACATGTTCACTTCAATATACAGGAAACTAATTAAATTATAAAGTTAAAAGCTGGATATTATCACATAGGCTAATTGCATGTCTTACAAATGTGATGAGTTTACAAATTGCCAATAAAAGTTGTTTTTCTTGTAGCTTAGTCTTTCACATTTCTGAGTGTAAAATGTATTAATTTGGTCAATTATTCTAGGAATTATATGAGGTTGTTTATTTTTATATATTTTATATTATATATATATAATGATATTTTTTCAAGTAAAATGTCATATAATTATTTATTAAACAATATCAAAGACTGAAGGTCCATATTCTTGTGCCCAAGCTATGCAAAGATCACCATTTGAAAATACTGTAAACATTTTTTTAAAAAGTGGGGAAAAAATGATTTGCTTTACGACATTAAGTGACTTATCTATAGAATACTCTTTAAAGAATTAACCAATTCTGCTCACAGCATATCTTTGCACGAGCTCAGAGAAGGACCTGGGTGGCTTCATATGTTCCCGATCGAGAGGCATGATGAAACACTCCTGATCGTCCTGGTCCACAATCACTGTGTAGTTCTGTAATATTTACACATACACATAAATATATGATAAGGGCAAGATAAGAAACAATATGAGTTCCACATCCATTCCTGAGTCATAAAATACCCATTGTGTTCTCCTGAGAACCCATCTTTCTTACAATAAAAATAAATATGTGTATCAACACAACTTCTTTTTCACTGTGCACAAAATGTATGTTTTTCTCAGTTATTTAGTAAGAATGAATATCTATAACAAGAGGGCCATAATGAAAGTTTTGAACCTTTATTTTTTGGAATGAATGAGTTTATTGGTTAATGGCCATGTAACTAGGGATGAAACTATGATTGAGTATTGCTAAATAAAATATTGTAGTGGTTGAGGAGCACAATAACCGGCAACTATTTCTTGAACAATGTAGGCACCATTCAAGTGACATCCAAATGAAGTTCCATCTAAATTGACCATGTGGTTTAGGAGTTGATGTGGTTGAAGCAATAGTTGAAGGACGACTGACAGCAGGCGATGGGAAAGATACCCTGACTACTTCAAGTGAGCTAAAAATGCAAGCCAATGCAAGGGATGCATTCTTGATAACTGTTATGAACAGATTTAAAAATGAATTACACAGTTATATTAGTCTCTAACTCATTTGTAGTAAGAAACAGTTCATAATCAGATAATCACATAGGGCTAGAAACAATTAAATAATTTCAGGAAATATACAAATTAAACCATCGGAAAGGTACCTTGTAATCATGTCAGAGCCGATTGACATGACAGTCAGAGAGACTTTATAACATTGTAGCACCAACAAGCACAATCAGTCAAATGTTGGTAAAATTATATCAGTTTACATAATAAAATCTGGATCTCATTGTAGGAAACAATCTCAAGATACATACCAGAATGTACATTTCAGCATATCATATTTATAAGCACATTTCAATGGATGCAGGAAGTACTTCAAATGCCACTTATTTCAAACGTGATACACAAAGCATTTTAAAATAAAGCATTTACTTCCCAGATAAAATTGTACTTAGAATTTCAAATGTTTCTGAATCTGAAGTACACACTCTGATATTTAAACCAATAAAGAAAGTAAACAACAAGAACTGTTTAGATAAACAATCCTTTTTATTAGTAATACCAGTACTGTGAATTTACCAGTAGACATACATGTGACTTCATGGTATCTTATTAATATCTGATGTTTGTATTTTATAAAGCATTGTTTCACACATATACATGTCTTTCTTGTTATAATCGGCTTGTGATAAAAATGTGTACATGTGTCTGTTCTTTCCTTAAAATAGCATTGTTTCTTATCAAATATTTCTTTGTCTCATGATGTGAGTTCTTTTAAATAAACTTGAAACTTGACAGTTATTCGTGGGCTCAGGCCAAGACAGACCTAACTGCTACTACTTTTTTATGACTTAAGTCCATGTTGCATTGAACCCTTAAGTTAAAGTGATGTACATGTACTGCAAGTGGCAATTAGTGACTTGAACTTGATACTTTACTGCCATTACAAATGTACAAATAATTTAATGGGAACCTTTCTACTGTATTATCTGTAAACCAGATTTAGTGATATAATTCTATTTTGGCCAATATGGTGGCAGAACTTTGCCATTTTACCATGGTAAAATGGCAATCAGCCTTTATTGATTTTAACTAGTTATGTCTACATCGGTTGATTAAAACAGCAGTTGTTAGATCAGGAGACAAACTATACTGTCAAAAATAAAGGCAAATTAACAAACACTTACTAACACAGGCTTAAAGACTTAATTTAAAGAAAAAAAGAAGTACAGATTAGGTGTGAATAAATAACTGGCCTAATAATTATTCATATCACAACCAAACTGTCACATAAATTAAAAAAGCCATTGTAAATGTTATTTAACAGTAAGCCAACTTACAATGGCAAACAATATGGTTCAAACTAGAATCTTAAAACAGGTACATTGAATTAAAATTTATGCAGGTCACAAATACTCACATTGAAGAAGTCATGCATGACCAGAGATCGCCGACACTCATCAAACTGTGGCACCTCGATCCTTTCCACCTCTGTATCCAGTTCTACATCAATTTCCTCATACATGGTGTAGCTGACCATCGGAGGGGATGTGCGGGACTGCTTAGCCATGGTCGCCATGGAAACAGGACGGTCCTGAACTTCTATCGTCACTCTCTGTTTGTGGTGCTGAGAATAGAAAAAATATTTTGCTTTTTTATTATCTGATTCATAGCAGATTTTTATAGATGTACAAAATTGTCAGGAAACTTGAGTACAGGTTTAAATAAGTTAAGGATGCCAAGTATGATTCTTATTGTTTGTATTATATTTTATTGTTGTGTAGATCACAGCTGTTAAGCTAATCATGTACTGGGTTGTATGTTGAGTCTGATGGATCTGAGTGTGCATTACTTGCTTAAACCAAAACATTGTTTGTCATGATTATCTTAAAAACAATTTCCTCAAACTCAGCAAAGGAGAAAACAACACAATTTATACATTAACAAAACAAAAAAAGTGATCCTGTTGAACAGTTATGTTTGTTGGAGAAAATCAGCTGATCATCATTTTATGCAATTCACTTTTATTCTTACCGGTACATATAAATTGATAACATCAACATGGACTTTTAAAACAATTATTAAAACCCTGGCCCTATTTTACCTTGTGAGCCATATATTTGTACAGGTAAAACCCTCCAATGACAGTAGAGGCAAGCACCAGGAGAGCGAGAATCAACAGGAAAATGTTGACCACATTTTTTGTTCGCCGGCTAGGCTGGTAGTCCACTGTCAGTGCAATGAGACCCGGTCCACCACCGCCATCTGGTGTCTAAAAAAATTGTTATCAACTGTTGGTTAACCAAAAAAAAAAAATCTATATAAAACAAACATAATGTCAACATGAACATGTGTACTTGCAGTGGTTAAAATTAACACAAGATCGCAAGCCCTGCACTGGTAAGGCCTAAAAAAAAAATTGTTTGGTTAGGGTTACATCCTTAAAAAAAATAGGTAGGGTAGGTAGGCTTTTTATTTTTTTTTTTTTATTAGGTTTTATATAAGAATATAATTTTCATCATTGGAGAATGGTGTTAAAGCTATCTTCTGTACAAGCATTTAAGGTTTAAACTTAATATTAAAATGCAATTAAAAAAAAAAACGATTTTTTTTTTTTTTTTTTTTTTTTTTAGTTTTTCATTTTTTTTTCAAACTGACTATAAAAACGGTAGGGTCGGCGCCTATTCCGTAGGTAGGGTCGGGTAACCCGAACCAAATGTATTTTTTTTAGGCCTAAAATGTCCTCCAGGCTTCCTTAAATTCCTAATATTATGTAGCATTATGACTTATTTAAAAATTTGATTCCAAGCAATAATATCAGATATTTTTGGGGGTTGTCCATCCACAATTATTATTAAATATTTTTTTTTATGATTGAACTAGGTTAAGCTTCATGCCAATTACACCTTTATAAAGCTGTGGCCATAAGGGCAATTTGAACACCTCTATGCAAGGCACATTATCTCCCCTTTGTTTTCTTTCAAGACACACTTGAAATGCTTACTGGCCAATTGTTTTTTTTCTTGTTTTTCTCTAGCCTGTTAAAAGGATGATAACGAACAGACTAATGGTAACAGACTGTAGCGTCGACTGTTACTTTTGCAACAATTAAACAATCATTTGAAGGTAACTGCAGGAATTACAACAGTAAGAAGGCCAAAAGAGAGACAGAATAATGACTGCCATCTTTGAAGTTGGGTTTTAGATATCAACAGCTCCTTGCTTGCAATAGCTTTGGGTTTTTTCCATCTTGATGGGACTTTTTAATGGCCATTGTTAAGTAAATTAAAATGTACGTTAAACCATACAATGAATAACTTCATGAATTAATGAAATTACCAAGTCCAAGAAAGTACTTATTTACACATCATGATTGTAGTCTAAATTATGCAGGAAACTAACCCGGATAGTCATTCTTGCCACCCTTCTTGGATCAATGCAATGTTTGTTCAAGTGACATAGCAGGTATTGATAAATTACCAATGTCTTCAAGTACATAGCAGACGAGCTTATAATGCCTTGAATGTTCTAAAGTCCATCTCTTTCTCAGATGCAGACTTAGATGGATAACGGCATATTTTGGTACAGTTTAACTCTAACCCTACAGTTTAATGCTTATCTGATGAGTAAGATAATTGATGGCAATACATTGAATGATTGATGAACAATGACATTCATTAATTTAAAAAAAGAGAAACCTCTGTGATAAAATGTAGTGTTGCCAAACAAAAATCTTAGTAAGACTCTGAAACGTCTATTTTAATGTCAGATTTAGACCTGCAACGATTCACTGCAAGCTCAATTTGATTCATTTCCAATATAAAACATGTCGATTTGCTTATTTTTTATTTGATCATGTTTTACTTATTGCTGCTATTTAATATAAGATGTATATATAAAGGGTGTTTAATCCTTGCAATTATGAAGAACAAGATTAGTGTTTCATCATGTACACATTTCAATGAATAAAACTTCCTGTTTACATATTCTTATTAACGAAAAACATCACAACTTTAATACAGAAACTTTCTGTTGACAAAACTTAAATAAATAAATAAAACAAAAAACATAACATAACATCAATTATTATCCATATCGAATATGTATAATTGTGTGTTTATTGTCTGTTGGTCTGTTGAGTGTTGACTAGAAAATTCAAATATTTAACAAACATTTTTAATATATTCAAAAATCAGCAAAAAATTCCAAACACAAACAATATTAACTGATAACTATGTCCATTAGTAAGTCCAATTAAATCATCTGTCTGTCTGACTGGTAATAACAGGTATTATATACATCTGGAATTACAATGTTGTGTTTTCGTAGCATAAATGTTTTATATGCGGATCATATAGAATTTTTGAATCGTTGCACCTCCAGTCAGATTGAGAAGGTAGTCATTCTAAAATGCCGTCCAGGCTTCTTTTTTAATGATGTTAAGCCTTAAAGAAAAGAAGATTGGACGGAAATTTTATAATGTCTCACTGGTCAGGAAGTATGAATGCTACGATTCGGAACTGAACTCCACACTTAGGTAGTAAGGAGAACCTAAGTTCAAATTATTTATGAGATATAAATTTCTTCTTAAATATTTACTCAACATCGAAACGAAAGGAGGAATGCTACTCATTATCATCATCTGTAGCTGAAAATGAAAATCTGAATCTGAAAATCAACTGTCTCTTGGCAAATGATTGTCTCCCTTATCAGGAAAAGTTGACAATGTTATATAATAAAATACTCACGAGGGGAACCGTGGTCTCATCCACTTTCTTCTTCGCCAACAGCTTCCCATCCTTCGATACTTTGATGATTGTCATCTTCTAATGTCTGCAAACAAAATCAAATGAAAAATTTTCAGAGAGGTCAATGTTTTTGTTTTTCCTCTTCCGTATTTAATGACGTCGAATGTAGGACGAAGTGAACCACTTCCCAAGTGAACCAGGACTAAGTGAACCTCACAACATCTCAACTGCACAGGGAAGCCAGTCACCTGATTGGTATGGGTCCAATCCCAGCATCAATCGAAAACTTCTTAATATTTATGCATCTCTTGTATTTATGTTACTATCATAAAATAGCTACTATATTAATTGTCATGAAGCTTAAAAGTCAATTTCTATATAACAGCTAAATAAACATCTTTAACAGTGTAGCAAATGTGTGAAGCGTTGCATTCAAATGGCGATAATTACTAGTTAATATCACCTTTCAGGCAGTGTGCCATCACACAATAGCCACTATATAATACATATGTGGTTCACTTGGTCCTGAAATGGTACACTTAGGAACTGGTTCACTTGTGAAATGGTTCACTTCATCCTGCACCCATGACGTCACACAGATCAAGTAGAGCTATTTTTGTATTTATTCGAATTGCTTGTAATTAAAATAAGAAGTTCAGATTTGTTAACTTGTTATATCTCCTATTTAATTTTTCAAAACACCTTTATTTATAAGAAATATATTTATTTTATCAGATGCTGGCTCTTTATGTATATAGCCATAACGGTAAACATAAATCGGTAAAACAATTCCTCATTTTTTTCATTTTTCAATTCAGATAGAAAAAAATATATTGACTCTTTTTATTATTCTATCACCCTAACACTTTAAAATTTGATTAGCTTATGAATAGTACAAATGAATTAACATTGTTAAGATTATCTTTATCTTGTAAAAAATAATGCTTTTGTTTTAATAGTATTTTATGCCGGTGTTCCTTGTAGGCTTGTTCACATGATACAGTATAATTTTATAATCATAATAATATGTCTCATTCTCCATCTTTGAATTTTAAAAAAATAATCTTGTAAATTGCACTTAAACCATTATCGTTATCATTATTATTTTGTTTTAAACATATTTAAATGTTAATATTGTTTATTGTATTGCATTGTTTTGTCAGATGCTCGAAATGAGCCTTGACCAATAAAACTTTCAAAAACTTTCCTTACACAATGTCCTCCCCTAACAGTAACATATTTTATTTTGAGCTCAGGAAAATTTACCCTACCCGACATTAACTGTTCTTCAAATTCTGCATTAAAGACATAGTTTAAGTCTTCTATAAGTGCCCCCCCCCCCACAAAAAAACAACAACAAAACTGTATAGTACACAACCTCTGATTATTGATCTTAATCTACTTGCCCTGATCCCTCTTATCAGATCTCCGATCTGAGTATCATGCTGTGCAGTTTTGGAAGTTTTATTATAGATAAATTGCCCTGAGCCAATAAACGAATACACAGGAAATTGGCCCCTACTGCACATGTGACACCAGTGCAATTAGCAGGAGATGCACAGCAGGGGATTATCATGCCAAACATTCCTTAAACTAGGCCTTAAACCCACAGATACCCTATTCCAATTTGCAACAACTCTATCGAAACATTGCAAGACAATGGATGCGAACAAATTGTCTACTTTCCAAAGCGTTTAGACAACATCCAGACTATATATTTGCTACAATTATAAACATACATTCTTTTGCAAATAAATGCACCTCGATCCCCGGTCAAAGTAGCCATGACAATGTTTTGACCGAAGAAAACCTGTACCCCATCTTATTCGCCTCTAAGAATCAGCTGACTTGGAAAGCATGGATACCCAACCTAAAGATGTTTTTCCCCAGTTCACTGCAGATACTGTACTTCCACGCAAAACAACACATTGTGGAATACATTCAAGAAGGAGTGTACTGCTGCTAGTACGTTTTGTCTTGTTGGGGGAACCGGACTACCCAGATGAAACTCGTATGTCCAGCTTGGTGACTTCTAACCAAACTCACTTGCGCCAAGGCAGGTAATCGAACTAAGGTGGCTTAGGTGAGAAGTCGGAGTGCGCTAACCGATTTTCAAGAAGGGGGATAAGAGCAAACCATCAAGCTACTGACCAGTTTTCCTCACTTCATCGGCCTACAAGCTCCTCAAGCACATCATCCACGCCAAATTGATGTAGTTCTTCAACTGCGACGAGATCGTACCAGTACCAAACCGGCTTCAGGAAACAGCGGTATCTTGAGTCTCAGCGGATCATAACATTTAACGACCTCGCAACAAGCCTCGACAGCTCTCAACCGGTAGACGCCATCATGTTGAATTTCTTTCCCTACAAGCGCCTTGCCCTGAAGCTGAACCACTACTGAGTGCGAGGGAAGTTATTGGATTGGATCAACAACTTTCTAAGAAACCGAATCCAGCGGGTCTCCCTTGAAGGTAAATGCTTATGGCCTTCATCGATTAAATCAGGTGTCCCCCAATGAACCGTTCTCGGGCCTCACCTGTTTTTTGTGTATATCAACGACCTGCCTCAGTGTTCAGTCTACCACTAGACTGTTAGCCGATGACTCCCTGATGTCCTATTTTTTCTTATTTATGTAAACCACATCGATGATGATATTGAAGCTAAAGCTCGTTTATTTGCAGATGATACTAGCCTGTTTATTGTGGTCGTTACACCTGAAGCTTCAGCTGCTATCATCAATTCTTATCTTCAGAAACTATCCACTTGGTCATATAAATGGCTCGTCACTTTTAATTCTTCTAAAACAAAAGCTATTATTTTCTCTAGGAAGCAGGATAGAGGGATTCAGCAACCTTTGTTTATGCACAACACTTCAATACAAAGTGTTCGTTATCACCGAGGTCGCGGTCTCTGCCTTTCTGATGATGCTGAATGGAAAGATAATATTTTTTATCATTTCTGCTCTCGACAGAACTTGGTAGAGATTGGGTATTATGCGTTCCCTTAAATTCATACTTTCTCGTGCCTGCCTTAAACAAATGTATGTTAGTTTCACAAGAGATAACTGGACAATTCTGCACCATAAGATAATTCGCCCAGTCAATTCGGTACCAACACATTCGGCACACAGTTGACTCGGCACCATAATTCAAATTATCTCAATTTTCCCCACTTTCAGTCGTTTTATATGGTTCTTTCATTTCAACAAAATTATATATATATATATATATATATATATATATATATATATATATATATATATATATATATATATATATATATATATATATATATATATATATTCCTTTCACAAATTATTCGATCATCCAATGTGGTTATCATGTAACATTTTTCCAGTAATAACAAATGGCTCAAGATGACTGCCATATATACAACTGGTTCTTTTTGTTATACAAACTATTTTGTCTTTACGTTAAAATTTATTCCTGCAGTTCTGAATTTAACAAAACACACACACATATATATATATATATATATATATATGTTTATTTGAGGATATTTTTCTTCTGAATTTTTAAAACTAAAATTCAAATCAGACAAACGCGTACGCTGTGGGTTGAGTAATGATTACAAGACACGTTCATTGTCAAAAGTTTAATTTGAAATTTAAAAGCAATTCATAAACAGTCATTTTGGAAATACAAGTTTGAGTAAACAATTAAATAAACATGAGCGTTTGTAAAAATTGGATCTTGAGTTTCTTCGTGTAGCTAAAACGTAACGCCAATGGATCTGAAATGAATTGCAAAAAAAAATATTTTCGATATCTTACATTGATTCGGATTTTTAGAGAATTAGAACAGATGTAAGCGTTTGGCAGTCAAAAACATAAGAGGTATACTGAAATGCTATTTTGTATTATTTAAAATGAATGCATATTTTCTTATTTTAAAACAAATTATTTAATATACAGCTTTTGTCTAGAGATAATAAATACACGTTGGCTTATTACTTCAATTTCACTTGTTTGTTTTTGTGACAATTATAATGTAATTTGATTTTTTATTAGTACATAAAGAGTGAAACTCCGCTGTACATTTTCAAATGGGTCGATACTTTGCCCCAAATGATTTAAGAAGGGATGAAGCGCGAACTTCCCCGTCGTCCATATATCTTGCAGCTTCACGTCTGATTCCCTCTACACTGTCCGGTTATGGCGAGACATGATGTGCTCATACACAAGCTGTATTTTGCGCCCGACTGTCTCGGCCTCACGTTGCAGCAATGGTTCAAGAACGTAGAACAGCAAATTGCTGTGACCCGCTTTACCTTTGATCCGTCTATGCAATCCTTAAATTGTATATATTGGTATACACATACTTTTCAAAATGTATGGCACACGATCGTAAGTATGTTTATCTTTAGCTTTAATATTATGTTATGGCAATACATCAATTTTTCATTTTAATTGCACCTTATCTTAATTAGGTGCAGCTGAACGTTAATGCTACTAGGATAAATGCTTTATTCAACAAGTTGGGGTTTAGATTTGTGTTTACCTTCGCAGTCGTTGTTTGTCCTGACAGACTGACGATAACAAGACCACTCGCGCACCGTCCAGCAAGAGTTGAATCTACATTTGTATTCGTTTTAATAAGTAAATGTTTACCTCGAAGTCTGCTGAAGTCGGCTTCCGTGGTCTCTGATTTGCTCGTGCTCGATTCGCCAACAGCAGTACATTCTCCATGTTAGGTAGGTTGAAATCCGTTTTGATGAAATGCTCAGACATCTTCTGGTCGACAATAGAAGATGCCGGACGATGTATGCCTGTAGAGCTGACTGTGTCGGTTATGGCACTTCCATCCAGAGACCTACAATGTGAATTATAGGATACCAATGGCACGTATATTATCATACATACATTTAATTTAGTTACATACGGTCACGAATTTCACTATAAACATTCAGTGATGTTCCCTTTATTTATGCTAATGTATATTTTCTTCTTGTTTAAATATGCCATTCCTTTGTAAGTTCATTACATGAAAGAAAAACCTTACCGTTCAAATATAACTGTTGCATCCAACGGTTGTTCATCCCTGGTGACGTCGATGCTCCAGTTCTGGTCAGTCACACCTGAAATACTTACCCTTGACGTATCAACACTTATTTGGTGCTGTTGGGCCTCACTTTGTGTAAGGGAAGTAGACTGAAATGAAAGAGTAAGTCTTTACGTAAACATGTGGTTCGAATCGATAAACAAGCTGTAAAAGTCTTCGATTCGCATAAGTTTTTTTTTCAAAACTTGGTTATTATAATTATTTCAAATACAATAAATACTTCGTTACTTTTTGTTGTGGAGTTTATTCCGAATTTAGTGCCCAGATTAAAAGTGACTCTCGCAGCATCTATGTCACTCATCTGAAAATCATTTAAGTATTTTGAAACGCATTTTACATGGAATCAAATTCCTTATGATATATTAAAGCTTTAGTATAAACGCAGTTCATACAGGATAGAAAAAGCATACAACGAAATATAAATCACCTCTGTCATAGTTGAATGAGGAACGCTCGTTTCTACTGAAGTCAACCCGGAAATATTTAAGCTAAAATACCAATCCAGATTCTGTCTACATCCTCTAGAAATCGACCATAGTCTCGGTACCATATATGAAAAGCTGAAGTATATTACTAATTGAATTTCAAAAACTAAGGTACTTTACTTTAACCATTATATATTTTACAACGATTGTAAAGGAAGCTGTGATATAGCTTATTCTAATTCACTCTCGTTGGCACGATGTTGCCCGAGGGTGTGGTCTTAAGTTGTGGGAGAAACCGGAGTACCCGGAGAAAACCCATTTTTTGTCCGGCTTGGTGACCACTTACCAAACTGACATGCGCCCAGGCCGGGAATCGAACCCGGATCGCCTTGGTAAGAAGCGAGTGTGCTAACCACTGCGCTAGCCGGACACTTTGCAAGCATTGTGCATATACTATTATTTGGTAGTATAGGATAAATAATACTTCCTGAAACGTTGGTTGTGTTTAGCAAACTTATATGTGTAAACATGTTTTTTTGAGATATTCAACTTACCGGAACGGTCCGTTTGTTCCACAACTGGTAGTTCATCGGTGATTTCTTCATCGACTGATGACAATTGTTCAATTGGAGCCTTAATACAGATTAAAACACACTGATTTATAGTTTTTTTTGTAATTGAATTAAAACTAAAACATGACATGTGACTTTGCTAGACTTTGCTTGGCTTTGCAGTGTTTAGTAGGACCGTGTGACACAATATACTGGCGAACGGAAATAAAAAATGATAATTAATCAACACAATTTAAGTTGCTCATATCATTATAATTGTAGTAACATCTGTAATTCCAGAAGCCGAAATTATATATTAACAAAAAAAACAGGATGAAAAAAGCAAACGTTAACTTACACATATTTCCAAAATAGGGGGTTCGTCAACGATATCGTCGGCATTTATAAATGATTTCCTTTCCAGAATATTTTCTTTGCATGGCCCGCACATAAACGCACATGTCTCAGCTCCGTCTGTAGTTTTTAAAAGGCACATAGAAAATTCTTTTTATTATAACATTTCTGTATGCAGAAAAGGAAACGCATGAATAACAAGTACGTGTTTCATAAAACAATCACTTATTACATTATCAAAATACCCGTTGAAAGTTTTTATGCAACACTATGATAATTAAAAAAACAACAACTTACTTTCAATTTACGTAAAAAAGAAAGATTTTACCTTCAAGGCACTGTTCATGTTGTTTTTTCCCACATGATATACATGTCCTTCCCTTCTGCCGCCCCACAAGACGGTGACACTTTAAACACAAATCGTCGATCATTGTTTAATCCAATAAAGTTTTTTACAGCTAATCGGAACGTTTAACAGTTAAATTCTATATAATTATAACTATAACTGAAAATCAGTCTGACTTAATTTAATATATACGCACACAAATACCATTCGGAATGTTCCCTCCCGACCCCCGTGTACTCAAAAAGCCATATGGTTATCAATTAACAATGGTATGAGAGCTTATTATTATTTTTCACACCAGGGATTGACCGGCTAGGGTTGATTAACGAGACTCATGTCGAAGCACTATGACATGTGTTTCCATAGATAATAATCTCATCGATCAACAAATAACTTTGTCATAAATTTAATGTCGTCTAATTATTTTAATTACGTTTTTAGTAGTTTATGAAATTATCCGATTTTAGTTTGTATGCATACTATTTTAGAAAGCAATTTGTCAATAAAAGATTTAAGTTTAAATACTAATTTATATTACAAGTTTTTTTCCATTTAAAATCAGCTAAAACGAGTTCACATCCTAATGAAAAAAACACACATGAGAATGATTATAATATCAAAGCAACTTTATTTCATTTTTGCCAAAAATATCATAATTGTACCTGTTTTAGTATTTTAACATCGAAAGTTTCAGGGTAAAGTTTTAATGTGAAATTTTTTATAATGCCACGTATATTGTGTGTTATCTCGAGCCTTCCGGTTGAATTCATTATTACAAACAAATATATAAACTGATTAAAATGTTTTGAAAATCTTTGTTCCAGGAGTGAGAATGTAGAATACAGTACAGTATACCGATGACAATGAATACAAAAATAAGAATTAACACATAAAGTAGCTCTATAAATATTTCTGTGAAAAATGATTGTTTTAACCAAAATTTAAACCCTTAATGCTTGAATAGATGAGCAAAAAAATGAAACGGCACCGAGTTATCTTGGTATCCAATCTGATGTTGTCCGGAAACCCAGTAAGACCCCTTTTAGAGTATGGGGACGTTGTCTGGGAAACTGTAGTGCTAATTCACAGAGTGAAATCGACGCAATTCTGACCGAAGCAACGAGAATAGTTACCGGGCTCACTAAGCTGTGGAACATACAGGGTCTTATGGCTGAGTTGAAGTGGGACGCCCTTGGAATAAGAAGAAAAACACATATGCTTGTTCTCTTTTATAAGATGATTAAAGGCATGCCACCTGAATATCTATCGTCGTTGATTCCCACCCAGTCTCAGGTCAGATATCCACTTAGAAACTCTGAAAACGTTCCCCTACCATTTTGTCGTACCCAGTAATATATTAGATTTGCGTCATCACGGCATTTTTTCTTGCTACAGTCCGAGATTGGAACTCACTTCCAATAGCAACAAAACAACCGTACAACACATGTTTGTAGTACGTGTGTGATGTACTGTTTTGTAATACGTGTGTGATGCACTGTTTTGCAGTACGAGTGTGATGTACTGTTTTGTTATACGTGTGTGGTGTACTGTTTTGTAATGCGTGTGTATTGTACTGTTTTATAATACGTGTGTGATGTACTATTTTGTAATACGTGTGTGATGTTTTGTTTTGTAATACGTGTGTGATGTACTGTTTTGTAGTACGTGTGTGATGTACTGTTTTGTAGTACGTGTGTGGTGTACTGTTTTGCAATACGTGTGTGGTGTACTGTTTTGTAGTACGTGTGTGGTGTACTGTTTTGTTATACGTGTGTGATGTACTGTATTGTAGTACGTGCATGGTGTACTATTTTGTAGTACGTGTATGGTTTACTGTTTTGTAATACGTATGTGATGTACTGTTTTGTTACACGAGTGTGATGTAGTGTTTTGAAATAGGTGTGTAGTGTACTATATTGTAGTACGTGTGTGGTGTATAGTTTTGTAATACGTGTGTAGTGTGCTGTTTTGTAGTACGTTTGTGGTGTACTGTATTGTAGTACGTGTGTGATGTATAGTTTTGTAATACGTGTGTGGTGTACTGTTTTGTAGTACGTGTGTATTGTACTGTTTTGTAAAACGTGTTTGATGTACTGTTTTGTAATACGTACATGTGTGGAATACTGTTTTGTAATACGTGTGTGATACACTGTTTTGTATTACGTGTGTTGTGTTCTGTTTTGTAATACGTGTATGATGTACTGTTTTCTAAAACGTGTGTGATATACTGTTTTGTAATACGTGTCCTATGTATTGATTGAAATACGTGTGTGATATAATGTTTTGTAGCACATGTTCGATGTACTGATTGTTATACGTGTGTGATGTACGGTTTTGTAATATGTGTGTGATGTACTGTTTTGTAATACGTGTGTGATGTACTGTTTTGTAGTATGTTTGTGATGTACTGTTTTGTAATACGTGTGTGATATACTGTTTTGTAATACGTGTCTGATGTACTGTTTTGAAATACGTGTGTGATGTACTGTTTTGTAATACGTGTGTGATGTACTGTTTTGTAATACGTGTTTGATGTGCTGTTTTGTAGTACGTGTGATGTACTGTTTTGTAATACGAGTGTTATGTACTGTTTTGTAATACGTGTATGATGTACTGTTTTCTAAAACGTGTGTGATATACTGTTTTGTAATACGTGTTCTATGTATTGATTGAAATACGTGTGTGATATAATGATTTGTAGTACATGTTCGATGTACTGATTGTTATACGTGTGTGATGTACGGTTTTGTAATATGTGTGTGATGTACTGTTTTGTAATACGTGTGTGATGTACTGTTTTGTAGTACGTTTGTGAATGACTGTTTTGTAATACGTGTGTGGTGTACTGTTTTGTAATACTTGTGTGATGTACTGTTTTGAAATACGTGTGTGATGTACTGTTTTGTAATACTTGTGTAGTGTACTGTTTTGTAGTACGCGTGTGGTGTACTGTATTGTAGTACGTGTGTAGTGTACTATATTGTAGTACGTGTGCGATGTATAGTTTTATAATACGTGTGTGGTGTACTGTTTTGTAATACGTGTGTAGTGTACTGTATTGTAGTACGCGTGTGGTGTACTGTATTGTAGTACGTGTGTAGTGTACTATATTGTTGTACGTGTGTGATGTATAGTTTTATAATACGTGTGTGGTGTACTGTTTTTTAATACGTGTGTAGTGTACTGTATTGTAATACGTGTGTGGTTTACTGTTTTTTAATACGTGTGTGATGTACTGTTTTGTAGTACGTGTGTGGTGTACTGTTTTGTAATACGTGTGTGATGTACTGTTTTGTAGTACGTGTGTGGTGTACTGTTTTGTAGTACGTGTGTGATGTACTGTTTTGTAATACGTGTGTAGTGTACTGTATTGTAGTACGTGTGTGGTGTACTGTTTTGAAATACGTGTGTGATGTACTGTTTTGTAGTACGTGTGTGGTGTACTGTTTTGTAGTACGTGTGTGATGTACTGTTTTGTAATACGTGTGTAGTGTACTGTATTGTAGTACGTGTGTGGTGTACTGTTTTGAAATACGTGTGTGATGTACTGTTTTGTAGTACTTGTGTGATGTACTGTTTTCTAATACTTGTGTGATATACTGTTTTGTAGTACGTGTGTGATGAACTGTTTTGTAATACTTGTGTATTGTACTGTATCGTAGTACGTGTGTGGTTTACTGTATTGTAGTATATGTGTAGTGTACTGTTTTGTAGAACGTGTGTGATGTATAGTTTTGTAATACGTGTGTGATGTACTGTTTTGTAAAACGTTTGTGATGTACTGTTTTGTAAAACGTGTGTGATGTACTGTTTTGTATTACTTGTGTGATGTACTGTTTTGTAATACGTGTGTGATGTACTGCTTTGTGATACGTGTGATGTACTGTTTTGTAATGCTTGTGTGATGTACTGTTTGGTAGTACGTGTGTGACATACTGTTTTGTAATACGTGTGTGATGTACTGTTTTGTAGTACGTGTGTGATGTACTGTTTTGTAATACGTGTGTGATGTACTGTTTTGTAATACGTGTGTGATGTACTGTTTTGTAGTACGTGTGTGATGTACTGTTTTGTAATACGTGTGTGATGTACTGTTTTGTAGTACGTGTGTGATGTACTGTATTGTAATACGTGTGTAATGTACTTTTTTTAGTACGTGTGTGGTGTGCTAATTTGTAATACTTGTGTGATGTACTGTTTTGTAGTACGTGTGTGATGTACTGTTTTGTAATACGTGTGTGAAGTACTGTTTTGTAATACGTGTTTGATGTGCTGTTTTGTAGTACGTGTGATGTACTGTTTTGTAATACGAGTGTTATGTACTGTTTTGTAATACGTGTATGATGTACTGTTTTCTAAAACGTGTGTGATATACTGTTTTGTAATACGTGTTCTATGTATTGATTGAAATACGTGTGTGATATAATGATTTGTAGTACATGTTCGATGTACTGATTGTTATACGTGTGTGATGTACGGTTTTGTAATATGTGTGTGATGTACTGTTTTGTAATACGTGTGTGATGTACTGTTTTGTAGTACGTTTGTGAATGACTGTTTTGTAATACGTGTGTGGTGTACTGTTTTGTAATACTTGTGTGATGTACTGTTTTGAAATACGTGTGTGATGTACTGTTTTGTAATACTTGTGTGGTGTACTGTTTTGTAGTACGCGTGTGGTGTACTGTATTGTAGTACGTGTGTAGTGTACTATATTGTAGTACGTGTGCGATGTATAGTTTTATAATATGTGTGTGGTGTACTGTTTTGTAATACGTGTGTAGTGTACTGTATTGTAGTACGCGTGTGGTGTACTGTATTGTAGTCGTGTAGTTTACTATATTGTTGTACGTGTGTGATGTATAGTTTTATAATACGTGTGTGGTGTACTGTTTTTTAATACGTGTGTAGTGTACTGTATTGTAATACGTGTGTGGTTTACTGTTTTTTAATACGTGTGTGATGTACTGTTTTGTAGTACGTGTGTGGTGTACTGTTTTGTAATACGTGTGTGATGTACTGTTTTGTAGTACGTGTGTGGTGTACTGTTTTGTAGTACGTGTGTGATGTACTGTTTTGTAATACGTGTGTAGTGTACTGTATTGTAGTACGTGTGTGGTGTACTGTTTTGAAATACGTGTGTGATGTACTGTTTTGTAGTACTTGTGTGATGTACTGTTTTCTAATACTTGTGTGATATACTGTTTTGTAGTACGTGTGTGATGAACTGTTTTGTAATACTTGTTTATTGTACTGTATCGTAGTACGTGTGTGGTTTACTGTATTGTAGTATATGTGTAGTGTACTGTTTTGTAGAACGTGTGTGATGTATAGTTTTGTAATACGTGTGTGATGTACTGTTTTGTAATAGGTGTGTGGTGTACTCTTTTGTAATACGTGTGTGATGTACTGTTTTGTAATACGTGTGTAGTGTACTGTATTGTAGTACGTGTGTGGTGTGGTGTGCTGTTTTGTATTACGTGTGTGATGTACTGTTTTATAATACGTGTGTGGTGTACTGTTTTGTAATTCGTGTGTGATGTACTGTTTTGTAGTACGTGTGTGATGTACTGTTTTGTAGAACGTGTGTATTGTACTGTATTGTAATACGAGTGTGATGCACTATTTTGTAATACGTGTGTGGTGTACTGTTTTGTTATACGAGTTTGATGTACTGTTTTCTAGTACGTGTGTGATGTACTGTTTTGTAATACGTGTGTGATGTACTGTTTTGTAGTACGTTTGTGAATGACTGTTTTGTAATACATGTGTGGTGTACTGTTTTGTAATACGTGTCTGATGTACTGTTTTGAAATACGTGTGTGATGTACTGTTTTGTAATACTTGTGTGGTGCACTGTTTTGTAGTACGCGTGTGGTGTACTGCATTGTAGTACGTGTGTAGTGTACTATATTGTAGTACGTGTGCGATGTATAGTTTTATAATACGTGTGTGGTGTACTGTTTTGTAATACGTGTGTAGTGTACTGTATTGTAGTACGCGTGTGGTGTACTGTATTGTAGTACGTGTGTAGTGTACTATATTGTTGTACGTGTGTGATGTATAGTTTTATAATACGTGTGTGGTGTACTGTTTTGTAATACGTGTGTAGTGTACTGTATTGTAGTACGTGTGTAGTGTACTGTATTGTAGTACGTGTGTAGTGTACTATATTGTTGTACGTGTGTGATGTATAGTTTTATAATACGTGTGTGGTGTACTGTTTTTTAATACGTGTGTAGTGTACTGTATTGTAATACGTGTGTGGTTTACTGTTTTTTAATACGTTTGTGATGTACTGTTTTGTAGTACGTGTGTGGTGTACTGTTTTGTAATACTTGTGTGATGTACTGTTTTGTAGTACGTGTGTGGTGTACTGTTTTGTAGTACGTGTGTGATGTACTGTTTTGTAATACGTGTGTAGTGTACTGTATTGTAGTACGTGTGTGGTGTACTGTTTTGAAATACGTGTGTGATGTACTGTTTTGTAGTACTTGTGTGATGTACTGTTTTCTAATACTTGTGTGATATACTGTTTTGTAGTACGTGTGTGATGAACTGTTTTGTAATACTTGTGTATTGTACTGTATCGTAGTACGTGTGTGGTTTACTGTATTGTAGTATATGTGTAGTGTACTGTTTTGTAGAACGTGTGTGATGTATAGTTTTGTAATACGTGTGTGATGTACTGTTTTATAATAGGTGTGTGGTGTACTGTTTTGTAATACGTGTGTGATGTACTGTTTTGTAATACGTGTGTAGTGTACTGTATTGTAGTACGTGTGTGGTGTGGTGTGCTGTTTTGTATTACGTGTGTGATGTACTGTTTTATAATACGTGTGTGGTGTACTGTTTTGTAATTCGTGTGTGATGTACTGTTTTGTAGTACGTGTGTGATGTACTGTTTTGTAGAACGTGTGTATTGTACTGTATTGTAATACGAGTGTGATGCACTATTTTGTAATACGTGTGTGGTGTACTGTTTTGTTATACGAGTTTGATGTACTGTTTTCTAGTACGTGTGTGATGTACTGTTTTGTAATACGTGTGTGATGTACTGTTTTGTAATACGAGTGTGATGTACTGTTTTGTAGTACGTGTGTGATGTGCTGTTTTGTAATACGTATTTGATGTACTGTTTTGTAATACGTGTGTAATGCACTGTTTTGCAGTACGAGTGTGATGTACTGTTTTGTTATACGAGTGTGATGTACTGTTTTCTAGTACGTGTGTGGTGCATAGTTTTGTAATACGTGTGTGATGTACTGTTTTGTAATACTTGTGTGATTTACTGTTTTGTAATACGAGTATGATGTACTGTTTTGTAATACGTGTGTGGTGTACTGTTTTGTAGTACGTGTGTGGTGTGCTGTATTGTAATACGTGTGTAGTGTACTGTATTGTAGTACGTGTGTGGTGTACTGTTTTGCAATACGTGTGTGGTGTACTGTATTGTAGTACGTGTGTGGTGTACTGCATTGTAGTACGTGTGTGATGTATAGTTTTGTTATACGAGTGTTATGTACTGTATTGTAGTACGTGTGTGGTGTACTGTTTTGAAATATGTGTGTAGTGTACTGTATTGTAGTACGTGTGTGGTGTACTGTATTGTAGTACGTGTGTGATGTACTGTTTTGTAGTACGTGTGTGGTGTACTGTTTTGTAATACGTGTGTGATGTACTGTTTTGTAGTACGTGTGTGGTGTACTGTTTTGCAATACTTGTGTGATGTACTGTTTTGTAGTACGAGTGTGATGTACTGTTTTGTAACGTTTGTGATGTACTGTTTTGTAATACGTGTGTGATGTACTGTTTTGTAATACGTGTGTGATATACTGTTTTGTAGTACGTGTGTGATGTACTGTTTTGTAGTACGTGTGTGATGTACTATTTTGTTATACTTTTGTGATGTACTGTTTTGTTGTACGCGTGTGGTGTACTGTTTTGAAATACGTGTGTAGTGTACTGTATTGTAGTACGTGTGTGGTGTATAGTTTTGTAATATGTGTGTGGTGTACTGTTTTGTAGTACGTGTGTAGTGTTCTGTATTGTAGTACGTGTGTGGTGTACTGTATTGTAGTACGTGTGTAGTGTTCTGTATTGTAGTACGTATTTCAGAAAATATACACATTATGACATGATTTCAGGTTCAACCAAAGCAACTTTTACAATGTGGTCTTCTATGAAGAGAATCAATATACATCATTTACACGTTTTGCATTATGTGTGTGATGTTTTTCGCAAAAAAAAGAACACGATTTTGACGGTTTCTAATTAAATTTTGCATTATTCGAAAATGATTAACATGTGTAAATAAAAATCTCGTTTCATAAAAACAAAAACAAAAGGTTTATATTAAAGGGCAAATGGCACCAATTTGGAACTGCCCACTAATTTGTACATGCCTTTTAATTGCCGCATGACAATGAATCAACGCATGTTAATACCATCTCAGACCATTGGCTCCACACCATATTTTAGGTTTTTTAGCTGAATAGTTTGTTATTTCAAAAACATGCTGAACATGCTGGATCTAGTTGTTCAATTTTTTTACCTTCTCAACGCATTGTTGGTACAACTACACCAAAATTATGTCACTTTATCAAATAAAAGAAATGTAGCTGCCTCAAACATTGTTTAATGTTTAGTATACATATGGAACTTTCTTCCCATATATGGTGTTATTTTAACTTGTGGTGGCCAGTTTGGTGGCCATCTTGTATTTATTTTTTTCGTTGGAAATATTTATTTCTTGGAACAAAAAAAAATGAATATCTAGACTTCATTCCTTAACTTTGTACCAAAAACAAAAGGTAGTTCTTTGGGGGCATGGAATCCCTCTTGCCTACTGCACTACTATTTGTGATACGTGATATTATTTTGCTTTATCTCAACTGGTTAACTACACACAACACTGAATTAAATCATTTTTTGTCGGTTTTTCATGAATTTAATATGATAAATAATAGTGTTGTAGACAGGGTACCCTATATGCTTAAAAATGGTAAACGATGGGGATGATAATGAATTTTCAGGCGACGAGATATAAGCACGTTATCTTCGCCACACAGTAACAAGAGTTGTACAACAAGCACCTTTTAGCTGATGTACCAGAGTGTGAGAAGGGAAACGAGGCTGTCATATTGCAGTGTGTTTCAAAAGGACAGACTTTCCCTACACTCTCCAATACGAGATGGTTATCAAGAATAGATTCCATTAGTACCCTGTTAGTTCATTATTAAAATATATTTACATTAACACTTCATTCCTTAACGATGGTTGTTGTTTAACAATTTCACATTATTTCTGTAATAAGTGCTATGGGAGTTCATATCGAAATCGCGTGCATTTGTTCGATACTACTGTCCTGTCATTGGGCGCAATAATACTAATGGGCGGGGCATATTCACTACGGTACTATTTTTTCAATGAAATCGTATTAAAACCACTGGCAACCTGCAAAACTAAAATCTGCAGTAAAGCAGTTAAAACAAAAGAGCAACAATAATTTGATTGATTTTAATGTAGATTTTGATTGCATGGTGGATGAAACAGTTGAACAAATATTAAATGACAATGATGACGACTTATTCCGAAATTTGAAATTGACATTTGGTAAAAATAAAGGCATCTGATAAAACATGAAATCGAGATGAATGAAACAATAACATATTGTAGTGCACCCAGCAACGTCCAGAAGAAAGAGCTCAGTACAACACTAAGTCTTCTCGCGTCCTCTGGGTTTCCCTCCTATCCGCGAAAGTTCCCATTGCTAAACACGTTACTCCACCCTCCGCCACTGTCGTTTCGTCCGATGTTAACTTCCAAAGAAATGACAATGCTCTTGCTGATTTATCCAACGCCGTATTCCAACATGGTTCATACACCAACTGATCCTTCAACATAATGCCCAACAAGAAAATTTATTGGAATTTCTCTCCAATTTGAAAACTCGTGACTAACAAAAGCAAGTATCGCGAGATATAATGAGAACTTTGTAGGTGGCGATATTTTGTTGTTTTCTTGTTATTGTGTCAATTTTTCATAACTCCAGTTGTATTTTTCTAGCTGTAATACAGTTATAATACGTCGTTAAAATGTACTTTTCCTTGAAAATATAGAAAATAACCACATGAATAAGGATCTATTCTTTCTGCGAATTGTTTTTTAGATTTAGGTTACCGTAGCTGTTCGAATGTACCCACCGTTGTGAACAACGAGAGAAAGAAAAAAGAGAAAATGCTCTTGAATAATCTATTTATTTTAGCAGAAATGTACATTTAAATAAATATGTAAATATCAGTATTAAAATTCGACATTTTGCATTTCATTGGGTTATGGTATGCAATGGCGCAGTTCAAAATCCGAAGGACTCCACCCATTTCGAACAGCCCCATTGTATACCATACCCCAATAAAATGCAAAAAGTCGAATTTCAATCCTTAAATAAACGACGCACTTATCAATATTGTTAAAGAATGATGTCAGTCAGATTTTGATGCGTCAAGTTATTTAACGTCAATGAAAGCTTCGAATTCATCGATGTTGCATGCTTGATGCAATGATATACATGCATTCATTTGACTGCTGTCTGTAAACTTGCAAGCCAACAATTGTGATCTTTTACTAGCTCATATTGAAGCCAACAGCCTTACGAATGTCCTCAGAACTGTAAGAGGCAAATCCGACTGTTTTGAAAAGATTTGTGACAAGTCAGTGATAACCAGTAGCTGACACGTACAAATATACAGATATAGTGCCAAGGACCACGAGTCGTTGGTAGAAAAAACCACAAGGCAAATGCCGACGTCAATACATCAGTAGTGGACTAGTAGTAGTATTACCTTCATCACTTCTATCAATTTTAGACCACACAATACAACACCTTACTTTTCATCTTCTTGGACAACTTGATGGCGTTTAAGAGGAAACATGGAAATCATGACTACATTAAGTGTAACATTGAAGACAAAATAAAAAACCCACAAACACTTCCTATGATGCGCCAATTTAAAACTGAAGTTATAAGACAGAAACATTCAAATGACAACATTTAAAAAAACCGTGTCTCTCATAGAAGGATTTGAAATGTGTGATGAAAACTACCCCACCAGCATTAATGCAATTTTAAAGTAAAATTTAAGTCGACCTATGGGTTCCTGTTGGTGCGAACGCAGTTTTAGGGCTTTAATAAGACTCAAAACATGGACACAATCAACCATGATAAATACTCGTCTTAATGGTTTGGCTTTAATTTTTGCTCATAAAGCATTTGAGACCGCACGGATATTTTGTGGGATTGTGGTATTCTCCCGAATGTTGAATAATTGTTTTGGTTATTGATTGAGACAACGATGTAATTTTAAACAGTATTTGCATACTTCCATGCCAAGAAATCCTATCCAATTTTCGATTAAGAAGGAAACCCCTGTACGCCAGCATATACCTGGATTTTAGCAGCATATGCATTATGTTCAATTCAGTGGTTTTGTGCTAAGGGTTAAAGGGCTGACTTGGTTCTCCGTGTAATTTTTATCAGTTATCTGTTGTAACAGCTAATTCATTTTATTTAATGGCCATTACGACCAGCATGAAATTCAGGGGAGCAATGATTTTGGTCATTTTTCGGAAAAATCTTTCTATAGTGCATGTTTCTTAGGTTTAACGCTTCATCTCATTTTGTTTATTACGACACTTGTCAAAAATAAAACAAAAAATTCAAAAATAGTTTATTATTAAATATTGACATGATTTTCTTAACTATAAAAAGTATAATTATTAATTAACTAAGCTAAGCATTACATCTTTGATATTGTTTATGAACAATCTTCTTGATAACAATATTTAACTATCTAAACCACACTCTTGAATTATGTTTAAAGATTGAAAACGTCAAGTACAAATGCACTAACTATATTTCTTAGTTCCCCAACAGCTAAATATTTTCCTCACGCCGGCCAAATTCTAATAGCCTCTTATAGAACAATACCGTAATCAATTCGTTTAATTTAACAACTTGATTACGGTATTGTTCTATAAGAGGCTATTAGAATTTGGCCGGCATGAGGATGTATTTTGACCAAAATAGAATCACGAACCCCAGTCAAACTTATCGACTACCGGCTCAAAATGTTATGACTCATGTATATTTAATAAAATGATACTGGGGAGTCGTTTATCTGTGGATGTCGAAAATCTGCTTAAACGGGCTGTACTCCGTACTGACATAAACTTTGCATCGATGTGTACAATGCATTGAAACTTACTAACTGAAGTACCACATAGTTAACAATTTATTTAAGTTCAGCAGTTATTTCGTATTTTTTCCATTAAAAAGATTACTGGGTATGTCTACCAGGTAGAATTCATTCCTTATGCGTGATTGGCTAGTCGGTGTTATCACGTGATATTACCGAGGTACGTGTATAGCTTAATTATTTAATTAATAGAGTAAGCCGTCGTAGCTCAGTGAATACGACGCTGGACTGCAATTTTGGCGACACGGGTTCGAACCCGGTCTCCGACACAATTTATTTTTACATTTTGGTACTTTTTTACAATTATGACATCAAAGCGTAACACATTCCATTCGATAATTGTCCTGAGATTCGTTACAGAAAAAAACTTTTTTGGTGCGAATCTGGTGTACAGTCCCTTTAAGGGTTCATTGTACTTTGCGCTCATTATAAATAGATAAATGAATGGTTTTCGCATTGATACAAAAAGCTTAGTTCCTTCATTCACAACAACATATAGTTGATTAACGCGAGATTAGCAGCATCAGTAGAAGTTATATGATAGTTAGTAGAAGGAATAGAAGTAGCTGTTGTTGTAGAAGTGGCAACAACATCAACAACAGTTCAGCAGGAGCGGCAGTAGTTTTAGGGGTACCATCATCATCATCATCATCATCGGTGGTGGTGGTGGTTGTGGTGGTGGTGACGGTGGTGTTGTGGCGGTGGTGTTGACAGTGGCAATAGCAGAAGCAGTAGTGGTAGTATCAACAGCAATAGCTGCAGCATTACCACCTGTATTACTAAGACTTAAGAGCACATGTATTAAATGACCAACATAGTCGGTTCTGTTCGGTGGGGTTAAATACCTATTTACAGTAACGATCGTTGGGAGTCATGTTAATATTTGGGGTGTGTATGTGTGTGTGTGTGTGTGGGGGGGGGGTCAATAATTTTACAGAAAATGAGTCACTCAAGGACAGCGACCATTGCCGTGATTTTATGGGGGTCAAAATAATAATAATTATGTTCTTTCCCCGGTCACGGTATGAAGACAATGCCAGATGAACACAAAACTAAACAATTTTCTAGATTGAAACAATGCAAAAACAAATCGCAAGCAGTTATACGAAAATGCATTTTAAACGCCTCAGAATGTATTCATGATGATATGAACAAAATTGAAGTAAATTTAACATTCGGAGATTCAGTTTCGCCAATGTGATGTATTTTTTTCAAGTTTCGTTTGTATTTTCCATTTTCCATGGTGTATACGTATACTTACGAACTCAATATTTTTTTACAGTGAAAACAACAACAAAGCTTTAAAAATGAATAATAAGAGTGTGTGTTTTTGTTAAAATATGCGAACCCAATAAATCTGACATTTTTAAATCAATATCCATACGCTTAGTAAAGCATACCCTTAAATATAATTCGACCTTTGAGACGGCCAGATTCATATATAATGTAATATAGGTTACATTCTCATTCCAAATAAAACGGTTGGTTAAGCATACCATTTTCATTAACATCTGTCATATGTCCAAAAAAATAATGTTACTCATTAAAAACAACATTTTTTTGTTTAAGAATAAGTAAATAATAAGTTTTACTAAATTAAGTACTTCTTCACGTCTTTCTGGGCAAAATTAAATACATTCTTCCAAATCTTGACCCGAAATACAGAACAGAACAGAACAGAACATTTATTGTTAACTTGAACATTTACAGTTCATCGTTGTTACAATAACATAACACATGGCATGGCAATAATTGATAAATGCGAGAGTGCATTATACATATATACATATATAAACTATCAATGATTTCAACATGTTAAAAGTTAAGCATTATTATTCAAAGCAGTATATCGTAGCTTAAAAGCATGTTTGCAATACAAAGCTAGTTTTCGTAGACATGCAGCATTTTCCGAGTTTAATAAGAATTTCAACATGCTTGGTTTTGCATAGTAAAATTTAGTTATGTATTTTTTCCTAATGTCATTATATTTCGGACAAATCAAAACAAAGTGATATTCATCTCCGATATCATTATGAACACATAAAACACATTTACGTTGATTTCTTTTAATATTAACATATCTGCCTCTTTCAACATTTAACATATGAGAGGACAATCTTAATATAGCAATAATATTCCTAAGTCTATAGCTATACAATTTATCTATATACGAAATACAGCAACTCCCTAGATATGATAACATGATTAAACACATGGTCAGATTCTCGGTCAATTAGGGGTTAATGTGTTCCTGAAATTGACTCTCGTGTAGAAATGAAAAGTGGAAAAATTGGCTGGTATTTCTTGGCATGTCTTGCACAACCAGAAATCGTTGGAAATCAATCAAACCCCACGTGATTCCGAGCGAGCTTGTCCCTGGATCCTAATACCAATAAATAGATCTATTAAAATATTTTCTTCTCGCTCGCTCATTAAAAATAGATATATTTAAAGTGTCATTCATACCACTTTTATGATGGTAAAATATGGTTGAGGTGTCAACCAGGACGCGCTGGAAAAGTTCTAGAAAAAAATCTACGGCGGGTGGGGTGGGGGAATGTCGGACCCTCTAGACTGCCCCGGTTTAAATATACCTTTCATTTGTTTGATAGACTATTACATGACAACAGGAGCGAGCGAGTGAGAAAGTGAGTGGGTGGCTGGGTGGGTGGGTGGTCGGGTGGGTGGGTGGTCTTGGGTGAGTGAGTGAGTGAGTGAGTGAGTGAGTGAGTTAGTGAGTGAGTGAGTGAGTGAGTGAGTGAGTGAGTGAGTGAGTGAGTGAGTGAGTGAGTGAGCGAGCGAGCGAGCGAGCGAGTGGAGCGTGCGAGTGTGTGAGCGAGTGAGTGTGTGAGTTTTGCGGGAGCGCGGGTGAGAGGGAATCTAATAGAAAGAATCGTCGCTCAAGCCGTTCAGCACTATCAGTGCTATCATTATTGTATGAACTCTCAATGTTATAGTACCAAAGCATCATTCAAAGGTCTTCATTAGCAACAAACCAACGCACAAGAGTGTTGTGTGTGCTTGTGGTGGTGGTCACAGAATACTTTGTAGTTATTTTAAATATTTAATACATATATTTCATTCTCAAGTATAGTGAAATACGACAATTTTATTTGTCAACTAAACAAAATCAAATGAAATGTTCTGAACGACTAAGATACGTGTTAATACAAGTTATTATGTCCCTAAAAGTTTGTTCTCTTAGAAACACTTGTTGGGACATTGATACCAGCGGGCAGCCAGTAATACTAAGATAGCTTAGTGAAACGGGGCCCAGTGGCTTACTTTAGGTCATTATCACCGAGTTGTTAATGAACACTCAGTGACCAGGTAGTCTTTATCAAAATGGGCAAAAACTCTGATCTGATGCTAGCTTAGTGAAACGGGGCCCAGTGGCTTACTTTAGGTCATTATCACCGAGTTGTTAATGAACACTCAGTGACCAGGTAGTCTTTGTTCTATATCTATGGAACGGACTATAGATAGACTGACCACGTGATTGGCCAGAGCCCGCGGAGCCCGGCACGCTCCAGCGTCAGTCATTAACTATAGCTCGATAGGATAACATGCAACTGTAGATTGTGTATTAAACTGTTAAATAGACATAGCCTTTTGTACTTGCCTTCACCCTTGTGTTGACTTTACATTAGCACTACTACAAAAATAAAACATGATGTCAGAAAATAGACGAATTACGTAGTCCTGTGACAGTGATCTTGACATTATTTGGACTTAATTCATAACAGCGAAATATGGATATGTCAGGAATTACACCTCCGTGCATGGATTGGGACAGTACAAACCTCCCGGAGGCGTGGGAAAGGTTCAAGCGACACGTGGAACTCATCTTCACTGGACCTTTGAGCTCCAAATCAGAGATAGAGAAAGTGTCATATCTTCTCTTGTGGATAGGCGACAAAGGCCGCGACGTTCATCAAGCGTGGACTCTGACTGAAGCCGAGAAAAAGAGCCTGAAATCCATTTACAAGAAATTTCAAGCTCACGTCCAGCCAAAACTCAACCCAATTTTCGCGCGCTTCAGATTCTACAACGAAGTTCAAGGAGCTGACACTATCGACAAATTTGTCACTCGACTACGACTACGCTCACGTGACTGTAAGTTCAACGCAAACGAAGACGAAATGATCAGAGACAGGATCGTTTTCGGCACGAACAATTCAAGAATAAGGGAAAAACTCATCAATGAAGGAGAGAAGCTAACGCTTGACAAAGCACTCCAGATAGCTCAAAGCTTTGAGTACTGCCAGACTCAAATGGCAACCATGAATTTGACGTCAACGCAAACGGACACACCGCCAGTCACCCCAACACCCGTGGACGCCATACACAGACGTAACGGACGTAAGCCACCGCCAGACAACCACCAACAGCAGCGCCAACCACCACAGCAGCGCCAACAACAACGTTCATATCAACGATATGAGAAATCATGTGACAATTGCGGACGAGTGCACGGACCTACCAAAACTCAGTGCCCAGCATTTGGCAAATTGTGTAACAAGTGCCAAAAACAAAATCATTTTGGACATATGTGCAGAAGTAACCAGAATTACCACAAATCTGTACATGACATTGACGCTAGTGCTGTAGACGGTGCATGTGGATATTCATGTGACACACCGGAATACTACATCGACATGGTAAGCACACGTTCTTTATCACAATCACCAGACCGTGCCTTCGTTCCCATCACTCTTGGTCCTAGCAAAGTACCAATACATTTCAAAATTGATACAGGCAGTGAATGCAACATAGTTTCACATGAAACGTTCAAACGCCTAAAATTAAGTGCCCCTCTCGAGCCCCCCGACAGCAAACTGACCTCTTACTCAGGCGACCTTCTCAAGGTTCTTGGACAAGTGAGTCTTCCCTGCTGCCATAAATCTGATACAATCATGGCTACAATCTATGTTGTTGAGAATCGTGCCCCTCCATTGTTAGGACTCAGATCATCACTAGAGTTGAATTTGATCAAGCTGACCTACTCTGTAGAAAACTCCCCCAAAGAGCCCCAAGTACTGACTAGGGATTCTGTAATGTCTGAATACAAAGAGCTTTTCCAGGGAGTTGGGGAAATTCCAGGGTTTGCGAAATTACACCTTAAGGAAAATGCAGTCCCCGTTGTGAACCCCCGCGAAAAGTGCCCGAAGCTCTTAAACCACGACTTAAGGACGAACTCGACCGCATGGTCAAAGACGGAATTGTCACTAAGGTCACCGAACCCACTGACTGGGTAAATTCGATAGTTTTGGTAGAAAAGCCAAAGACAGATAAACTTAGGGTTTGCATTGAC
Source organism: Mya arenaria (assembly GCF_026914265.1). Classification (NCBI taxonomy): domain Eukaryota; kingdom Metazoa; phylum Mollusca; class Bivalvia; order Myida; family Myidae; genus Mya; species Mya arenaria. Next base: position 1,629,424 of record NC_069136.1, on the reverse strand, counting down.
CCAAAGGCTCTAAATGACTCAATCCGTAGACCGCATTACCCAATGCCGACTTTAGACGACGTGACGTCAGAGCTATGTGGGGCTACACATTTCAGTATTCTAGATATTACGCATGCGTATTGGAGTGTCAAACTAGATCACGAGTCTTCCCTACTTACAACGTTCAGTACGCCTTTCGGCAGATATAGATACCTAAGGCTCCCATTTGGCATCACATCTTCAGGCGACATATTTCAGCAGAAATGCAATGAAATCTTTGAAAACTTGCCCGAAATTCATGCCATAGTAGACGACATTTTGATACATGGTCGCTCACGGTCAGAACACGACGAAAATTTGCGAAAAGCGCTCAATAGAGCACACGAAATAGGCATTAAATTTAATCCCGACAAATGCGTTATCGGAGCGACAGAAGTCCCTTTCTTTGGTCACGTCATTTCTAGTCATGGCCTCAAACCCGACAATGCCAAAATAGACGCCATTGTGAAACTCAAAACGCCGGACTCCCGCGCAGAGTTAGAAACATTCCTCGGCATGGTCAATTACTTGGCCAAATTCGCGCCAAAACTCGCTGAAACCACATCCCCTCTCCGGAGCCTCTTGCAGAAAGATATCGAGTTCTTTTGGGATGAGCCGCAGACACGCGCGTTCGAAAAGGTCAAGGAGACGATAACAAGCTCACCCGTTCTAGGTTACTTTGACCCAAAGAAGCCCTTAGTCTTAGAATGTGACGCATCACAAAACGGGCTCGGATGCTCCTTATGGCAGGACGGTAGGCCCATAGCATACGCTTCAAAAAGCTTAACTAATACTGAAAAAATGTACGCAAACATTGAACGCGAACTCCTTGCAATCGTGTTTGGTTGTAAGCGATTCCATCAGTTTACGTATGGTAGACACGTAATAGTTCACAGTGACCACCGACCGATTTCTGCAATAATGAAAAAAACCCTGTCGGCAGCCCCTCCCAGGCTTCAGAGATTGCTGCTATCTCTGCAAAAGTATGACGTAACAGTAGAACACGTACGCGGAAAGGACATTCCCGTTTCTGATTACTTGTCAAGGCACTCAGTAAATGAAACTTACCCGACACTGATTGAAGGTTTGGACACACACGTCCATTCGGTTAAAAGACAGCTTCTTGTAACCGACTCACGACTTGAAAAAATAAGACAGGCTATTAGAGACGATCATGACATGAAAGTATTGAAACGGACTATACTACAAGGTTGGCCGGAATCGCGGTCAGACTGCGAGTCCGCGGTAACCGATTTCTGGAATCACCGGGACGAATTGTCATTCGAAGATGAACTATTTTTCAGAGGTCAAACACTCCTCATTCCAAAATCCCTGCAAGTAGAAATGGTTAAACAGGTTCACACAGGTCACCTAGGTGTAACCAAGACTTTACAGCGCGCCAAAGACTGTTTGTTTTGGCCTGGCATGCAAAGGCAGATCACAGAACACGTGTTGCAATGCCCTATATGTTTGACTCACAGAGATTCAAATACGAAAGAACCCATGATCTCTCTAGAATTCCCAGACAGACCGTACCAAGTTTTGTCAACAGACTTGTTTCATTTGGACGGCAGAGACTATCTACTTACGATTGATCATTATTCAAGATTTTTTGAAGTTGACCATTTGACAAATACACGATCTAGTACGATTGTTCACAAACTGCAGGCACATTTTGCTCGCAATGGAATTTGCGATGTTTTACATAGTGATAATGGGCCTCAATTTTCGAGCTCAGAATTCGCTGATTTTGCAAAATCATGGAATTTCAAACATCAAACGTCTTCACCTCTTCATCCCCAGGGTAACTGCTTGGCTGAACGCGGAGTAGGTATTGCGAAGAAAATTATGAAAAAAGCAAGAGATAGTGGTCAAAATGTATACCTTGCTTTATTAGAATATAGAAATACGCCACTAGATTGTGGATACACCCCTGTTCAACTACTTTGTAGTCGCAGAACCAAATCAGTTTTGCCAATCACAAACAAAGCTCTATTGCCCCAAATAGTGAATGCTAGCAAGGTGAAACAGACGGCTATTCATACAAAATCGAAGCAAAAGCAGCATCACGATTCATCATCAAGGCAATTAAAGCCCATATCCATTAATGACTCTGTTAGAGTTCAAACAGGAAAAATTTGGGTTCCTGCAAAAGTCGCGCAACAAAATGGACCGAGGTCATTCACTGTACAAACACGAGATGGAAAAATTTACCGCCGAAATCGCAAAGTTCTACATAAAACAAATGAAATTGTGTCAGACATTCTGCCTTTAGATTACAACATTTCGGCTAGCTCTCCGATTTCCCCAGATGCGCCCCAGTCGGTCAGCTCAGGTCAAATTCCGACTTCAAGCAATTCAAACAGTGAATCAGGCTCCCCTTATGTAACACGGTCTGGCAGATTTGTGAGAAGGAATGTGCGCAACTATGATCAGAAATGGGTTAACCACTAATCAGCGATCAAATGCTGATAAGCACATTTTCCTTTACCTGTGCTTTGAACAATGTAGGAGCAGTGGTTAACTAGCACGATTTATTGTTTTTACATGTAATGTATACAACTAATCCACATTGGTATTAGCATCTCATTTTGTAATGCAATAACTTCTTTTATTCCGGAACGAGGAAGATGTTCTATATCTATGGAACGGACTATAGATAGACTGACCACGTGATTGGCCAGAGCCCGCGGAGCCCGGCACGCTCCAGCGTCAGTCATTAACTATAGCTCGATAGGATAACATGCAACTGTAGATTGTGTATTAAACTGTTAAATAGACATAGCCTTTTGTACTTGCCTTCACCCTTGTGTTGACTTTACATTAGCACTACTACAAATATAAAACAGTCTTTATCAAAATGGGCAAAAACTCTGGTCTGATGCTAGCTGTGACTTTCCAGCGGAAACTCCCGACCGACAAGACCGGAGATTCCCGACCGACTAAGCCACCAGCCAAGCCAGCCGCACAATCGATCGCATACAGCGTGTATAAATTTCTTTGCAGCGTGACCCACGCGTTAGTCATTTCTAGACTCCAGTTGTGTCGGTGCTTTGTTCATTATGGGGTTAAGCTGGATTTTTGCTTCGCTTTTGTGTAAGTTTATTCTTTATTGGCACCGTAAACTATTTATTGGTATGATAGATATATTTCAGACTTGTTTTTAGCGTTTTCAGGTGAAGGAGAATAAACGGCAATGTATAGATAAGCGTTCAATTGGTATAATTTATAGGTCACACTGTGAAAATGTTACTTGCTCTTCGGAAAGAAAAACAGTTTATGAGCATGGCAGCAACACATTTTAATACTAACTTCTTTGCATAACATGTACAGGAATGTTTTAAAATCTAACATACCTTCGTTATTTGTGCAGCCTTAGCCCGAAGGCATATACATTCATATCTACATTAGACCGTCACACGTTCCTATTTAGTTCAAGGTAAAGCGAGATGCTAAGTATTTGAGATATGACTGATTCACCTTAGTTCGATTTAACCTGTAAGTGAAAATGTAAATCTCTATCGTTTTCAAACAGATGTTTTTCGATCTCCTTGGTTTTCAAATAAAATAAGAAATTGCCACAGTAAGCGGGTTCATGTTTTGCTTTGGTTGCTCCAACTTTAGTTACATGAATTTTACGAACTATTAAACGCTACTAAAAGCACTTCCTTACAAATATTTACACGCACGCTTTAGTGATGCTTATCTTAAATTAAGGTACATATTCGATACAGTTCACTACAGTAAAGGCTTAAACGATGTTATACCCATGCTGCACACACTCCTGTAAAATTGCATGACCTTGTTTAAACTCCAACAAAGGTGTACACTAATGCGATAATAAGGATTACATGTCTGAATGTGAATGACTCGGTCAGTTGGGTCAGTTTTATTGAACTCCGCCGCATTGGCCGCTCGTTGACCCAGACAAACATACCGCACGGCCGAAATCGATCTTCATATTAACGGCCTCTGCCAGACTAGCTTGGCTTACAGTCAATAAGGTCACGCTTTACTGAGTTATGTTAGCGTGGAAGTTTTTACATAAATGCAAGATGGTTTTAATGTGTCCAAAATTAAGGAGTAGCAGATTATCTAATTTACGGACTCGCATACTACACGTGATATTCAGCTTAATCGATGTCCGCAGTTGTATTGATTTAAATCCATTTTGAACCAATAGGATCGCAGTATTTTTTCAAAATGTTTGAATTCTTAATTCCATACCGGTCTACAAAATTGTACTATGAACACGTGCTTAAAGGGTTTTTAAGATATTTTGTCAGCAATCTTTAATCATTGGTTTGCAGATATATACGCAAAACTTGCTCTTTACAAATCAAAAAGTTATAAAAACGGTTTATTTGTGAGAGTGCAGCTTTAAATCACGATACCGCTGACGACTGTGACACCGGTAAATACAGACAGTGCTTTACGTAGATGTATTCATATATAAATTATGTATACGAAAGCATGCCAACAATGTGAACTACATCTAAAAAGCTGGTGTGGTGAATCCTACAGTTTCGGTCAACTGCCTTGAAGGCTCAGCTACATGCTATATTTGTGATTATGTTAAGCGGGATTGTGTACTTTTAAACCCATAGTTTTAAAACTTGTTTTATGTTATACGGTCAGCATTTTTATTCATTAAAAATATATCATTTGAATATTATTAGTAAACCAATTAATGCCGAATGTACATGCTATACTCGCATGTATGGAATAAGCTTTACCTTGTTAAACAGTTTGGTTGGTAATACACTCAGACCCCGTTAGCTCGAACTCCCAGGGACCGGCGAAAATACCTCGACTCTCGGGAAAGTCGAGCCAAGCGAGAATACTTACATTCAGTATAAAGAAATCGGTCCTTTAAATCAAATTCGAGACAACGATAATTTCTAGCCAACGGGGTTCGACTGTAATTCAATCTTGTTTGCATCAGTCGGCCGTTTTAATGTGATGACTAAACTTTATTGAATTATGACTAAACAATTATTTTGCACACGTGCGATACTGCAGGCCGCCATTTTGATTCGTCACCCCTCTTATCCGTTGGAAAAGTAGAAACAGTACAGCAACTGCACAAAGGATAGGAAATATCAGAACAGAAATCGGCTATTATCCAAAGATATATAATTATATACTCCCAGCTTGCCGAAGATGGTCGAGTAGTTCCGATTGGTAATCGACCTTAACACATGAATCTTCAGAGCTATTGCATAATTCTTATTTCTGAAAGTATTGATGAACATTTAAAATAGATATGATCTTGAAATTCCTACCTAGGATTGGCTTCTAAGAACATGAGATATTAGATAAGTAATAGGCTAGACCCTTGTTAGCTGCTTCCAGTGATGCATTCTTATAAATTCACGTTCATGCACGAGACGCTAACGCAAGGCTGCTTTGTAGCTGGTAAATGTTCAATTGTCCTTATCCGTCGCCATTGGGCATACCAGTCTCCGACAGGCCGTCTCCAGTGTCAAGCCGGAGTCAAAACATCATTCTTTAAAACATGTGTTACAGTATCCATAGAATGCCATTTACTAAGATTTGTCATTTGAAAAATCACTTATCTAAACTGCACGAACTCGCCTGTTTTCCTCAAGCTTGGTTTATCTCTATTTTATCTTTAAATTATGGATCAAAACGCATTGTTATAGGACATATGGGGAGAAAAACAACACAGGTAAAAGCATGGTATAAATGCTTACAATGTTTTACGCGCACGTCAGTAATTTGTTCATCATTATGTCCTCTACATGTTTGTTCTTCTCAACAACAATGAGCCAGTCACGTCAAGTCAAGTCAAGTCAAGTCAGACGTTTATTCTTTCATACCATATTGTATGGCAAATGAGGTATATAAAACATACACAAGACTAATGTTGATGTTAGGCATCAATGACGCGGCTGAATGGGTTTTATTGAATATTAATATATATCTATTTATGTTCATGAAATATTCTAATTAAGATTCATGAATATTAGACCAAACATAATGCCTCTAGTGTGTTCCAGATTGGACCTAGTCACCTAATTTTTGACCCCATGTGACCAACTTTTACAAGCGGTCGATCATAAAGTCATTTTACAATATATACAATTGTTAACATTCCGAATAAACACGGACATAGCCGAACTATGACGGTTTAATCAACTTTCTAGATCGTAGTTACTCGGTCGTCTCCGGCATGCGTAAATTATTTAGACTGGTACTTGCATTATCACCGATAAAATTATCGGTGTCGGGTCGATTAGGCCGAGATATCATTTCGGCCTGATTCTTTTCGGCCTACTTTTATTCATTAATGTTTGGTGTAAATCGTGTGAATTACTTTTTGAACTTTTATTTTATATCAGTTAAATTTAAATTGTGGTAATTTCGTTATTGCGACTTATTTTTGTTAGTAAAATCGTGTGAATTAAGCTTTGTACTTCCATCTTATATCACTTAAATTTAAAATGGTCAATTAATGTCGTGTTAATGCACTTATATTTGTTTTCAAATGCATAATTTAAACTATTATTCACAATATGCCCGTAAATTCTCACATGCTTATTTACAACCAAAGCGTGTGTAATACACTGTATATAAATCGTTTTCACAGAAAGTAAAGTTCTAAAATAACGAACTCGTATGGCCGGCGACCAGTCAATACAAAGGCTGTCAGACTTTTCAACCCCAAGACTTTTCAACCCCTTTGTCATTTGTGAAATCAAAGACTTTTCAGCCCCTTTGTCATTTCAACCATTAAAAGTGCTTAGACTTTTCAACCACACCTAAAACAAAGACTTTTCAACCCCTAATAAACGAAGACTTTTCAACCCCTTAATTTCTCACCTTTTTAAGAACAAAAAAACTACAAAGAGAAAACAATTTATTTATTTTTTATTTTTTACACATAAAATTTTAATTATGTTTCTTATTTGTCAGATTAAAAAAATCAGGACATTCTAATATAAAGTGGTATATATGTAAAAAAATGCTATAAGCATTGTATTGTCTTTTAATAAATGCAATTTAAGAATGGAATGAAGGTCGCACATCCATTAATGGGCTTCATAACACCTTTAATTGAGGTTATAGTAACTGGAAAGTGACAGTTAATTAAGGTTGTAATACCCTGATGGCCATCATTCCAAACAGATGAGCAGCTTGATAGATTTTGTGTATGATTTTCCGGATATAAAACCAAAGAAAAAATATATTTAATTTATTTTTACCCCCAAATTTCAGAATTTTTAGATAATACATTATTAAGAACTAAAATCAAACTGTAATGAAATAGCAATATGGTACTACAAAAACAATGTTTCGACTGTTGACCTTTTTTAAAGGCAATGAAAGTTTTATAAATGTTCAAGTTGATGTTTTTATTGGCATTGTACAGGCAAAATAAGGAGAATGTTTCGTAAATCCTTCTTTGCATTCATTTTCTTTTGCAATTATTCAAATTTGTTACTTTAAAAACAAGAGTATGTTCATAACTTTGTACATCATATATGTGAATTCGCTAAGATATAATATCCTTTAAAATAATACAACAATTGCTCGGGGTAACCAAGCAACAAAATCTTACTTTACTGTACCATTGTTAATGTTCGGGATATTTAGAATATCGAAAAACAGTAACCATCAAGTGCTTAGTAAAACAAGGCAAAGAATTTGTAAATTTTATCCAATACTTTGGAAAAAAGCGTAACAAGTTGGACAAACAAATCTTTAATTGTATTTCAATAACAATTTGTTAAGTTTCTTGCAAAAAAAACAATGAAAAAGACAACACCTGGCTGACAAAAATAATAGGGGTTGAAAAGTCTTTGATATAAGGGTTGAAAAGTCTTCAATATGGCTATTAATATATTTCAACTAGGGGTTGAAAAGTCTTTGATTTAGGGGTTGAAAAGTCCAAGCAGGTAGGGGTTGAAAAGTCTTTAAAATAGGGGTTGAAAAGTCTTTGATATAAGGGCTGAAAAGTCTTCAATATGGCTATTAAAATATTTCAACTAGAGGTTGGATAGATAGATTCTTTTATTCTGCTTATTCGTTTAATATGACGTTTTGGAAGTTTTACACGCATCGAAACAGTTATTGACGACAAATTTTAAGTAAAGTTGAATAAGAGTTGATATCATTAACAAATCTTTTTTTTTTTATAACTAAAATTTATCCGTATACACTTCCCCATTGTCAATTGCAAACATGTATCCCTATAGACGCGGCCGCGTCTAATAAACGTCATGGCGGCAGCTACATGTTTAAATTTAGAATGTGATACCCAACATGGGTATCGGAGAGTCATGAACACAAACAAACATACACACATACATACAATTATGAATGTAGATAACTGGAATTTCTTAAAACTAACTTATGAAATAAAGTACATTGTACTGCATTTTCTTAATCCCTAATAAGCATTCATTTATATCGTATCATCATACACACATAACCATTTGTCTTTGATTAAATCACAATACGAATAGCCAACGTTCACGCCTTAAATCATGTCTTAAGTCGGTGTATATGACTCAAGCGAGTGTAAATGGATCCCTATTCGCATTTGTATATGCCAACGAACATCCTCGATGTCCATTTCTGCTTCCTTTTTTCAGGCGTTTTGACGGTGGACTGGTCTCAGGCCGCATGTGACCAGAGCATGGCGACGAGTGAAGCGACGCTGAACTGTATAACCGGTTTCTCCACCTATATCAGCCAGGCATCGAGTTCCATATCGGATCCCAGTCAGATGGCCACAATTTTCTGTTCGTAAGTGATATGTTTGGATACGATGTGTTTAGTCTTTTTCTTGATTAAATACATAATGATTTTAGCTCGTCTGATTTTTTCGACGACAATGAGTCGAAGTGTTAAACTTTCCACCTGGGCCATAACTCGAACATGTTCAAGATAATCTAGTACAAGTACACATGTGGCCAAATCTGTATTTAACTTTCCTTACCGAATGTTACTTGTTCCATTTTCAACCAGGGCGGAGGGACAGAGCGCCATTGCATGCATGTATCCCATAATGGAGCAGTGTCCGGAACTCATGGCGAACATGGGAGATGGGGCGATGACGATGCCCTCTCAGGCGGATCTGCAAAAGGCCTGCACTCAGATGCCTTCCGGTAGGTGTTCATAGGATGAAGTAAGCGGAATAATGTGATATTTCAAGCTACTTTTGGTAGTGCATGTGCTTAGGTTGCAGTCAGTACTTTACGTGTTTTAGGGGGGAATGTTTCGTAGTGCTCGAACCTCTCCATTATTTCGTAGTTTTCAATTTGAGTGCTGAGTCTACGCCTATTGTCTGATTATGTAAGAATTGTAGCAGGAACTATCATAAAAGTTATCTTATTCTTGTAGCTTAGTATTTTACACTTCTGACAGTGTGAAATGTATAAAATTGTGTCAATTGTTATAGGAAATATGTAAGGCCACACCAAATTAATGTTTCGTTCCTCGGATTTTTACCAAAAACAATTGGAGCGAGCGAGCAAAAAATAAAATACATATTGTCAGTTTTTATTTAACCCGAAGAGAGCGAAGAGCGAAATTTTTTTTTTCTTATAATCATTATAAATAAGAAAAATTGTTCAATATAAACCAATTTAAATGCAATCTTGAACTGAACCTGTAATGGAAATTATTACTACTATTTATTCATCCGTGTTTAGTACACACATTATACGGATAAATAAAATTTCTTATATAATTAAAACATATTTTAATACGACAATGATTTATAATAAAAAAAACACATTGCTTTAAGTAAAAAGTTTGAAATGACTTGTATAAATCTTCTTGAATCACTTAAACATCATTTGCAACTGTATTTAGACAAACTTTGGATTGATTTTTCATCCAGGTACACATTCTAAGATAAACCAGTAAGACGCAGTACTTAAGTCAGATTGCGCGAGGACTTTAATGTGTTAAACGGCATCATTTCATACATTGTAAAATACATAAGCGATGCATCATTTTTACCTTGGACAGGCTTTTCATTGACATGGTGTCATCCGTATGTTAGGCGAATACTGCCCTATGTCAAATTGTTGTTCATTCTTCATGGTGAAAAAATGAACAAATATTGAGACGTTTTCAGAAGAATTTCATAAAATAAATTTTTATGAATTATATATGAAGTGATATTTGCATGAACATTCATGACACATTCATAGCTTGTGTTCACAAAATATGGAACAGGTCTTCGTCATTTAAAATCATTCTTGAGCATGTTATTCATGAACATTTCATGATTTCCTTTATTCATGAATTAATCTTCTTATTTTCTGTTTAAAACATCAATACATATGCATTTTAAACATTACATATATACATGTACATTTTGAGCTCATAGGGAATATTTTATGAATAGAAAATAAGAATTGAATCACAGTAACTGAACATTTTTTAATGCAATTGGGCAATAACGTTTATGTTATTTTTATTATATGTTTATTATCACAGACTTTAATAATAAACCTAAAGTTTTCACATCAAACCACTCGGAACTTCTTTCTTATTTCAGTGTCATTTTTAGACTATCTGCGCATGCGCGCAGGTAGTCTTAAGACCACAAACTCCAAAGAACTACTTCTATTCATGTCGTTTAACCCATTTTTTGTCTCAATGCGCTCTATGTTTAGCAGAATGACGTCGAACCAATAAAAATAGATCGGCTGTGTTGCAGTCCGAGTATGAGTTTTTGCTCGTTCGGGTATTTCCGCGCTGTAATTATGCATCCCGGCGTTTAATTTTAGCAGAATATAACTATTTTTAGATCGTTATATTTATCAGATTAATGAGGGTCAAGATAGGAGGCTCTGGTAGGAAGATAACATATTGATATTCACTCTGAGTTTAGCCCATGATGTTTCAGAAATGATGACCGACCACAAGTGTCCCTTCGCCTTCAGGATTTGTTATTATAACCTGACGTGACCCTGAAGCACGCTTATTTGTAATGGTGCTTTTTTATTTGACTTTTATGAGATAAGAAACAAAAACAATTGTCTAAGTTTAAAATAGTTGTATCTCAGGTTTTTCTCATTGCTAATGCTTCAAATACTATACATTGTAATTTACCTGCAACACAATAACAAGATACTATTCATTCTATGATTTTAGGCGTTTATATTTCTAATGAGATGTTTTCATTTTTTGCATAAAAGCTTCGTTCCGGTGTATTCTTGGCATAGTTTTGGACATAAGCCTTTCAATTTATATAAGCACACATGCCCTGATACGACAGTGAGTCATGCATACGTTTGGTGAAGCAAAGTAGTTCGGTTCAAACCTGTTTAACATCCAAAGAGTACGAACCATTCATAACAGCACTAGTACTATTTCTACTAAGGTACTTACATTAAACATTAATAACATTAAATTTATCAGTAAACTTTTAAAAGCACAATCATATTTTCATTCATAAAACAGACAAGTTCCGATAATCTAAAAATAGATTCAACTACATTAACTGACCGGTATTCTAAACATAGTTTCTACATACATCAACTGACCACATGTTTGTCCTCACCGCGGGAAAACGACCATCTGATAAGTTCTGCATTTTAAAAGGTATTATTGCTAAAGTTCTCGTAAAAATAGAATAATTTTCCTTAAAGAATTAAAACGCGTAAGCTCATAAAACTTGTCTAACGTATGCTATCTAATCAAAACACCGAAAAACCTTTAGACGCGATTGAAAAGAGCATTTACTGTAACTTCAAATACATGGGGATACGTCGACTGAAGTGATAAGCTATGTATTTTGAATGGAATTATTGCTGAAGTTATCTGTAAAAAAATGATTTTCCCTAAACAAAACGTGTATGTTAATAAAAGGAAATGATACATATATATGATGAATTGTATTTTCCTATCGTATGGTATCTAATCAAAGCAAAGAGAAACCTTTAGAAACGCTTGAAAGGCGGAGTGCATTGTAACACTAAATACATGGGGATGGGGGATTACGACGATTGAAGTGACATTTACAAAAACAAAATGACACAAGACGCCATAAAGATATAGATATGTTTGTTTCCTCGCCCAGTGTGGGCACAAGCGCTCTCGGCACATTTTTCACTTTTATTTATGTGCCCTTCACCCATTCGCATAGTTCAAATAAAATTTGCAACTCTCACATATTTGCCCGTAGATAGTCTTTCAGCGCCTCAATACAAAACAATACAATACAATACGTAAACATCTACATAATTAAAAGTATATACATGAACGCAATGACTATTTACACAGATAAAACTGTCTTCTCTTTAAAATCAAATTACAGGTTTTGGCAGCAAGTCGTAGCAATGCAGAATTACAGAGTATAAATTTCAACTTTTCAGTATTACTCCTAGTTAGAAATAGGTTATCAGTTTCAACGGCCTTAGCAAACAATGTAACACGGTAATCATCATATGCTCTACACTCAAGGATAACATGAGACTCGTTTTCTACAGTATCACAAAAAGGGCATTTTCTAGCTTCAACCGGTAAGTTTTCATATCTGCCAGTTTCAATTCGTAGAGGAGCTACACCACATCTAACTTAACTCAGTGCCGACCTATGGTGTGTCAAAGTCTTCTGAATATTTTCAATTTTTTATTGAAGAGATCTCTGCGAATCTTGGTTTTTCTTTTGAACAAGCCTGTCAAATTTCACAGGATCTAATGGTGGGCGAAGATCTCCTGAACATATTTGGTTCTCAGGGCCCGGGTGTATTCTTAAAGTGACACTCTTGTTCCAAAAACAGTACATACACCTATCAGACAAACATAAATTTTGAGTGAGAAACCTTTAACTGCTAACTTAATAATTCATTTATGGAAAATATTAATTTCTGATAACACGATTAATTGCTGACGCAAATATATGAAATGATTGGTGAGTGCTTAAAGATAACTGTGATCTACTATCGTCTCATAAGGTGAAAATATCGTGTATCTGCAGCTGTTCTCCAAATTAAGCTCGGTATCCATCATAAGAACCATTGATTCCATCATTTGTTCATCCTTTTTGGTATATTAAAACATTTGTATTAATTGTGTTAAATCGGTTTTGTAAGTAAGAGTGCATCTTTAATAAACACCCATTTCCAGACAAGTTTGCCTGACAGTAAGTGAGTGAGTTTGGTTGCATTGACATGGACACGTTATCTATTATATATATGCTTATATCTACTAGAATTTAAGGACATATTTGCAACCCGCCTGCGTATAGTTTCAGGCCCTTGCATGAAAGCGATGACGTGCGTAGCCAGCGCTTCTCAGGGGGCCAGCATGGGTGTGGACGAAAACTTCATGGCCACAAACAACCTGACCTACCTCCTTCCGGTTATTGGAATGACCTGCGGGTACGAACATTATATATAATAGAAGTGGAAAGGAAGAAAACCTTTCAACATGGCCATTCGTTTAAAGTTGTTACCTGTCAGACTATAGAGTGCAGGGCCACTCATTAAAGGGTATTGTCTGTAAGATCATAGAGCGCCTAAGTACAGGGCCTCTCGTTCAGGGCCGTTCGATCGGTATAGTCAGTCAGATCATAGAGCGCCTAAGTATAGGGCCTCTCGTTCAGGGCCGCTCATTTAAAGGTATTGTCTGTAAGATCATAGAGCGCCATAGGACAAGGCCTCTCGTTCAGGGCCGCTCGATCGGTATAGTCAGTCAGACCATAGAGCGCCTAAGTATAGGGCCTCTCGTTCAGGGCCGCTCATTTAAAGGTATTGTCTGTAAGATCATAAAGCGCCATAGGACAGGGCCTCTCGTTCAGGGCCGCTCGATCGGTATAGTCAGCCAGATCATAGAGCGCCTAAGTATAGGGCCTCTCGTTCAGGGCCGCTCATTTAAAGGTATTGTCTGTAAGATCATAGAGCGCCATAGGACAGGGCCTCTCGTTCAGGGCCGCTCGATCGGTATAGTCAGTCAGATCATAGAGCGCCTAAGTATAGGGCCTCTCGTTCAGGGCCGCTCATTTAAAGGTATTGTCTGTAAGATCATAATGCGCCATAGGACAAGGCCTCTCGTTCAGGGTCGCTCGATCGGTATAGTCTATCGGATCATATAGCGATATAGGACAAGGCCTCTCGTTCAGGGCCGCTTGATCGGTATAGTCTATCGGATCATAAAGCGCCATAGGACAGGGCCTCTCGTTCAGGGCCGCTCGATCGGTATAGTCTATCGGATCATATAGCGCCATAGGACAGGGCCTCTCGTTCAGGGCCGCTCGATCGGTATAGTCTGTCGGATCATATAGCGCCATAGGACAGGGCCGCTCGTTCAGGGCTACTCGATTGGTATAGTCTGTCGGATCATAGAGCGCCATAGGACAAGGCCTCTCGTTCAGGGCTACTCGTTTGTATAGTCTGTCGGATCATAGAGCGCCAAAGGCCAGGGCTGCTCATTCAGCGCCTCTCTATCGGTATAGTCTGTCGGATCATAAAGCGACATAGGACAGGGCCGCTCGTTCTGGGTTACTCGATTGATATAGTCTGTCGGATCAGAGAGCGCCATTGGATAGGGCCGCTCGATCAACATAGTCTGACGGATCATAGAGCGCCATAGGACAGGGCCGCTTGATCAATATAGTCTGTCGGATCATAGACCGCCATAGGACAGGGCCACTCGTTCTTGGTTTCTCGATCGGTATAGGCTGTCGGGTCATAGAGCGCCATAGGACAGGGCCGCTCGTTCAGGGCCGCTCGATCGGTATAGTCTGTCGGATCATAGAGCGCCATAGTACAGGGCCGGTTCATTCTGTCAGGTAAACAGCCACGTAAGCAGAGGACCGCTAGTTTATATATATATTGATATTCTGTCAGATTAACAGCCACTAAAGGACCGCTAGTTTATATATATATATATATATATATATATATATATATATATATATATATATATATATATATATATATATATATATATATATATATTCTGTCAGATTAACAGCCACTAAAGGACCGCTAGTTTATATATATATTCTGTCAGATTAACAGCCACTAAAGGACCGCTAGTTTATATAAACATTCTGTCAAATTAACAGCCACGTAAGTAGAGGACCGCTAGTTGAATGATACTTTCTGTCAGATTAACAGCCACGTAAGTAGAGGACCGCTAGTTGAATGATACTTTCTGTCAGATTAACAGCCACCAAAAGGACCGTTTGTTGGGAGAAACATTATGTCATATTAACAACCATTTATATATATTGTTAGATTGGCAACCGCTTAAGTACAGGGCCGCTTATTTATAGCTTTTACAATTTAAATTGTGACCATATCGGGTTTTATTTGATGGTTAAATAATGCAAATAAACGTATTGCATCGTATTCAGCATTAGAAAAGTGTAAATGAAGTGAAACGTAAGGTCGGATTTCATCTTACGATTCGACAGGATGCACCGTTGACATGATTAAAATATTGAGGATTTGGTTTTAGTCTAACACGGTTCTTTAAGTTCATCGGAAGAAGAACATGTCTCAACAGTTCGGCCCAATATATGTTTGTGCCCGCATATTTATACTTCGTTAATATATCCGTTTTCAGACGTTTAATTTTCGAAAACAATACTGTATGCAACAAATTTATTCATTGATATTTTTTCCTCATTCAAAATAACAGTCCAATGAAGGAGCAGTTCGACTGTATAACACCGGAAGTGGAGGAACAGTGTACAGAAATCACTAACCAGATAAAGCAAATGATCCCCTTGATGAACAATGGCATGCCGGATGGTATCGGCTTCCCCGAGTACGACGTCCTGAAAACGTTAATCAGAACCGGATGCACAAACGTCCCAGAAGGTACGTTAATTGTTACTTCACTGTGTATGCAGTTTATTTTCATTTAATATTCGAAATGTATGCCATTACAATTACAGTATTTACACATACACTGTGTATGACGTCATGTTGAATAATACCGTGTATACAACAATTGGTATGCTGTTAAATGGGAATATATGTTCATTCTAGGTTATTGAATGACATTACATGTAATGGTTGAAATCCAGATGCACTCGCATTTGTTGGTCTAAGTTATGTACGATATGCATTGCACAGTTGAAAAGTTATAATGCTATAAAGGTCTTGTTGTTAATCCCTCGAATTGAAACATAATATGTATAATATACAATAGTTTCTGGATTGTTTTTGACATTTGACTGAATTTTCTATTCAAAACAGACATTGCTACCAACAAATGCGCACGAGACAGATTGGAGTCTGCGCCATTTAAGGAGTGTATGACGAAAGCGAATGCCGACTTCAAAACTCCAATGGAGATGAAGAGCTGCGGGTATGGTTTATATTGTGTATTAATTTTACCAAATTAATAAGTCATCTTGTTTACTAGAGCTATCCCTTTGCCTTCGTTATTCTATTCTTTTAACTTAGTGTGACCTTTTCCCATCGTGACAGTGCATTTTGTCAACCTTAGGTCAATACTGCCGACCGAGGCGTCTTTTTTGAAGCTACAGAAGAAAAGATGAATCATGAATGTATACAAATTTGAAAACAGATATCACTGTTGCGCTTGGATGACCTTGACTGTGACCTTTTTACATACTTTTGCTTTCTTTAAAGCAATACATATGATATGTTGATCATTATTTTTCAAAACTGTACACATGGTCAAAATTTCAGTGATGTAGCTTCCAAAATAAGAAAGTATTCTTCAAAAGGCCACAGTTTAGGTCATCAAAGCAAGACATTAATTACTTTTTTCAAATTGTACACATATATCGAATCTGTTCCGAAACGAAACCCTACATGGCCAAGGATATGAAACAATGAGTGTAAGCCCTAAATGGCCTAGCGTATGAACCAACGAGTGGATTCCTTACATGGCCTAGCGTCTGAAACAAAAAGCTTATAAACTACATGGCCTAGCGTATGAAACAATCGAGTATATACCCTACATGGCCTAGCGTATGAAACAACCGAGTATATACCCTACATGGCCTAGCGTATGAAACAACGAGTATATACCCTACATGGCCTAGCGTATGAAACAACCGAGTATATACCCTACATGGCCTAGCGTATGAAACAACGAGTATATACCCTACATGACTGAGCGTATGAACCAACGAATGTATACCCTACACGACCGAGCGTATAAAACAACGAGTATATACCCTACATGGCCGAGCGTATGAAACAACGAGTATATACCCTAAATGGCCTAGCTTATGATCCAACGAATGTATACCCTGCATGACCGAGCGTATGAAACAACGAGTATATTTCCTACATGACCGAGCGTATGAAACAACGAGTATATGCCCTACATGGTCTAGCGTATGAACCAACGAATGTATAGCCTACATGACCGAGCGTATGAAACAACGAGTATATACACTACATGACCTAGCGTATGAACTAACGAGCGGTCTCTCTATACCCTACATGGCCGATTGTATGAAACAACGAGTGTATAAAACAACGAGTGTATGAAACAACTAATGTATACCCTACATGACTGAGCGTATGAAACAACGAGTGTATACCCTACATGACCGAGCATATGAACCAACGAGTGTATACCCTACATGGCCTAGCGTATGAACCAACGAGTGTATACCCTACATGACCGAGCGTATGAAACAACGAGTATATACCCTACATGTCCTAGCGTATGAAACAACGAGTATATACCCTACATGACCGAGCGTATGAAACAACGAGTATATACCCTTCATGGCCTAGCGTATGAAACAACGAGTGTATAGCCTAAATGGCCTAGCGTGTGAAACAACGAGTATATACCCTTCATGGCCTAGCGTGTGAAACAACGAGTATATAGTATATACCCTAAATGACCGAGCGTGTGAAACAACGAGTGTATACCCTACAAGGCCGAGCGTATGCAACAACGAGTGTATACCCTACATGTAACAGTGTGGTCTGAATACACCCAGCGGAATAAGCTCAGTAAGGAACTTTGAGAGATTCGTTATTGCCGAGCGGTCTCTACTATTCTCCTGTAATGTACCTAGTATAAATTTTCTAAACAGTAGTTTGTTTTATAATCGGGACGTGTGTCCGTGTTTATATTGCTTTCATGTAAAGTGCACCTCTAAGTCGCACAGAGCGCTCGCCATATGCAAATATCGAAAACCACTTTTGGCAGACTGTATTCAGGGAATATTACATCGATAACAAACTATGATTCATCCGACAATTTTGCAGAGTCTATGATTAACATGCCTATTGGGGAAAACCGTTCAAGAGTTTTATACATGTTTATAATTAGTAAATGAATGATTGATGAAACCACGTCTATGCGTTACAGCTTTTAACTAATGTAGTAAACTAATGACAAATGTTGTAAGTGGAAAACAATAAACAAGTGATTTGCCTCTGACAATAATCGGGCATATGTACGTTATTTAGGAAAGCCATCTGTGCAATCAAGTAGCAATCTGGGAATCTTTATAAATGGCAAATAATTTGCTGGAAACTGACGGTCGCTCTATTGATTTCTTATCACAACGCAACACAGCTTTTGACCTAAACTTGTTACGATATATATATGTATATGACACACATGCACACACACACCCTTCTTGCTATGCAGAGAATTTATTTAGTACAAGCTAATTGTACGATCAACATTTTGAAATGGATAGATAAGCCTAATTTCCGTCTGTTCGTAAATCTGAAGTGTTTTAGACTTAAGACTGTTGAAAGCCTTGTATAGCATGGAAACGAAGGTGGCGTTCAAATAACGTCTTTGACAACAGCTTGTCTTTTGTTAAAGCTGCACTCTCACGGATTAATCGTTATGACATTTGTTTTTGTCTGTCTTAGAATCACTCATTTTTTGCTTCTACAAACGAGTGATATAAGACTGCTGTCTCTTGATTTTATTGTATTGATATATGCATGTTTATAGACTTAAATGTGAGCATGTGTGCGTAACCATGTGAAGCTTTAAATTATAGTTATGCAATATATTTATATGTTGATGTTTTTCACGTTGTTTTTAGCTCACCTGAGCACAAAGTGCTCAAGGTGAGCTATTGTGATCAGTCTATGTCCGGCGTCTGTCGTTCGTCGTCCATCGTTCGGCGTCAACAATTGGTTATAATCATCTTCTTCTCCCAAACCGCTTTGCCAATTTTGATGAAACTTCATAGGAATGCTCCTTGGTTGGTGCTTTTTCAAAATTGTTCAAGAAATGAATTCCATGCAGAACTGTTGTTGCCATGGCAACCTAAAGGAAAATGTCAACAATTGGTTATAATCATCTCCTTCTCCTAAACCACTTGGGCAATTTTAATAAAACTTCATAGGAATGATCCTTGGTTGGTGCTTTTTCAAAATTGTTCAAAGAAATGAATTCCATGCAGAACTCTGGTTGCCATTGCAATCTGTTTTTGGCAAATACTATGAAGCTTTGTGCTTAAATATTTGGTGTGTAACATTGTCGATTGGTTATCTACCATGTTTATTCAAATTACGCCCCTGGAGAAAAATTGGCCTCACCCCGTGGGTAACAAGTTCATTATAAATACATTTTGTTAAAATCTGATAGTTATGTAAAGTTTACTCTTGAAGCAAGGGCAGCAAGTCTTGCTATATGGTCTCCCTTTTTGTTGGAGATTCCACTACTTTCTATTTTTAGTAACAAGATTTTAAATTTTATTAAGTCTTCAACATAGTCACTTCTGAGGTAATTATTGTTCTTTTTTTTAGGTTCATAGATTCAAATAATTATTATACATTTTATTCTCTAGAAGAAATTTCATTTTTACAATGAATTTAATAAACAGACTTTTCCATTGAACTTCATGTAGATTGTTGTTCATGCAGATGCTACAATCTTATCTTCTGTGTGGATTGTGTTATTCACTTATTATTTATATAAAGAAAAACTAATTTTAAGCCTAAGAAGGAATGTGATATTGTCCAAGATGGGCCATTGTGATAATTTCATTTGAAGGTGTTGAATGTGATTTGCAGTTTGACTTTTAGAGATAAAGGCACTTTATTGATTTTATTGGATGGTGCACTGTTTGTTGTTTATGTATCTATATTAAAAGTTCGTTTAGTGTGCAAGCAATTTAACTTTGTGTTGTCAGTGTGCAGGCCATTAAACAAAGTCCTGTCACTGTGCAGGCAATTGAACAAAGTCCTGTCAGTGTGCAGGCAACTGAAAAAGGTCCTGTCAGTGTGCAGGTATTTGTACCAAGTGCTGTCAGTGTGCAGTCAATTATCAAGTCCTGTCAGTGTTGTGCGCAGGCAACTGAACAAAGTCCTGTCAGTGTGCAGGTGAGAATCAAATTCTGTCAGTGTGCAGTCAATCATCAAGTCCTGTCAGTGTGCAGGCAACTGAACAAAATCCTGTCAGTGTACAGTCAATCACCAAGTCCTGTCAGTGGGCAAGAAACTGTGACAAGTCCTGTCAGTGTGCAGGCAACTGTGACAAGTCCTGTCAGTGATTATCCAGGCAACATACCAAGACGACGTGTCGAGTGCAAGACCCATGTCCTTACCTTTAAGGTCAAGGTCACGCTTAGTGTTTATTCACAATGGAATGCTGCATATAAGAACATAGAGTATAAGTTGTCATGTCCAGGCTGTAACTTTCTCTTGTATGGACATAACTTAAAATAATTTGCCACATGTGTTTGACATACCAAGACGACGTGTCGCGTGCAAGACCTGTGTCCCTCCCTATAAGGTCAATTTGCCACATGTGTTTGACATACCAAGACGACTTGTCGCGTGCAAGACCTGTGTCCCTCCCTATAAGGTCAAGGTCACACTTACGTGTTTATTCACAATGGAATGCTGCATATAAGGACATAGAGTATAGGTTGTCGTGTCCGGGCTGTAACTTTCTCTTGTATGGACATAATTTAAAACGACTTGCCACATTTGTTTGACATATCAAGGCGACGTGTTGCGTGCAAGACCCGTGTCCCTACCTCTAAGGTCAAGGTCACACTAAGTGTTATTCACAATGGAATGCCGCATATATAGGGACATAGAGTATAGGTTGTCGTGTCCGGGCTATAACTTTCTCTTGTATGGACAGATTTTAAAATGACTTGCCACATGTGTTCAACATACCAAGACGACAGGTCACGTGCAAGACCCGTGTCCTTACCTCTAAGTTGAAGGTCATACTTAGTGTTTATTCACAATGGAATGCTGCATATAAGTACATGGAGTATAGGCTGTCGTGTCCGGGCTGTAACTTTCTCTTGTATGGACATATTTTAAAATGACTTGCCACATGTATTCGACATACCAAGACGACATGTCGTGGGCAAGACCCGTGTCCCTACCTCTAAGGTGAAAGATACACTATGTATTTATCCACAATGGAATGCTGAATATGAGGACATAAGAGTGTAAGCTGTCAAGTATCGGTGGTATTTTTTAATGTTCAGGGGCAATTTGAAATAACTTGCCATATGTATTTGACACGTAAAGGCAAGATCAACTTTTCATGTACTTGTTCATAGGTCAATGTCACATTCGGGGGCATTCGTCACATACTGTGACAGCTCTTGTTCAAAATTTTTTGAGAAACAAGCTATATTGATAATAAAGGTAAACTCTTTTACTCAGGTGAGCGATTTAGGGCCATCATGGCCCTCTTGTTTCTTTTCTTATTTGTGGCCATCTTCTGATGTCAATGTTGGCCATAAGTATGTATTTGCTGTTATTACACTGAAACTTTATCTATGGATCTCTTTTCTGTGTTGTAGAGCCACGGATGCCCGGCTCATGTGCCTCAAAGAATCCGTCGAGAAGCCATGTGGCAAGAGCTATTACACAGCCCTGGCCACCAATGGAGACCACTTTCTCACGATGGACCACTTCACGTGTGACCGTTCCACGAGCGCCGCCCCGGTCGTCCGTCTGTCCGCCGCTGCTTCGCTTGTAGCTTTAGCTGCTGTCCTTCTTTTGTAAACTCGATGGTACATTTTGATATTTGAATACAAAACTGTAGCTGTACTCATACAGTTTTGCAATCTGGTTAAAGCACCATGATCAAGCCTGTATAGGATATATGAAGTTTTTATTTTAATCAGATTGTGCAGTTGTGCATTCAGGTCTTGAAATTTGCTCGTTTCGCCTAGTTGAAGTTTAGGATATGACAATTTGTAACCGTTTATGTACTCTTTATATACTTTGGATCCCTTGTTCAGGATTTTACAATTATTTAAAAGTTACATTCATTTTCTATGTAGTCTGTTATACAATACTTATCTCATCGACGTGATTTCTACATGTATACCGGAAGTCGTGAATAACGTTTGCGGAATAAGAGCCTTACAGATTGAAGTGACATTCCAACTAGGAACACAGAACATGTACAGGCACTCACCAATCGTTTGGAAGAGCTTACATCACTGAGCGAACTTCCGTCACAGCTTCAAATTATTATTTTTAGCAATATCTTCTAGACTTCAATTCCCATTAAGTGGTTATTTGTTTTCCGCGTTGACAAGAAAATGTAAGGATGTATCTTGTTGTTTAAGTTAATGTTATATTGAGGAAATATGAACAGGGCAATATTTCAGATCAATGGTGAATTTGGGATGAGAGTCCCAGTGGGGACATTGATTGAGAGCGGAGAACAAGTGCCTGTATTTGTATACATGCCAGGAGAACTGTCGTCCAGACAAGCTGCAATCAATATCAGCTAATAGTCTGCAAAATTTACTGATGAAACAGGGTTAAAGGTCCTGGCTCAATATAATATTGCAGCTTGACTCAATCTTATTATGGACCGGGGGCTAAATCAGGGTTAACGTTTTTGGAAATATTGATTTTGACTTATATTATGAACCTTTGTGTTTGCCGGATTAATTATTTTTGCTTGTAACGCGTACGCTGTTTTTTAAACTTGTTTTGAGCCTTTAGATCCGTAAGCCTAGATATATTCAAGAAAGACGAATTGGCAACAAATCTAGGTTGCAAACAGTCAGATATAAAATAGTACATACATACTAAACGCACGTAATATTGTTATGTACGTTTTAGTCTAGTCAATAAATTAAGTCACATCAACACTCTTGTTATCTCAGACCAATCTACAACAGCAAACTTTTGAGGTAAATAATAAAAAAATGCAAAGTAGAAGCCTACATTAATAAGATATGTATACGAACGTGATATATTATCATTGCCATATATACGTATATTGCTGCATTTCAGCTACAGTAGTTACTTATTACCTTCCAAGGTGTGATCTTGTCGTATTTCATAACATATATATATATGTGTGTAGTTTATACATTGTATTTTTGAATGAGCGTATTTTAGATGAGATTAATTTTGTTTATGATTGTAGGCATGGGTTAGAAGAATAGCTTTTTAGTATAAGTTTCGTAAAATTTAATGACATATGCTTTTAATTAATATGTAGTGTATACGTGTTTACAACAATGAGCCTTGGTTAAAATAGTTTAATGGAAACAAAACTTACTTTGACAATCTAATATAATTTGTTTGTTGCCTTTAGTGCAATTCGACGTGCATTTTATGTGTAATTTCGGATGATTCACATGTAGTTACTAAAAGTTACCAGGTAGAATGTGCCTTCAACCATCCGTTGAATTTAGTTGTTTCAAAGTTTTCATGGTCAGGGTATTTAGATCCCTGCCGATGCAATGCTGTTTCTTTTTCACCGGTATTCCTTCCAATTGCCAGGCCACCTGTTTTAAGTGTTCATATATGTCACATGCTTATTTTTGTTGTCGTAATAAATAATAAACCATATCGTAATAACTTTGTTTTGTATTTCAACTATAAGGACCAATGGGTATTACGTTTCTCTAAAATCTAGGATGATTTGGTATACTAGCACATACGCGGACATCACATTATATAAAGAACCATAAACTACGGGTTCTGTGTGTGTATATCACGTGATAAATTACGTCATAAATGCTACGTCATAATGCAATATATTGATTCAAATGAAGACTTTATTTTAAACTAAGATAACATTACTATTTATAAATTTATTCATCATATTTAATGAAACATGGCGCAGTCCACGCCGCTTACATATCACTGCCTTCGCTCTTTTACTGGAATTGATTGAGAGTTTATGTTTTTAAACAACTTGGTGACGTATTTTATCACGTGGTATACATACACTGTGGGTTGAAGTAAACACATATAAGCGGGACAAGAGTCCTTTGTTAAACATAATGCCCCCTTACCTAATGTGGTAAATTGAACTCATTTGTAAATGTGTTTAAAGAAAAACAATAATGGTTGAATACTGTTTTCAGGAAAGTGAAGACGAACATTTCAAACTTCAAAGTGTTCAAATTGATTGTTCACCATGACCTTTACCTACTAGCATAACTGCGTATGCTGTTCGAATTGCATTATTAGAAGACGTTGACATCAGCAAATAAACCAGATCAAATGCGCATTTTCTGAGGGAATCAATGGTTGATTAGGCAATTCATAGTTGTAAATAGAGTCCTTACGGAAATCACTTGGTTGCCAATGATTAGTTGTTGCTAGTGTTGGCTTGACCCCAGCGTGACTTTAGTGCGATTTAAATTTTGCTAATATGCCGAAATGACATGAGATATAAAACGACTTCAACTCCGAGTCAAACCTAGATATTAGAAGACTTGTAAATACAGAATGAGATACAAGAGATAAGGGTGTCGTAGCCTACCTCTTTGCTTATGCAGCCGGGGTTCGAACCCGCGACATTCCGTACGCTCTACCACTAAGCTATCTGGGCGGAGTGTGATTCACGTGCAGGCCCACTCGGCGAGTGCTTCAATAAAAGTGTTAGTCATCTTAGTTTTTTAAAGCATAGTGCGCAGACAGAGTGTAATCCTGGTTAGAGTCACCCTGGTTCTTAAATTTGCACCAATGTATAACACTGTCACACGGGACCCCCATTTAAAGTCTCTTTAGGAAAACGATTGGTATTTTGTAATAAGGCGGGGAATCAGTGTACATACCTTTAGTACACTTTAATAATATATATAATGATACATGGATGCATTTGGATGACAGAAATACATGTACTTTAATTATGATATTGTCGAGCGATCCCAGGATTGAAAGGCAAGTGTATCACCACTAGTCGACGGATCTGCCACTCAGGGCAAAAAAAACACTCTTTAAAACCTTATAAACGCCGCGGAGAAGCACACGAGCAAAGCGGTGACTTAATTGGATGACCTAATGCGTTTTCGATTAGTTAAAAAACAAATTTATTATTCATTTACGATCTGCATTCTGATGTGTTAAAATATTTCATATGATTCCTAACCAAAGATGATTCTAGTCTATATGAAAGTGTGAATGAATCATTTAGTTCCAACGTGTTAACGTTGTTTATGTAACATTGTTCCGAAAATATATCACTATGATGCCGCAACTGGTATAAAAAATATAAACACAATAGTAATAACTCTAGAGGCTTAATGAGTTTGACCAAGAAATAAACATGATCATGCAGTAAGAAATGATTTGTCAAGTGAATATATACTATTAAAACTCACTTTTAAACCAACCCTCCCGAATAAAGTAAAAACGTAAATGGTAAATCTCATCAAAGTATGCATTAATTTGAAGATACTTAAGAATGAAACAAATAATAATAAAAGTATAGGTAAACCTCAAGTTCTTCTTGGATAAGGGATCTCGACTCTTTAGACGAAGATACGATTCAGAGTACATTACGCAAAGACGTTTCAAAGATATGATGTAGTTATTGTTTGAAATTATAAAAATTCCCCACACTGTCTGCCTTAGCAAATATACGGTTTAAAATGTGTGATGAAAAGCATCATTGTCCTTAGTCTGTCAAATATACATCATTAAAAATAAAATTAAAAAATTTATTTCCTAAAATCTTCTTTCAAATGATATCCCTGTGTGAAATATTGAAATAAAGTTCTTTATACGCTGAAACCAAACAAATGAAAAACGTATTTAAAGATAACACGAATCTGCAACTGTTTTAATAAAACTTAGAACTGGAAGCCATGTTATGTTAGGACGCCATAATCCAATTTGAATTTGTGGCATGGAATCCATCCTCAAAAACCAAAAGGCAAAGTACTCTTCAAAGTATTGTCATTGTACTGTTTAAGGCTTAAATAGGATCACACCAATTCATTGACATGAAGGAATGTGGACATTGCTCGTGATTTTTGGCCAGTATGTGCAAAACAGATGTAAAAAATCATTCATTACGAAGGAATTGCATAATTAAGTTGCAAAGACAAACAACATAAAAAGTTTGTATA
This sequence comes from Mya arenaria, assembly GCF_026914265.1. Classification (NCBI taxonomy): domain Eukaryota; kingdom Metazoa; phylum Mollusca; class Bivalvia; order Myida; family Myidae; genus Mya; species Mya arenaria. The sequence goes on along the minus strand of NC_069136.1, from coordinate 1,603,135 downwards.
TCAGGAAATATCATAACACAATTTGCAGCGTAAATGGCCAAGTTTACTCGCATGTCAATGAATTGGTGTGATCCTATTTAAGCCGTAAAAAGTTTGCCTCCCAAGCCGCTTTCCTATTTTTCTCTGCCCGTCTTGTTCAGTTCTTTTGTAGCGATTTCTAGAGGTTTTGAAGTATTGTCCTCATTTGGGTTTCCTACTCCTTTAGGCCCCTCATCTTCAAATGAATTAATTGGAGTAGCAACTGGAAGTAAATGATTCCTGTTCAATACTCTCTCAACCCCTTCTGGTGATCTAACCCTTAACACCGGAATATCAGCGTTTGGCTTGTCAATCACTTCATAAATACTTTCTTTTCCAAATTTATCTTTTAATCTGTGTGGTCCATCAAACTTAAAAATATTTACTAATACCATGTCTCCCTTTTACAAATTTGCTTCTTTCGCCTTCAGGTCATAATAACACTTTTGCTTCTCTCGTGCTTTATCTGCTGCCTTCCTAGCAAGCTCATGCACTTCTTTTAGTCTTTTGTTCAATTCTTCCACATATTCATTATTATGTATATGCCCTGTAAGCACTTTTGTTTCAAACATGAGATTCACTGGCAAAATTCGTTTTCTTCCAAACATACCTTCGAATGGAGTTATCCCGGTACTTTCATGTGGTATTTCATTATAAGCATATACAAGTAATATATCCTAACATGCTAATCAAAGTTTTATTCATTTGCTCAGTCATTCCATTTTCATTCAGATTATACACAGTTGTTTTGGACCTATTTATGCTTGAAATTTCACATCGATGTCGAATTATTGCACTTTCAAAAGAAGTGCCTTGATCCAAGTGAATTCTGGTAGAAAATCCATACTTTATCACAAAGTTATAATAAAACACATCTGCCACAGATTTTGCTAGTTAATGTTTACATGGATAAGCCTGAATAAAACTTGACAAAATGGTCAGTGACCACTAACACACTCTGATTTCCTCCTTGACAAGGCTCTAACTTCAAAAGAATACATGGCTACTAATTCTAATGGATAACCTGTTCAATATAGATATATCAAAGTTCTTATTTTTTGTTTGTTTCTTGTCAAATCCTATATCTTTTTTCTTTGGATCTTTTTATCTCTTACAGCTGCAATCCATGGTACTATGATCTGATCGTCCCTCTTCGCTGAGTTAACGTATTTCCATTATATCTATCTGGGATGTCAAAGTGTCTGTTTCCATGGATTCTTAAATATCAAAATATCGTTCCTTCTCTTTGCCTTGTTTCTTCATTGACAGGTATTATTGGCTTAGCTATAGAACAAACAGCTTTCACGACTTCTTTCTCTATTTGTGTTACATCTTCAACTCTTCTGGGCATTCTTGACAATGGATCAGCTTTGTTTTGAGCTCCCGGCTTATCAACAATGATGAAATTATACAAGCTCAAAGCCGACACCCACCGCTGACCAGTTGCATCCAACTTAGCAGTAGTTAACACATAAGGCAAAGGGTTAATGTCCGTGATTACTGTAAAATTGTTTCCAAAAGATAGTCTGATTTTTTTTATGTGATCGCCTATTTCATGGCAAGAAACTCAAGTTTATGTATTGGATATTTTTGTTCAGATTTATTAAATGCTCTGTTGGCGTTACTGAGTCTCGCTGTTTCCCCTCTTGTTTCTGACTCAAAACAGCACCCAATCCAGATTGACTCGCATCCGTATGGATCTTAAAGGTTAAATATCTCTAACAATGAAAACAGAAAAGAGACTTACTCACTGTTTATGCATTTCATCACTCTTCTATTTTGTATGTATGTTATGCATTTTCCTGTAGTTCAAAAGCTTATTTACATTGTTCAATATATTCTGCTATAAATACTGATTAAACCAACCATAAATTAAGGGCGCCTCGTATATACATTTATAGTTGCATCCATACATTACGGGATCTCTGTACTGTTTGAACATTTGGACCCTTTTGCATACTATTGGTCGCATACAGAGAATATATTTACCAAGCGTTCATTTCAAGCATTCATTTCTAGTTCAGTGCTGTCGTGGTTTGTTCACTATGGTGTTAACCTGGATTTATACTTCACTGCTGTGTAAGTTAAGCATTCCTTTGTTATCATTTACTTTCCCTAAACTGCGGTATATTTTACATGATTGGCAGCTACAATTAACATACAAACAACATTTTATGTATATGTGTTTTTTTAAAACAAGAATACACTTGTAACTGTTAAAGCATTATTCTTAAGACACCTTAGTAAACATTAGATGAATTGTAATAAGTACGTACTACCTGTGTTATTTAGTTCAAGGTTAAGCGAGATGTTGATGTGAACGGCTCACCTTAGCTTGTGTTTATATGTTGTCTCAAGAAGCTGCATGGAGTGATTCTGCAAATGTTTTGCCTCAGTCTCGTTGGTTTTCGAATGTAAAGGAGAGTATGCCATTTAATTCGAGATGCGAAGGTACTTTAATAGTGCTGGGGTTTATTTATTAACCGGGACGTTGCTTCCTTTTCATATATAATTCTAGCAGTCGCTGCCACAAGATAACACAGTAAATGAGTTTCTTCATTTTATCTTTTTAATACATATACACACGCAATATTCAAAATATTTAAACCTTTTTAGAATTGTTTATGTTACAGTGACCTAAGTCTTAAAGATGCTTAAGGAAAGAAAATGCTAAAATAAAACAAAAACCTATCTATTAGTTAACTTTAAAAGATCTTGAGTTAATTTGCCTGCTATGGTAGCATAACTGCCGTAAAATGACCTGATAACGTTCGCGAATGGTTTCGTGTTATTCACTTTATTTTCGCGATAATTTATGTAATCTTATCTAGTTAACCAGTCGTTATTTTCCTTTTTAGGTGGAATTACGGCAGTAATATGCCACCATAGCCTACCGTCCTTAGTATTTCACCAAGTGCATAACAGACCAAGTCAGCTGATGAAAATGTGGTTTCTCAACTGTTGTTATGTGGTAATTTACAAAATATTTTCGTTCTTTACACATTAATTTCGGTCATTAACATACTAGTTAAGGTCTTTAAAGTGTTAACTTCTTTCATAGTTTCGGTCTTTTGAGTATTTTTGGTCACTGAGTGCATTCATACTTTATCAATAGTAAACGTTCTATCTCTACAGACTTAAGGATAAGACTTGCAATAAATAAATGAAACTATAAAACTATTATACAAAGAAGCTTAAACTGAAAGTCCTACTAAGTTGACACCATCTGTGATTAATTCTCACAATTTAAATACATCTCAAGTTAAACAAAAATTTACTTTGTAGTAAATCACCATATTGCATAGGCTGCTCCTCTATCATCGCATGAACTTTACAAACTATAAAACATGAATAGAAGTACTAATTTAAAAAAAAACAAAACATATGTACATACACGCTTTGGAGATGCGAAACTTAAAGTTAAGATACAAAAACGGTACGGTATTGTTTACAGTAAAGGTTCAATGTTAAACATGAAATAATTTAGTTATTGCAAGCAAAGCTGCAATTCTTCAAATGAGCCATGTAAATTGTACACCTTTAACATAAGCTAGCACAAAATTGCACTTCACGGACTTTCGAGCTAATGGATTGAACGCATGGAAAGTTATTCTGATTGATTGCATATCAACTATGTGATGATCTTAGAGTTCGTTCATAATTGATGATTTCGTTATAAATATTTCCAGTATTTTTACAATTAATATGAATTAATTAGATATGAATGCTAAGTACTTCGCCAACAGCCTTATTTTGTTCTTCACAAACGGTTATTTGTCAACGTCAGGAAGAAAAGTGAAATGATCTCGAGCGTAGAAAAGTTTTACTTTGGATGGAGCCATTCTTTCCGCTGGAACAGTCATAACAAATTCATCCATCACTTCCGGTTTCACTTTAAATAGTTTCGAAAATCACCGGTTGACACAGAAATCGCTGTTTTATGGATTAAATTAAAGATGAAATATTGCAATTGAAACATACATTTTAAAGCGAGTATTCATATTTGGTACAATTATTAGTTATTGTAAGTATTCATTTTGATAAAATACTCATTGTAACGTTGTTGGTTAAGTAACAACTTGCTGGATTGGTTAGATTAATAAGATTTCCAAACATTGTTCAAAATTACAAAAAGTAGGTACTGATTGTACACGGTTACAAAAGAGCAACATCAAAAACTGCACAATGTGACACTTAAATAACGAACTTCAAAATAACGAATTATATATGAAGAACACTGACAGAAGGTCAGTAGTCTTAACAATTCGTATTGTTACAATTCTATACCTGCTAAGATTAATTGTTTTCATTGTAAATATAATTGACATAAATCATAGTATGCATGTGTTAATAGACTAACAACAGAGTAAACAAACACTACCGTTTATTTTAAGTGTCATAACTATCAATAAAAACGTTATATATTTTGCATTCTCGTGTTAAGATGAGGAAAACATTTTAAACTTACAATGAATTCAAAAGTGTTTAACGCTTGAAGTATTTAGCATCATCATTGAACTCTTGGATTTCAAGTGTAAAATAAAAGCAATCATAAGTGCGTATGTGCAAAGTGATGAGAGAAATGACTTGTTTCTTGAAATAAAACCATGGCTATTCAAAATACATTTGAAAACACCACTCACATCTGAGCAGGCAGAAAACGCCGCATAACTCATCGGGGAATTTCTCAGTTCGAGGTCAAGTAGTTCTCAAATCAATGAAGGATGTGTGCATGAATTATGGTTGATCTTGTTTGGAAGTGTTTACTAGGGCTTTATAAGTTGCTTTCAGTGATGAACTCTTATAGACAATGCATTTTTAAACGTTTTTGCACGAGGCGGTAACACAAGGCTGCTTTGTTACTGGTATTTGTTCAATTGCCCTAATAAGTGGCCATTAGGAATACCAGTCTCCGACAGCGTGTCTGGCGTGAGACCACAGTTATTTTTACTATATGTTTCATATAGACACTAACCTGGCTTTTGACTTTATACACACCCCAATTGAAAAACAAGGACATGGCATCTCTAGAACAATTCAAGACACAAAATATAATCACAAGAAAACACCATGTTGACCATTGACCCGACTGTCAAAATTGAGTTCAAATACATAACCCTTCCGCCAGGGAGTCAATCGGCTACAAACAACTAATTTTCAGACTTCCACAAGCTATGATTTTTCCAATATTTACATTGAAAACTATCAATTTCTGCAATAGAGTGTCAAATTCAGTCAAGTTCTCTGCAAAAAGAACATTTTTTGCTTCTTTTTCATTCAATTTTAATAAAATATTGATACTTGAACACAAGCACTCTTTGTTTCTGTATTCACATCCGGATCTTGGTCAACGGGGGGCAGATAACTGTGGTCTTGAGCCTATTTAAGCAACATTTTTTCACAAACAGACTTCAAAACTCCTATAGTTCAGCTTCAGGCTATATGCAACACATACTGAAAGTTTGGCAATGATATATCAAATACTAAATGAATGAGACAAGTATTAGCACCTGTGGTATTTTCATAAAAGGCAGAAAAAGCCATTTTCCTCAAATGTTAAGCCGCAAACCTTTGAAGAGCCATTATTTCCTTATGCATTGGAATAATTTGACCAAGTAAAGTTTTCCTTGTAGCTTTTAATGGTGTCTATAGAACAGCACCACAAAACTGGCCTGCCTACTCTTTTAAGATTTTTTTCTAAGCAAAATAAGGTTTTTCCACTTCATCGGCTTAGTGTTTTATATAAAAAATGACATAGAGCCCAACTGAAATGCCTCAACTTGTCAAAATTTTGCTTTTCTGGTCCACTTATATACAAAGGTAACAGAACTGTTCAGTTTAACACAAGAAATTTAGTGATAATGTGTTAATAGACAGTCTAAACAACACTATATGCCAAATTGTTGGCTTCCGGGACAAATGGCGCAACAAAGGAAATGGCAAAAAACACACCAAAACTTAAAGATTCATGACAACTGCTAGTGTTTTCATGTATGAGGTGGCTACATGATGTAGAAAATGCAGAGATAGCATTATTATGCCCATTTTTAAAAAAAAAATACTTTAAGAATCTGTTTTGAAGGCTAGATTTGGCATTAAATTCAGAGTACAGCACTTCACTATTGTCTATAAGATGCTTATTTACACCTGATTTGCTATAAATCTCACTCATTGGAATCATTTACACACAAACAAGCACTACTGAGTTGACTAACATCTTCATTCTTCTGAAATATTGGATTCAGAGCTGCATCTCCTGGATTCAGATTGCAGGACTACCGCCTGGGGAAAAGGCCGCAGCTAACTGGAGCTTATTGGCACATCATGATCTGCAAGCAAGACACAAAAGCAATGTTTTACACAAATAAAACTATCTGCCACTACTGTTAAAGTTTGAAAAAGGCCTGTAAACACTCATTTGAGGCATACACAACCTTTAATATAGTCATAAATGTGATAAATATGCAGAAAAGTTCATGAATTCAAAGATTTTCAGGACAAATTTAATAGAATATATAGTCTTTTGGACATTTTGCAATCAGTGTTTAACAACTCAAAGGTAAATCTCATCTTATTGAGTACCCAGATGCATTTTGCAAGCATTCAAACCAGACATGCTTAGAATTTCTTCTTACTTGGAGATGGTATTCCTTTCTTGAAAATCCTCGCCGAGAGCCGGTATGGAAAACCACACGAGACCACAGTTTTACCAGCACTGGTTCTTGTCCTTGAAAATTCCTCTGTGGCTACAGCAACCAGGCTGGCTATTAAAATAAGCAATAAATTAGGGTTTTTAAAACATTTATACTGTATTAAGGTTGTGTTTTTAATGCATTAAGGGAAAAGGCTCCATTCTTTATGAAAGCTGCTCACTTTTTATTTATTTTGCCTTGAGAAATGTCAAGTTTTTCAATGAATAAACTGAATAAATGAATGAATTAATGAATATATATGAATGATTGATAGAATGAATTAATGAAAGGTGGCATTATTTCTTTAAAATTGGGATCTCATTGTGTTGCTGTGATTGTTAAAGTATATGTTTTCTTGTCCATAAGCTGATAATCATATGCACACTAAATAAAACATCATTCTGCATCCTATGTGCAGTAAGTTTTGTTTAATTGCTTATAGAATTTGCAATTATTGTAATGTTTGCTTAAAAGAGCAAACAAAATGTGTGAATAGATGCACAATACAGACCAAAGACTGATACAAGTCAGCAGTTTCATTAGAAAATAATATTATTATCAAAGCCACATCAGAAATGATTGACAACATGAAAGAAATTCATTTAGGAATGGAACAAACAGTCTCAATGGGCTTTTATGACCAAACTGTCTCACTTTGTACTTCAGTTTGGATACCATTTTCTAATATATTATCTTGAAGTACTTACAAATTACAGGATGTTGGCAAACACCAAGTACAGCTTGGCCTCTGGTGGGCAGCTTGGTGGGGGGTGGGGGGGGTTCTTCAACAGACAGTTCCTCCTGGGTCTGCTTCCTATGTTAAAAAAATCCCTCCATTTATACTTTGGAATTGAAAGTGAGGCTTTCATTCATTAGTTACCATCATTTGGAACTATTTTCAAACGTTAAATTGAAAGTGAAAGTAGTTTTTTTTAAAAATGTCAAAAATATATAAGAAAATTATATATTATTAATTTATATTATGTAATATAAGATTTTCACATTTCATACTCAAACACCAATATTCTATGGCTAAGCACTGTCAACTGGCCAAATTTCAACCAGATAGCTGTATAAATTAAGAATTTATAACAATTTAAAATAGGCCACCCCTCCAAAAGCTTCCTCTATATCAGGCGTGAGACCACAGTTATTTTTACTATATGTTTCATATAGACACTAACCTGGCTTTTGACTTTATACACACCCCAATTGAAAAACAAGGACATGGCATCTCTAGAACAATTCAAGACACAAAATATAATCACAAGAAAACACCATGTTGACCATTGACCCGACTGTCAAAATTGAGTTCAAATACATAACCCTTCCGCCAGGGAGTCAATCGGCTACAAACAACTAATTTTCAGACTTCCACAAGCTATGATTTTTCCAATATTTACATTGAAAACTATCAATTTCTGCAATAGAGTGTCAAATTCAGTCAAGTTCTCTGCAAAAAGAACATTTTTTGCTTCTTTTTCATTCAATTTTAATAAAATATTGATACTTGAACACAAGCACTCTTTGTTTCTGTATTCACATCCGGATCTTGGTCAACGGGGGGCAGATAACTGTGGTCTTGAGCCGTCTCTAGTGTCAAGCCGCCGAGCCGATATAGCCAAAACGTCATTCTTTAAAACATGATTTACAGTATCCCGACTAGAGTGAATACATTTTAATAAGAATTGAAAAATCACTCTTCTGAACTGCACAAACTCGCCTATTTTGCTCAAGCTTGGTTTATCTCTAATTTATTATTAAATTATGGATCAAAAAGCGTAATCATAGGACTTATTGGGAGAACAACAACATTAGTAACAGTATGGTATAATACTATACATGCGTACAATGTATAACGCACACACCAATAGTTTGATTCGCTTAATGTCCCTTATATGCTTGTACTTCACAACTACAATGAGCCAACCTTCACGTCCGAAAGCTTGTCTTAAGTCGGTGAATATGACTAAAGCGAGAAAATTGATGCCAGTTTCGACTTTGTACATGCCCACGAACATCCTCAATACCTAAATCTGGTTTCCCTTTTTTAGGCGTTCTGACGGTTGACTGGTCACAGGCTGCATGTGACCAGAGCACGTTGACGAGTGAAGCGACGCAGAACTGTGTCATGGGTTTCACCACCTATATCAGCAAGGCAATGAGTTCCATGTCGGATCCCAGTCAGATGGCCACCGTGTTATGTTCGTAAGTGATTTGTTTGGATACAATGTGTTAAGTCCCTTTCTTGATGAAATACATTATGACAACGATGAGTCGAAGTGGCAAACTTTACAGCTTGGCCATAACTCGTTCAAAATAATCTAATACAATTACACATGTTGCCAAATCTGTATTTAACTTTCCTAACCGAATGTTACTGTAGATGGCATGCACCTATTTACCATCTTATTTGCTCCATATTAAAAGAAGAATCGTTCGGCGATTTTGTGGTTGTGTATGGTACAACTTAGCAAACTGTATGCAGTAAAACACGGAACTGTGTTTTCACCATTTTCTTGTTCTATTTTTAACCAGGGCGGAGGGACAAAGCGCCATTGCATGCATGTATCCCCTGATGGAGCAATGTCCGGAGCTCATGGCGAACATGGGAGCTGGAGAGATGGCGATGCTCTCTCAGGCGGATCTGAAGAGGGCCTGCACTCAGATTCCATCCGGTAGGTGTGTCTAGGATAAAGTGGGCACAGGGTTATAGCGGAATAATGTGATATGTGGTCTGTCAAGCTACTGTTTGTAATGCATGCGCACAGGTTGCAGTAAGTTTTTAACGTGTTTTAGTCGGGAATATTTCGTAGTTCTCGAACCCCTCCATTATTTCGTAGTTTTCATTTTCTGTCTTGAGTTCACGCCTATTGTCTGAGTATGTAAGAATTGCAGCAGGAACTATCATAAACGTTATTTTTGTAGCTTAGTCTACTACCTTTCTGACAGTGTGAATTGTATAAAATTGTGTCAATTGTTTTAGGAAATATTTACCGATATTTAGGGCAATGTAGTTTGCGGGAAGTCTGGACATGTTAACCTTATATTTGATAAATATTGATATAAGGGTCATATTTTAGTGTCCAAACTATGTAATAATCACAAGGAGCCAATTGTATATAACCGATTATCTTTATGGGTTGGTCAAAGTTTTCTTCCACCTCAGATAAGAAGATCCAAAATTTAACCATGCTAGAAATTCATATCTTGCCCACAGGCAAAGATTTTCATTGATGATGTCAAGGTTTTCATGTTTATACTCCAACCATAACAGGAACAGGAAATAAAAATGTACAAACAAAGACAAGTACGCATCTTTTCTAAGGTAGCAGACCACCAGTCGGATTATAAAGCGCCATAGGACAGGGCCGCTCGTTCAGGGCCGCTCGGCCGAATCTGGGTCATTTGCGGTAAAAAAATGGTCACCAGGTCAAATTTAAGGAAAAGCTTGTTAACACTCTAGAGGTCACATTGACTTATCTTCATGAAAGGTGGTCAGAATGTTTATATTAAGAATCTCTAAGTCTAGTTCGAATCTGGGTCAGTTGTTGTAAAAAACTAGGTCATTAGGTCAAATCATAGGAAAAACTTGTAAGTACTAAAGAGGTCACATTTATGACTGTATGTTCATGAAACTTAGTCAGAATATTTATATTGATTAGCTCTAGGCTAATCAGAATCTGGGCCATTTGCGGTAAAAAACTAGGTCACCAGGTCAAATTTTAGGAAAAGCTTGTTAACACTCTAGAGGTCAGATTTATATTTGTATCTTCATGAAAGTTATTCAGAATGTTTATATTTATAATCTCTAAGTCAAGATTGAATCCAGGTCATGTGCGGTCAATAACTTGGTCATTAGGTCAAATAATAGGAAAAACATGTTAACACTCTAGATGCCACATTTATGACCATATGTTCATGGAACTTGAAGATTTTCATGTTTATACTCCAACCATAACAAGAATAGAAAATAAAAATGTACAAACAAAGACAAGTACGCATCCTTTCTAAGGTAGCAGACCACCAGACTAACATTTCAAATTCTCTAAAACTATAATAGCCTCAACTATAACATTTAACATGTAGCATTGAAAACTAGTCCTTAATTTGTTTTAATTAAGTCCCTTCTCGTTGCACTTTCCATTGCCCTAAAAACACTTATTCCCCCCCCCCCCCCCTGTTATAATTGCCCTCGCACTGGAAACACTTATTTCACAATTGAATTGGATCAGGTGAGCGATACAGGGCCTTTAGGGCCCTCTTGTTTTATTGAAGAGATCTCTGCGAATATTGGTCTTTCTTTTGAACAGGCCTGTCAAATTTTACAGGAACTAATGGTGGGCATTTTTGGAAAATATTAAATACTGATAACAATAGCTATAAATGCAAACATTTGAAATTATTGGTGAGTATAAAAAGATTACTGTGATCCAGTATCGTCTCATAAGGTAGAAATACCCTTTTTTCTGCACCCCTTTTTCCGAATTAAACTCGGTATCATTCATAAGAACAATTTATTTCGACATTTGTTTATCCTTTTTGGTATATTAAAATATTTGTATTAATTGTGTTAAATCGGTTTTTGTAAGTAGGAGTGCATCTTTAATAAACCTCCATTTCCAGACAAGCATGTTTGCCTGACAGTAAATTAGTGAGTTTGGTAACATTGACATGGACACGTTATCTGTTTTCTATATGCTTTTATCTACTACAATTTAAGGCAATATTTGCAACCCGTCTGTGTATATTTTCAGGCCCTTGCATAAAAGCGATGACGTGCGTAGCCAGCACTTCTCAGGGGTCCAGCATGGGTATGGACGAAAACTTCATGGCCACAAACAAACTGACCTACCTCCTTCCGGTTATTGGAATGACCTGCGGGTACGAACATTATATATACTAAAAGTGGAAAGTTAGAAAACCTTTCAACATGGCCATTTGTTTAAAGTTGTTATCTGTCAGAGTATAGAGTGCAGGGCCACTGATTAAAATGTATTGTCTGTCAGATCATAGAGCGCCTAAGTACAGGGACTCTCATTCAGGGCCGCTCATTTAAAGGTATTGTCTGTAAGATCATTGAGCGCTATAGGACAGGGCCTCTCGTTCAGGGCCGCTCGATCGGTATAGTCAGTCGATTCATAGAGCGCCATAGGACAGGGCCTCTCGTTCAGGGCCGCTCGATCAGTATAGTCAGTCAGATCATATAGCGCCAAAGGAAAGGGCTTCTCGTTCAGGGAAGCTCGATATGTATCTGTCGGATTATAGGGCGCCATTGGACAGGGTCGCACGTTCAGGGCCGCTCGATCGGTATAGTCTGTCAGATCATATAGCGCCATAGGGCAGGGCCTCTCGTACAGAGAACCTCCATTGGTATAGTCTTTCGGATCAAAGAGCGCCATAGGGCAGGGCCGCTCGATTGGTATATTCTGTCGGATCAAAGAGCTCGATAGAACAAGGCCGCTCGTTCATGGCTGCTGTATCGGTATAGTACGTCAGATCATAGAGCGCCATAGGACAGGGCCTCTCGTTCAGGTCTACTCGATTGGTATAATCTGTCGGATCATAGAGCGCCATAGGACAGGGCCTCTCGTTCAGGGCTACTCGATTGTTATAGTCTGTCAGATGATAGAGTGTCATAGGACAGGCCCGCTCGATTAGTATAGTCTGTCGGATCATAGGGCGCCATAGGACAGGGCCGCTCGTCTAGGGCCGCTTGATCGGTATAGTCTGTCTAATCATAGAGCGCCATAGGACATTGCCTCTCTTGTTCAGGGCCGCTCAATTGGTATAGCCTGTCAGATAAGAGAGCACCATTGGAAAAGATCGCTCGATCGGTATAGTCTGTCGGATTATAAAGCGCCATAGGACAGGGCCGCTCGTTCAGGGCCGCTCGATCGGTATTGTGTGTCAAATCATAGGGCGCCATAGGATAGGGCCTGTCGTACCGGGCCGCTCGATCAGTATAGTCTGTCGGATCATAGAGCGCCCGAGTAAAGGGCCGCTCGTTTAAAGGTTTAGTATGTCTTCCACGTTAGCAGAGGATCGCTAGTTTATAGATTTATTCTGTCAGATAAACAACCATGTAATCAAAGTAACGCTAGTTTATAGATACATTCTATCAGATTAACACCTACCAAAGGACCGCTAGTTTATATATACATTCTGTCAGATTAACAGCCACCAAAGGACCGCTAGTTGTGAGAAATTTTAACATTATTATTAACAAACATGCTAGCTTTTAGATATATTCTGTTAAATTTGCAACCGCTTAAGTACAGGGCCGCTTATTTATAGCTTTAACAATTTAAATTGTAACTATATCGGGGTTTTATTTTTATTTGATGGTTAAATAATGCAAATAAACGCATTGCATCGTATTCAGCATTAGAAACGTATAAATATAGTGAAACGTAAGGTCGGATTCGACAGGATGCACCGTTGACATGATTAAAATATTGAGGATTCGGTTTTAGTCTAACACGGTTCTTTAAGTGTCGTCGGAAGAAGAACATGGCTCAACATTTCGGCCCAATATATGTTTGTGCCTGTATATTTTCGGACTTCGTTAATATATCCGTTTTCAGACTTTTAATTTGCGATATCATTATGCAACAGATTTATTCATTGATATATTTTTCCTCATTCAAATCAACAGTCCAATGAAGGAGCAGTTCGACTGTGTAACACCGGAAGTGGAGGAACAGTGTACAGAAATCACTGACCAGATCAAGAAAATTATCCCCTTGATGAACACTGGCATGCCGGATGGTATCGGCTTCCCCGAGTACGACATCCTCAAAACGTTTATCAGAACCGGATGCACGAACGTCCCAGAAGGTACGTTAATTATTACTTCACTCTGTATGCAGTATTTATATTCAAGTAATATTCGAAATGTATGCAATTACAATTACAGTGTCTACACGTACAGTGTGTATGACGTCATGTTGAATAATACCGTGTAAACAACAATTGGTATGCTGATAAATGGGATGATATCCGTTCTGAATGTTCATTCTAGGTTATTGAATGACATTACATGTATTGGTTGAAAACCAGGTGCAATTGCATTAGTTGGTCTAAGTTATGTACGATTTGCATTGAACAGTTGAAAAGGCAATGGTATAAAGGTCTTGTTGTTAATCTCTCGAATTGAAACATAATATGTATAATATAAAATAGTTTCTGGATTGATTTTTCTCCTCAAAACAGACATTGCTACCAACAAATGCGCACGAGACAGATTGGAGTCTGCGCCATTTAAGGAGTGTATGACGAAAGCGAATGCCGACTTCAAAACTCCAATGGAGATAAAGAGCTGCGGGTATGGTTTATATTGTGTATTACTTTTACCAAATTAATAAGTCATCTTGTTTACTAGAGCTATCCGTTTGCCTTCGTTATTCTATTCTTTTAGCTTAGTGTGAGCTTTTCACATCGTGACGGTGCAATTTGTCAACCTAAGGTCAATACTGTCGACCGAGGCGTCTTTTTTGAAGCTACAGCAGAAAAGACAATCAGGAATGTATACAAATTTGAAAACAAATATCACTGTTGCGCTTGGATGACCTTGACTGTGACCTTTTACATACTTTTGCTTTCTTTAAAGCAATACATATGATATGTTGATCATTATTTTTCAAAACTTTACACAAGGTCAAAATTACAGTGATGTAGCTTCCAAAATAAGAATTTTTTTTTTCAAAAGGCCACAGTTTAGCTCATCAAAGCAAGACATGAATTACTGTTTTCAAATTGTACACATGAATCGAATCTTTTTCCGAAAAGAAACCCTACATGGCCGAGGATATGAAACAACGAGTGTATACCCTAAATGGCCTAGCGTATGAACCAACGAGTGTATTTCCTACATGACCTAGCGTCTGAAACAACGAGTGTTTAGCCTACATGAACAAGCGTATGAAACAACGAATATATACCCTACATGGCCTAGCGTATGCAACAACGAGTATATACCCTACATGACCGAGCGAATGAATCAACGAGTATATACCCTACATGACCGAGCGAATGAATCAACGAGTATATACCCTACATGACCGAGCGTATGAAACAACGTGTGTATAACCTACATGACCGATCGTATGAAACAACGAGTGTATGAATCAACGAGTATATACACTACATGACCGAGCGTATGAAACAACGAGTGTATAACCTACATGACCGAACGTATGAAACAACGAGTATATACCCTACATGACCGAGCGTATGAACCAACGAGTGTATACCCTCATGGCCGAGCGTATGAAACAACGAGTGTATGAAACAACGAGTATATAACCTACAATACCGAGCGTATGAACCAACGAGTGTATACCCTACATGGCCGAGCGTATGAAACAACGAGTGTATGAAACAACGAGTGTATGAAACAACGAGTGTACACCCTACATGACCGAGCGTATGAACCAACGAGTGTATACCCTCATGGCCGAGCGTATGAAACAACGAGTGTATGAAACAACGAGTATATACCCTACATGACCGAGCGTATGAAACAACGAGTGTATACCCTACATGACCGAGCGTATGAACCAACGAGTATATACCCTACATGACCGAGCGTGTGAAACAACGAGTGTGTACCCTACAAGGCCGAGCGTATGCAACAACGAGTGTATAGCCTACATGTAACAGTGTGGTCTGAATACACCCAGCTGAATAAAGCTAAGTAAGGAATTTTGAAAGATTCGTTATTGCCGAGCGGTCTCTTCTACTATTCTCCTCTAATGTACCTAGTATAAAGTTTCTGAACAGTAGTTTGTTTTATAATCGGGATGTGTGTCCGTCTTTATATTGCTTCAGGGAATATTACATCGATAACAAACTATGATTCATCCGACAATTTTGCAGAGTATATGATTAACATGCCTATTGGGAAAACAGTTCAAGAGTTTTATACATTTTTATAATTAGTAAATGAATGATTGATGAAACCACGTCTATGCGTTACAGCTTTTAACTAATGTAGTAAACAAACGACAAATGTTGTAAGTGCAAAACAATAAACAAGTGAATTGCCACTGACAATAATCGGGCATATGTACGTTATTTAGGACAGCCATCTGGGCAATCAAATAGCAGTCTGGGAATCTGTATAAATGGCAAATAGTTTGCTGGAAACTGGCTGTCGCTTTACTGATTTCTTTTCACAACGCAACACAGCTTTTGACCTAAACTTGTTACGATATATATATGTATATGACACACACGCACACACACACCCTTCTTGCTATGCAGAGAATTTATTTAGTACAAGCTAATTGTACGATCAACATTTTGAAATGGGTAGATAAGCCTCATTTCCGACTCTTCGTAAATCTGAAGTGTTTTAGACTTAAGACTGTTGAAAAGCCTTGTATAGCATGGAAACCCAGTTGGCGTACAAATAACGTGTTTAACAACACCTTG
The DNA here is from genome assembly GCF_026914265.1 of Mya arenaria. NCBI lineage: Eukaryota > Metazoa > Mollusca > Bivalvia > Myida > Myidae > Mya > Mya arenaria. The sequence continues at coordinate 1,586,987 of NC_069136.1, read as the reverse complement.
TCTTTTGTTAAATCTGCACTCTCACGGATTAATTGTTATGACATTTTTTTTTTGTCTGTCTTAGAATCACTCATTTTTTGCGTCTACAAACGAGTGATATAAGACTGCTGTCTCTTGATTTTATTGTATTGATATATGCATGTTTATAGTTTTAAATGTGAGCATGTGTGCGTAACCATGTGAAGCTTTAAATTATAGTATGCAATATAGTTATATGTTGATGTTTTTCACGCTGTTTTTAGCTCACCTGCTCTCAATGTGAGCTATTGTGATCAGTCTATGTCCGGCGTCTGTCGTTCGTCGTCCGTCGTTCGGCGTCAACAATTGTTTATAATCATCTTCTTCTCCTAAACCGCTCGGCCAATTTTGATGAAGCTTCATAGGAATGATCCTTGGTTGGTGCTTTATCAAAATTGTTCAAAGAAATGAATTCCATGCAGAACTGTGGTTGCCATGGCAACCTAAAGGAAAATGTCAACAATTGGCTATAATCATCTCCTTCTCCTAAACCACTTGGGCAATTTTAATAAAACTTCATAGGAATGATCCTTGGTTGGTGCTTTTTCAAAATTGTTCAAAGAAATGAATTCCATGCAGAACTCTGGTTGCCATTGCAATCTAAAGGAAAAATTACAAAACTGTTTTTGGCAAATACTATGAAGCTTTGTGCTTAAATATTTGGTGTGTAACATTGTCGATTGGTTATCTACCATGTTTATTCAAATTATGCCCCTGGAGAAAAATTGGCCTCACCCCGTGGTTAACAAGTTCATTATAAATACATTTTGTTAAAATCTGATAGTTATGTTAAGTTTACTCTTGAAGCAAGGGCAGCAAGTCTTGCTATATGGTCTCCCTTTTGGTGGAGATTCCACTACTTTCTATTTTTAGTAACAATATTTTAATTTTTTTTAAGTCTTCAACATAGTCACTTCTGGGGTAATCATTGTTCTGTTTTTTAGGTTCATAGATTCAAATAATTATTACACATTTTATTCTTTAGAAGAAATTTCATTTTTACTTAATAATCAATTTAATTAACAGACTTTTCCATTGAACTTCATGTAGATTATTGTTCATGCAGATGCTACAATCTTATCTTCTGTGTGGATGGTGTTATTCACTTATTATTTATATAAAGAAAAAAACTATTTATAAGCATAAGAAGGAATGTGATATTGTCCAAGATGCGCCATTGTGATAATTTCATTTGAAGGTGTTGAATGTGATTTGCAGTTTGACTTTTAGAGATAATGGCAGTTTATTGATTTTATTGGATGGTGCACTGTTTGTTGTTTATGTATCTATACTAAAAGTTCTTTTAGCGTGCAAGCAATTTAACTTAGTGTTGTCAGTGTGCAGGCGATTGAACAAAGTCCTGTAACTGTGCAGGCAATTGAACAAAGTCCTGTCAGTGTGCAGGTAACTGAAAAAGGTCCTGTCAGTCTGCAGGTATTTGTACCAAGTGCTGTCAGTGTGCAGTCAATTATCAAGTCCTGTCAGTGTTGTGCGTAGGCAACTGAACAAAGTCCTGTCAGTGTGCAGGTGAGAATCAAATTCTGTCAGTGTGCAGTCAATCATAAAGTCCTGTCAGTGTGCAGGCAACTGAACAAAATCCTGTCAGTGTGCAGTCAATCACCAAATCAACAGTGTGCAGGCAACTGTGACAAGTCCTGTCAGTTATTATCCAGGCAACATATCAAGACGACGTGTCGAGTGCAAGACCTGTGTCCTTACCTCTAAGGTCAAGGTCACGCTTAGTGTTTATTCACAATGGAATGCTGCATATAAAAACATAGAGTATAGGTTGTCGTGTCCGGGCTGTAACTTTCTCTTGTATGGACATAATTTAAAATGACTTGTCACATTTGTTTAACATATCAAGGCGACATGTTGCGTGCAAGACCCGTGTCCCTACCTCTAAGGTCAAGGTCACACTAAGTGTTATTCACAATGGAATGCTGCATATATAGGGACATAGAGTATAGGTTGTCGTGTCCGGGCTATAACTTTCTCTTGTATGGACAGATTTTAAAATGACTTGCCACATGTGCTCAACATACCAAGACGACAGGTCACGTGCAAGACCCGTGTCCAAACCTCTAAGTTAAAGGTCACACTTAGTGTTTATTCACAATGGAATGCTGCATATAAGTACATGGAGTATAGGCTGTCGTGTCCGGGCTGTAACTTTCTCTTGTATGGACATATTTTAAAATGACTTGCCACATGTATTCGACATACCAAGACGACATGTCGTGGGCAAGACCCATGTCCGTACCTCTAAGGTGAAAGATACACTATGTATTTATCCACGATGGAATGCTGAATATGAGGACATAAGAGTGTAAGCTGTCAAGTATCGGTGGTAGTTTTTAATGTTCAGGGGCAATTTGAAATAACTTGCCATATGTATTAGACACGTAAAGGCAAGATCAACTTTTCATGTACTTGTTCATAGGTCAATGTCACATTCGGGGGCATTCGTCACATACTGTGAGAGCTCTTGTTCACAATTCTTTGAGAAACAAGCTATATTGATAGTAAAGGTAAACTCTTTTACTCAGGTGAGCGATTTAGGGCCATCATGGCCCTCTTGTTTCTTTTCTTATTTGTGACCATCTTCTGATGTCAATGTTGGCCATAAGTATGTATTTGCTGTTATTACACTGAAACTTTATCTATGGATCTCTTTTCTGTGTTGTAGAGCCACGGATGCCCGGCTAATGTGCCTCAAAGAATCCGTCGAGAAGCCATGTGGCAAGAACTATTACACCGTCCTGGCCACCAACGGAGACCACTTTCTCACGACGGACCTCTTCACGTGTGACCGTTCCAAGGGCGCCGCCCCGGTCATCCGTCTGTCCGCCGCTGCTTCGCTAGTAGCTTTAGCTGCTGTCCTTCTTTTGTAAACTTGATAGTACATTTTGATGCTTGAATACAAAACTGTAGCTGTACTCATACAGTTTTGCAATCTGGTTAAAGCACCATGACCAAGCCTGTATAGGATATATGAAGTTTTTATTTTAATCAGATTGTGGAGTTGTGCATTCAGGTCTTGAAATATATGCTCGTTTCGCCTAGTTGAAATTTAGGATATGACAATTTGTAACCGTTTATATACTCTTCATATACTTAATATCCCTTGTTCAGGATTCGACAATTATTTAAAAGTTACATTAATCTTTTATGTAGTCTGTAACACAATACTTATCTTTTTATATACATTGACGTGATTTCTACATGTATACCGAAAGTGGTGATTTGCATTACTTAATGTTCGGCAAACGTTTGCAGAATAAAAGCATAACAGATTGAAGTGCAGTTCCCACTAGGAATACAGAACATGTACAGGCGCTCACCAATCGTTTAGAAGAGCTAACATCACTGAGCGAACTTCCGTCACAGCTTCAAATTATTCTTTTTAGCAATATCTTCTTGACTTCAATTCGCATTAAGTGGTTATTTGTTTTCCGCGTTGACAAGAAAATGTAAGGATGTATCTTGTTGTTAAAGTTATGTCATTCACGTTTCTTGAAGTGTTTGTCAATATCTAGTATTATATTGAAGTACATGTACCTTGTTTTATATGCAACCTTAGAGAAGTAGATTGCTTAAGATATGAATATAGCGAAAATTTATGTTAGAAATACATGGAACAGAAAAAAATGTTTAGATTGGTTTTATGGAATACTTGAAAAATACGTCGAAGAGCAAAATCTTGAAATGTAAAGTCTCGTCTCAAGACAAAAATGTCTAGTATTCAGTTGGGCTTAGAAAGTTTTGTAGACTATTATTCACTGAAATGTCATATTGAGGAAATATGAACAGGGCAATATTTCAGATCAATGGTGAATTTGGGATGAGAGTCCCAGTGGGGACATTGATTGAGAGCGGGGAACAAGTGCTTGTATTTGTAAAGATGCCTGGAGAACTGTCGTCCAGACAAGCTGCAATCAATATCAGCTAATAGTTCTGCAAAATTTACTGATTAAACAGGGTTAAAGATCTAGGCTCGATATAGTATTGCAGCTTGACTCAATCTTATTATGGACGGGGGGCTAAATCAGGATTAACGTTTTTGGAAATATTGATATTGACTTATATTATGGACCTTTGTGTTTGCGTGATTAATTATTTTTGCTTGTAAAGCGTACGCTGTTTTTTAAACTTGTTTTGAGCCTTTAGATCCGTAAGCCTAGATATATTCAAGAAAGACGAAAAGGCAGAAAATCTAGGTGGCAAACAGTCCATACATACAAACTAAACGCACGTAACATTGTTATGTACGTTCTAGTCTAGTCAATAAATCAAGACACATCAACACTCTTGTTATCTCAGATCAATCTACAACAGCAAACTTTTGAGGTAAATAATAAAATCATGCAAAGTAGAAGCCTACATTAATAAGATATGTATACGAACGTGATATATTATCATTGTTACATTCACGTATATTGCTGCATTTTAGCTACAGTAGTTACTTATTACCTTCCAAGGTGTGAGCGTGTCGCATTTCATAACTGTTGCTTTAAGGACACTTTTACATATGTGTAGTTTATACATTGTATTTTTGAATGAGCGTATTTTAGATGAGATTAATTTTGTTTATGATCGTAGGCATTGGTTATAAGAATAGCTTTTTAGTATTAGTTTCGTATAATTGCATGACATATGCTTTTAATTAATATGTGGTGTATACGTGTTTACAACAATGAGCCTTGATTATAATAGTTCAATGGAAACAAAACCTACTTCGACATTCTAATATAATTTGTTTATTGCCTTTAGTGCAATTCGACGTGCATTTTATGTGTAATTTCGGATGATTCACATGTAGTTACTTAAAAGTTACCAGGTAGAATGTGCCTTCAACCATCCGTTGAATTTAGTTGTTTCAAAGTTTTCATGGTCAGGGTACTTTTTTAGATCCCTGTCGATGCAATGCTGTTTCTTTTTCACCGGTATTCCTTCCAATTGCCAGGCTACCTGTTTTAAGTGTTCATATATGTCACATACTTATTTTTGTTGTCGTAATAAATAATAAACCATATCGTTATAACTTTGTTTTGTATTTCAACTATAAGGACCAATGGGTATTACGTTTCTCTAAAATCTAGGATGATTTGGTATACTAGCACATACGCGGACATCACATTATATAAAGAACCATAAACTACGGGTTCTGTGTGTGTATATCACGTGATAAATTACGTCATAAATGCTACGTCATAATGCAATATATTGCTTCAAATGAAGACTTTATATTAAACTAAGATACCATTACTATTTATAAATTTATTCATCATATTAATGAAACATGGCGCAGTCTACGCCGCTTACATAGCACTGCCTTCGCTCTTTTACTAGAATTTGATCGAGAGTTTAGGTTTTTAAACAACTTAGTGACGTATTTTATTACGTGGTATACATACACTGTGGGTTGAAGTAAACACATATAAGCGGGACAAGAGTCCTTTGTTAAACATAATGCCCCCTTACCTAATGTGGTAAATTGAAATCATCTGTAAATGAGTTAAAAGAGAAATAATAATGGTTGAATACTGTTTTCAGAAAAGTGAAGACGAACATTTCAAACTTTGAAATACAGACAAAGTGTTCAAATTGATTGTTCACCATGACCTTTACCTACTAGCATAACTGCGTATGCTGTTCGAATTGCATTATAAGAAGACGTTAACATTAGCAAATAAACCAGATCAAATGCACATTTTATAAGGGAATCAATGGTTGAATAGGCAATTCATAGTTGTAAAGAGAGTCCTTACGGAAGTCACTTGGTTGCCAAGGATTAGTTGTTGCTAGTGTTGGCTTGACCCCAGCGTGACTTTAGTGCGATTTAAATTTTGCTTATATGCCGAAATGACATGAGATATAAAACGACTTCAACTCCTAGTCAGATACAAGAGATAAGGGTTTCGTAGCCTACCTCTTTGCTTATGCAGCCGGTGTTCGAACCCGCGACATTCCGTACGCTCTACCACTAAGCTATCTGGGCGGAGTGTGAATGTAAGTTATTTATACTCGCACTCACGTAAGGCCCACTCGGCGAGTGCTTCAATAAAAGTGTTAGTCATCTTAGTTTTTTAAAGCATAGTGCGCAGACAGAGTGTAATCCTGGTTAGAGTCACCCTGGTTCTTAAATTTGCACCAATGTATAACACTGTCACACGGGACCCCTATTTAAAGTCCCTTCAGGAAAACGATTGGTATTTTGTAATACGGCGGGAATAAGTGTACATACATTTAGTACAATTTAATATAATATATAATGACACATGGATGCATTTGGATGAGAGAAATACATGTACTTTAATTATGATATTATCGAGCGATCCCAGGATCCGTCACCACTAGTCGACGGATCTGCCACTCAGGGCAAAAAAACAACAAAAAACCTTAAAAACCTTATAAACGCCGCGGAGAAGCACACGAGCAAAGTGACTTAATTGGATGACCTAATGCGTTTTTGATTAGTTAAAAAACAAATTTATTATTTATTACGATCTGCATTCTGATGTGTTAAAATATTTCATATGATTCCTAAAGATGATTCTAGTCTATATGAAAGTGTGAATGAATCATTTGGTTCCAACGTGTTAACATTGTTTATGTAGCATTGTTCCGAAAATATATCACTACGATGCCGCAACTGGTATAAAAAATATAAACACAATAGAAATATGCAAACTCTAGAGGCTTAATGAGTTTGACCAAATAAACATGATCATGCAGTAAGAAATGATTTGTCAAGTGGATGTATATACTATTAAAACTCACTTTTAAACCAACCCTCCCGAATAAAGTAAAAACGTAAATGGTAAATCTCATCAAAGTATGCATTAATTTGAAGATACTTAAGAATGAAACAAATAATAATAAAAGTATAGGTAAACCTCAAGTTCTTCTTGGATAAGGGATCTCGACTCTTTAGACAAAGGTACGATTCAGAGTACATTACGCAAAGACGTTTCAAAGATATGATGTAGTTAATGTTTGAAATTATAAAAATCCCAACACTGTCTGCCTTAGCAAATAAACGGTTTAAAATTTGTGAGCATAGATTTCTTGAAAAGCATCATTGTCCTCAGTCTGTCAAAAATACATAATTAAAAATAAAATTACAATACATATTTCCTAAAATCTTCTTTCAGATGATATCCCTATGTGAAATATTGAAATAAAGTACTTTATACGCTGAAACATTCCGAGTTAACCAAACAAATAAAAAACGGTTTTAAAGATAACACGAATCTGCAAATGTTTAAATAAAACATAGAACTGGAAGCCAAGTTATGTAAGGACGCCATAAACCAATTTGAATTTGTGTCATGGAATTCATCCTCAAAAACCAAAAGGCAAAATACTCTTCAAAGTATTGACATTGTACTTATTAAGGCTTAAACAGGATCACACCAATTTATTGACAGGAACGAATGTGGACATTGCTCGTGATAATTGGCCAGTATGTGCAAAACAGATGTAAAATCATTTATTATGAAGGAATTGCACAATTTAGTTGCCAAGACAAAACGACATAAAACGTTTGTAATAAATCAGGATATATTATAACAAAATTTGCAGCGTTAATGGCCAAGTTTACACTGATGTCAATGAATTGGTGTGATCCTATTTAAGCCTTAAAAAAGTTTGAGTTTCCTACTCCTTTAGGCCCCTCATCTTCAAATGAATCAATTGGAGTAGCAACTGGAAGTAAATGATTCCTGTTCAATACTCATTCAACCCCTTCTGGTCATCTAACTCTTAACACCGGAATACCAGCGTTTGGCTTGTCAATCACTTCATTAACACCTTTTTTCCAATTTATCTTGTAATTTGTGTGGGCCATCAAAGTTCATTTTTTTACTAATACCATATCTCCCTTCTGCAAATCTGCTGCTTTCGCCTTCAGGTCACAATACTACTTTTGCTTCTCTCGTGCTTTTTCTGCTTCCTGCCTCGCAAGCTCATGCACATCTTTTAGTGTTTTCTTCAATTCCTCCACATATTCATTATGTTGTATATGTCCTGTAAGCTCTTTTGTTTCAAACACGAGATTCACTGCCATCTTTCGTTTTCTCCCAAGAATGACTTCGAATGGAGTTATCCCGGTACTTTTATGTGGTGTTGCATTATAAACATATGCAAGTGGCTCAATAATTCTCTTCTAATTGTGTTTTTACTTCTCTTCCAATGTTCCTAACAGGCTAGTTCAAGTTTTATTCATTCTCTCAGTCTTTCCATTTTATTTCGAATTATACACAGTTGTGTGATTATACACAGACATTTTTATGCTTAAAATTTTACATACATGTCTTATAATTGCACTTTCAAAAGAAGTGCCTTGATCCGAATGAATTCTGGTAGGAAATCCATACTTTATCACAAAGTTATAATAAAACACATCTGCCACAGATTTTGCTAGTTAATGTTTACATGGATAAGCCTGAATAAAACTTGACAAAACGGTCCTTGACTAGGCCCTAGGGATGGCCCTAAAAATCCATGGTTACTAATTAAAATGGATAACCTGTTTCAATATTCATAAAAGGTGCCTTATGTTCAAATTACTTTTCCGCCTTATACGACAATTATAAGTTTTAACATGATCTTCAATTTCTTTTGCCATACCAGGCCAAAAAAATCTATCTTCTAACTGCAAGAGTTCTTTCAATGCCTGGATGTCCCACAATACCATGACAACCTCTCAACACTTCTTTGACATATGTCAAAGGATACACTAATTGATGTTTCACTTCTTCTGTTACAAATATCTGTACGTACAACTCTTTTCAATATAAACATATCAAAGTTCTTATTTGTTGTTTGTTTTTTGTCAAATCCTGTATCTTTCTTCTTTGGATTTTTTTTATATCATACAGGTGCAATCCATTGTCCTATGATCTGATCGTCCCTCTTCACTTTACATATTTCCCAAATATCTATCTGGGATGTCAAAGTTCCTGTTTCCATGGATTCTAAAATATCAAAATATCGTTCCTTCTTTTTGCCATGTTTCTTCATTGACAGATATTATTGGTATGGCTACAGAACATACAGCTTTCAAAACTTCCATTTCAATCTTTGTTACATCTCCAACTCTTCTGGGCATTCTTGACAATGGAACAGCTTTGTTTTGAGCTCCCAGCTTAAAAACAATGTTGAAATCATACAAACTCAAAGCCGACACCCAGCGCTGACCAGTTGCATCCAATTTAGCAGTAGTTAACACATAAAGCAAAGTGTTGATGTCCGTGCTCACTGTAAAATTATGTCCTAAAATATAGTCTGAAAAATTATCTGTGATCGCCCACTTCATGGAAAGAAACTTAAGTTTATGTATTGGATAATTTTGTTCAGATTTATTTAATGCTCTGCTGGCGTAACTGAGGACTCGCTGTTTCCCCTCTTGTTTCTAACTCAAAACAGCACCCAATCCAGTCTGGATTATTCAAAACTGGAGCTGTTGTAAGTTTCGTCTTGATAGTCTGAAACGCTTCTTTTTGTTCATTACCCCATTCAAAATTTTAAAATGATTTTGTCTTCTTACTGGACTTTTGATTTTATATAGGCATAACTTTATGAAGGGATCTTACAATTTGGCTAAAATTCATTAAGTTACTTCTGTAAAAATCGGCAAATCCAACTTATTGACGAAATTATTCAGGACTTGATGGTCTAGGCAAATGTTTTACTTTCTCTATTTTTCAGGATCCGTTGCCACTCCAGATTCTGATACAATAAATCAAACACATTTTTCATCTTTTTGGATGAATGCACATTTTTTTCGGAGTTAACTTTAAATGACTTTGTCTAAATCTTTGAAAAAAACATTTCTAGCCTTTCCATATGCTCTTCAAAGGTTATCGAAAAAATAATCAAATGATCTAAAAAGTATAGCACATATTTTCATATTCAAGTCCCCTAAAATTTGTTCCATGGCTCTCTGATACGAGATTGGACTGTTTGTCATACCCATTGGTAAACGTGAATACTCCCAAAAACCTAATAAACCTACGGTAAATGCAGTTCTATTTTTTGAGACTCTTTGACTTCTAGTTGATAATATCCTGGTTTCTTGTCCACTACACTAAAATATTTTGATACCTTCATTACATCCAGTATATTTTCTTATCTGGGAAGTGCATATTGATTTTTAATTGTTCTTGAATTTAAAAGCCGATAATCGACGCACATACGTTTCAAGTCTGACGCGCATAGTACTATAATAATACGATTGTATTGGCGATGTTAGACAACTTACTATGATAAAGTAACATTGTTTTCTTTAGAGGATTGTTTAAATAATTTTATGTGCCATCTCCAAAGCATGTTTGTGTCAATTACAATGTAAATATTTGTAAATATTGTGTTTGTCCTCATGGGCCGTGTGGCTTTTTGGATATGAAAAAAACCCATCTTCTACGCTAAGTTCCACTTTTCTTTTGACATAAAACAACATTTGATGCATATTGTGAACATGATCTTCTAATAATTTCAGCCACTGATAACTCTTCCGCAGTGTTGTCGCACTTCATCAGTCTTTGAAGGTGGAATGCTTCTGCATCTTTGTTTAAAAGGTCTTTTATCCATTTTATCCTTTTGTTACGTTTTTGATACGTTTTACGTTACTGATCAGCCGTTTGTGTTTATAAATTTAAGGAAATTGCTGTAAAGATGCCTTAAAACAGTTATATAACTAATACAATATGCATTTTCAACAAATGTGCAAATTATTTAATGTGCAGAAGATAAGCTAAGTGTCATTAGATAATTGTGCACGTATATTTACGTTCAACGACTGGCCTTGAAGTGAAAATAACTTCCTTAAATGCACGGCACTTCCTTTATTTTTTTCTATCATTTTATAGCCTGATATTCAGCCTTTCGTGTTATGTAATAAAATATATGTGTTTTCGGGCTAATTAAGCATCCAATTTAAAACAATGCGTTCAGAAACGTTTGCTTTAACGTTGCTGACGTCAACGTTGTTTTGATGTACGTTGTTGTAATGCTGGCGTTAAATTTTGATATTTTGAAAATTGAATGAAAAAAGGCGGTATGTTGTCCAATAACCAAGAAAGAAATGTAAAAATAGCATTTAGCAAATGCAACGGAAATATGATTTTCTAAAACAAACTGTGTTTTTCATTAATGATTGATTAATTTTATTAGCTCACCTGTCACTTTGTGACAAGGTGAGCTTTTGTGATCGCCTTTTGTCCGGCGTCCGTCGTGCGTCGTGCGTAGTGCGTCGTGCGTCGTCCGTCAACAATTTACTTAAAAGACATCTCCTCCTTAACCGCTGGGCCAATATTAACAAAACTTCATAGGGATGTTCCTTGGGTGGTCTTCTATCAAAGTTGTTCAAAGAATTCAATTCCATGCAGAACTCTGGTTGCCATGGAAACCAAAAGGAAAAACCTTAAAAATCTTCTTCTCCCAAACCACAAGGCTTAGTCCGTTGATATATAGTAGGTAGGATCACCAAATGGTCCTCTACCAAGATTGTTCAAATTATGGCCCTTGGGGTCAAAATTGGCCCCGCCCCGGGGGGTCATGGGTTTTCTCTATATGTTTATAGTGAAAACTTCAAAAATCTTCTCCTCTGAACTTACTTGGACTAGAGCTTAGATATTTGTCATGATTCATCGTCTAGTGGACCTTTACAAAGATTGTTCAAATTATGGCCATGGGGGACAAAATTGGCCCCGCACTGGGGGGTCATGGGTTTTCTCTATATGTTTATAGTTAAAACTTCAAAAATCTTCTCCTCTGAACTTACGTGGCCTAGAGCTTAGATATTTGGCATGATTCATCGTCTAATGGACCTCTACAAAGTTTGTTCAAATTATGGCCCTGGGGTCAAAATTGGCCCCGCCCCGGGGGGTCATGGGTATTCTCTATATGTTTATAGTTAAAACTTCAAAAATTTTCTCCTCTGAACTTACTTGGACTAGAGCTTAGATATTTGGCATGATTCATCGTCTATTGGACCTCTACAAAGATTGTTAAAAATATGGCCTTGGGGTCAAAATTGGCCCCGCCCCGGGGGGTCATGGGTTTTCTCTATATGTTTATAGTGAAAACTTCAAAAACCTTCTACTTTGAACTTACTTGGACTAGAGCTTAGATATTTGGCATGATTCATCGTCTAGTGGACTTCTACACAGATTGTTCAAATTATGGCCTTGGGGTCAAAATTGGCCCCGCCCCGGGGGGTCATGGGTATACTTGATATGTTTATAGTTAAAACTTCAAAAATCTTCTCCTCTTAACTTACTTGGACTAGAGCTTAGATATTTGTCATGATTCATCGTCTAGTGGACCTCTACAATGATTGTTCAAATTATGGCCTTGGGGTCAAAATTGGCCCCGCCCCCTTGAGGGGTCATGGGTTTTCTCTATATAATTATAGTGAAAACTTCAAAAAACTTCTTCTCTGAACTTACGTGGCTTAAAGTTTAGATATTTGGCATGATTCATCGTCTAGTGGACCTCTACAAAATTTGTTCAAATTATGGCCTTGTGGTCAAAATTGGCCCCGCCCCGGGGGGTTAGGGTATTCTCTTTATGTTTATAGTGAAAACTTAAAAAATCTTCTCCGAACTCACAAAGACAAGTAACGTCTTAATTCAAACTGGATAACATATTTAGTACACATACCAATTTTCAATATGGGCCATATACAACAATTAATAACAAATATACATATATAGATACATACGTAAAATCAAGTAGTGACAAGAGCTTAGATATTTGGCGTGATATATCATCTAGTTGACTTGTACCAATATTGTTCAATCATTGGCCCTGGGGTCAAAAAATGGCCCTACCCGGGCGGTCATGGGTTTCCTTATATATGTATATGATGAAAACTTAAAAAATCTTCTTCTCCGAAACAAAAGGCGAAGGCCTTAGATATTTGGTATGAAGCATCGTTTATTGGACCACTATTAAGATTGTTCAAACTTTAGCCCTCGGGTCAAAATTGGCCACGCCCCGTGTTCATAGTCTTAGGTTTGCAATATTTGTATATAATAGAAGCATTAAAAAAATCTCTCCGAATTCACAAGGACTAGAGCTATTTGGCATAATACATCATTAAGTGGACCTCTACCTTTATTGTCCAAACTTTGGCTTTGGGGTGAAAAATGACCCAGACTTCTAAAAAACCTTAACTACTTTGAACCATCCAGATTTCTTATCAAACCAATGTGCAATATATGACATGTGAGCCATTTGGCCCTCTTGTATGTTGCATGAATGATAGCGATTATGCACATACACGTGCATGCGTTTTGGTAAAGGTAAGATTTATTATAATTTGCGATCATCACCTATACATAAAAATGTTACATAACTTTTTTAAGATATATATCATATACATGAGATCATAACCATTTAACATTCCTGGATGATAACCATTATTCTCATCAAATGATGCTCCGAGTGGGGATTAAACCCGGGACTTTCTGATCAAAAGTCCGATACGTGCAATCTGTGTTAGCAAGTGCGCGTTTTTGTCGAAACCGTGCATGTGCTCAATAAAACCGGAAACAACGTCATATAAAATACAAATGCAGAAGATCGATGCAACTAAGGAGAAGACATGATTATTCGCAAGAAAAATGGAAAATTTACCAAAGAAACACCAAGAAACGGATGCAGAACCTCGTACAGATTCGTAAGATAGGCGAGTGTAACTTGGAAGGAAGACGAGTTGTTGAATTAAAGATTTTAATAGACGGCTTGAAAAAATGCTTCAAGTGCGCGGGACAGTTGTCGCTTACGAACATAACATCAGAAACTAAATACGGTCTTGGGAGTATTCTTCATATAAAGTGCATGTCATGTCTGGCTGACAACACAGTGCCGACTGGAAAACGACACAAGGCTAGTAATCACAAAACCGGAACTCGATGCTTTGATGTAAATACAAAGTTAGCTGCAGGTAAATATTTCTTTCGAAAATTACAAAAATAAATCTGAGTAATAGTTTGCTGCAGTTTTCAGTATGCATAAATATTAATATTATCTTAATGAATGTTACCTCTCAAAAATCCCTAATTAACGCCAAATAGGTTGTACATATGTTTTGAAATGCTTCGATTCTTTCAGCCATGATCAACGCAGGCATTGGGGAACAACAAATGAATAATATTCTTGCCTACTTGAACCTCCCTCTTGTTAATAAGAAGACACTCAAGAACAGGGAGCGAGAAATCGGCGAGAGCATTGAGGCAGTTGCCGCCCAGTCATGTTCACGTGCAGTGAAAATTCGAAATTCTGAGTAACTAGTCATACATTACAAATGGATTATTATAAAGTTATGGTATAAAACATAACTGTACTTAATTCAAGTAAAAGCATTCCAATGATGGATATAATTGAACTAGAAGCTTAGTTATACAAGTGGCCGTATTCCAAACACCATCACATCGCTTACGGGAATCGCGATATTTGGAGAGGAAATGTTTTATAACATGACACCGGTTGGGTCTACGGACGTGTTTACTGGCCTGTCTACGTTTTCTGAGTGGTTGAAGATATTTAAAAACCCCGTCATAATAGCCCACAATGCAGGTTTTGACACTAGAGTATTAATAAATAGCTTCCTGCGTTGTAGTGTAAGCCATTCGCATATTCATGGTTTTGCGGATAGTTTAAAGCTGTGCAAAGCAATATTTCCAGGACAATCATGTTACAAATTATCTGCTATCGTGCAAAACGTATTGAAAATTGACTTCAATGCCCACAACGCGGAAGCTGATGTTGCCGCCCTCGGAGCCCTGCTTCAAACAGTTGACACCTTACCACAGAAGCTGCAGATAACGCCATTACAAGAAGCTCAATATAACCTTAGCAGGCTTAAAAATGAAAATAACTACCTGCGGACATATGATATTTATATCATTGCAAAGGCATTAACAAAAACCGCAGCAAAAGTATTGGCCGGTAATAATAATAATAATAATAATAATAATAATAATAATAATAATTAGCATTATTATTATTATCATTATTATTATCATTATTATTATCAGTAGTAGTCAGTATATAGACGTTTAACGTAATAAAATATGCTAGTTATTTCATTATAACCAATGACGTCGACGTTCAACGGAACATAAAGTCGTTTACTTTGAAATTACGTGTTGTTTATATTGTGACGGTTAATATTGCAAAAATTTACTTATTTTGACGTTGAAGACAGCAAGGGTACGTTAAAAAACGAAGAAAATGAATATTAAAAATGCTGCAGAGTTTTTCTGATATTTCTAATTTATCTTTCTTGTGTGTGCAAATATAAAATTGAAAACGTATTATGCTTGTTTCATTTTATATTTATAGCAATTAACATGTTTTTTTTCGATGAGATTTAAATATTTGATGACGCATTTTACCATGAAATTAAAGAAATTACGGTGCCATATAAGATAGCTGGGTTTTGCACTAACCTTCATCGGAAAGGTATTTTATTTCGCATAAATGGTTAAAGGGTTAAAGGAAGCTTAGCACTTTATGCTGACCAGTTTTAAGTACATTTAGAAAATATTTATTTTTAACTTCGAAAATTGGTTGAGCAACGTATCTCTCTACCTTAAGTAAATCTCATGTTGAATCTTAATATAATGCAGTATGTCCCTGTTGCTTTTGGAAAATACATCTAGATTCCTTCTTAAGAGGTCTATTATTATTTATTTATTTTTTTGTTATTCAGTTATATCTTCACCGTTGATCTTTATCTGTTCAAGAACATAATCTTCATCATTATCTGTCTCAATCTTTGGATTTTCAACCGTCACTGTCTGGTTTTCACAAAGTACGGTCTTCGGTGAAACAGCTACTGTGCGAACAGTACGATTACTAACATGCACATCAATAAATTTTGTTCTACGAGGCTGAAAACTGGATTGATATCGATGTCCGGTGGTAATACTGAAGCCTCTGTAGGTTCTGTGATTACACAACATGCAGTAAAATCAACTTCTTCATCTATGTACCCTTTTATACAAAGTGTTGAATTTGGCTTAATGAATACAGTCTAATCTTCAGCTTATTTTACAATACATATTTTGTTTTTCTTTCTTTACAATTGTTTATTTCTAATGTTTAAAGATTTAAATCCCAAATAATTTACAGTGTCCAATTTAATTGTTTGCAGATATCTCTCACCATCCTTTTCTTTGCAGCTATATAGAAGAATTTAGAGAATGTTGGTATCAATTTAAATATCGCTATTTGTTTCTCAAACAATAAAAAATAAATTTTCTTGACTTTCTGGCGATGATATTCCTAGTAATTTGAAATTCAGGCTTATGAATCCAAAATATGGCAAACATTTTCAGCTTCAGCATTCAGAGCAAAACTTAAAGGTTCAATTTCATATTCACAGAAATGCTTTTCATAACATGATTTGCAACTTCCTGTATCAATCACACATTTGGTAGTGTTATTTTCTTTTTGAAACCTTATTTCATTTAGTGTCAAGTAACACGTTCTATCCTTCGTAATGACGTCTCCTATTGTTTCCGTTTTGCGTTGTCGGTCACTTATTAACCGTCCAACAGTTTTGTTTCTATCTACTTGTTTACTTTCTATATCCGGAGATGTTCATCCAAATCCAAGACCAGCTTCCAATTCGGACGACCTAGATACTTCAATTCTTTCATCATTTTACAGCGACTTAATCAACAGCGGGCTCAGCGTTGTGTATCTCAATATTCAGAGTCTACGATCAAAACTTGAACTTATCGGTCGAACTTCAAAACTATGATATTCTTATATTTTCTGAAACCTGGCTTTCCCCTGAGGTATCCAGCGAAAATATAAAAATTGCCAATTTTAGCCATCCATTCCGTTGTGACAGAGTAGGTAGGCCGGGAGGCGGGATCGAAATTTACGTTCGTGATGGTATCACAGCTACCGAAAGGACTGACCTGTCTGAAAACGGTATAGAGGCCATATGGATAGAAATTAAAAATCATTAGGAAAAAAACTATTGGTTAGTGGATTCTATCGCCCCCAAACTCTAACAATAACCTATGGAAGACAGCTTTGATCAAGCATTTGACTAAGCCGCCGATGACATTCTTATCGCAGGCGATTTCAATATTAACCAATTAATTCCATCCAACAAACTTTCAAATATGATTTATTTGTACAATGCACATCAATTAATAAATAATCCCACTCATTTCACAGAACATTCGAACAGTATTATTGATGTATTTATCGTAAAACATGCACATAATGTAATCTCCAGCTTCGTATCAGATCCTATCACCCCAGCTCTAACAATATATCACTGCCCAATAGGCTGCGTACTAAAATTCACAAAATTCAAAACAAGCAATTATAAACGCCACATATGGCTTTACCACAAGGGTAACTATGGCGAATTCCGAAATAAATTGCAAGCAGCAAACTGGGAAACCATTCTTAACTCAAACAACATCGATCAGACAGCATCCACTATATTAGATACAATTATCTCAGCAGCTTTACAAACAATACCAAATAAAAACGTAACAATAAGACCTAATGACATCCCTTGGATAAACAATATGATTCGCAAACAAATAAAAATCAGGAATGAAATTACACAAATTTGCTAAACGGCAAAACACTGAGACAGCATGTCAAATTTTAGGAGGTCCAGAAATAAAGTCATATACTCAATTCGAAAGGCAAAAAAAGAACATGAAAACAAGTTAATCATTCAAGTTAATAGTAGCAATATCTCATCTAAAAATGATTTAAACTAGTAAAAAACCTTACAAATAAACACACAAATGCAATCTTACCAACATTAATATAAAATGATCGCCCTGCGTCAACAGATCAAGAGAAAATGAAATGCTTAACAACTATTTTTGTAAACAATCAACACTTCCAGATGAAAGGAATCAACCGCTTCCTCACTTAAGAAATGCTACGTCAGTTTGATCAGACATCGTCATCTCTCCTTAAGATGTTTTAGACGCAATCACCTCTATTGACCCTAAAAAAGGCTTGCGGATCCGATCTTGTCAGTCCCAGACTTATACGAGAAGGTACACCTGTCCTTGCTACGCCTTTATCCACATACTTAAGTAAACTAATACGTCTTTCTGTTTTTCCGTCGTCATGGAAACTTGCAAACGTCACTCCGATCTTTAAAAAAGGAGACCCGTTTAATCCAGCCAACAATTTGCTCTTGGTACATCTGGCTCTTTGCTTCGTTGGTTCTCTTCCTTTCTATCATTTCGCCAACAGCGTGTGTTATATGCTGGTTTCTCGTCATCTTGGTCATCTGTCAACGCCGGTGTCCCCAAGGGGTCAATTCTCGGCCCACTTCTCTTTCTCGTTTAAATCAACGACATCACAACGGACATCAATGCCAATATTCGCTTATTTGCTGACGATACAAGTTTATACATCGTAGTCGACCATCCCGACACAGCTAGCACTGTACTTAGCACTTCGAACTGCCAACAACACTAGTAAGAACACAACTTTACCAAAACTCTTTCCTTCCAGCAACTTTATGTGAATGGAATAAACTTCCATACAACATCAGAAATCTGCCGTCATTGATATCATTTAAGCAATCTCTTAATTCAAACATGTCCAAAGCCAAACTAATATTCAGCTTTGGACCACGCACTGGACAAATATTCCACATTATATTAAGACTTGACTGTAGCTCACTTAACTATGACTTGCATCGAAGATCACTAGTCGATTTCCCTTTGTGTCGTTGCGGATCCGTCGAAACTGCCGAATACTTCTTAGTTTATTGTCCACTGCTTGTAGACATTCGTCACCGCTTCTTGGGAAACATGCCATGTGCACCTATTTATCAAAATCTTTCTTATGGAAATGAAACTCTTTCATTTGAAA
Organism: Mya arenaria; assembly: GCF_026914265.1. Lineage (NCBI taxonomy): Eukaryota > Metazoa > Mollusca > Bivalvia > Myida > Myidae > Mya > Mya arenaria. Next base: position 1,568,078 of record NC_069136.1, on the reverse strand, counting down.
AAAACAAATTAATATTTTCACTTGTGCAATCGAACAAAACTGCCTTTAGGCGGTTCGGTTAGCAATGAGCAGCAACAAACAATTAACGAATACCAACCCTCCTTAGCGTATCGGGCTGATCACGCCTACCCCCTAATCGGTGTGCGACCAACAATTTTCATTTTTTATCATTTTTAGATAATATTAAGAAGACAAAATCTATCAATTATACTCATTGTCAACGTAGCATATGCCATGTCTCATCTGTTTTTTTTATGCACTTTATCTAAGTAGAGGAACAGAATTAATATAAGTTATTTCTTGTTTTCTAATCCTCGAACATATTGTGATGTCTTTAATTTCTAAACATATAACGTATGTATGTTTGTATGCTATTTGTCAAATAAATAAAGTTAAAACTCACCTTATTTGACTGTCATTAGAATATCCCACAAGGTCATCTTTCTGTGGACGATTTTCCTATTCTCCTGGTTCTTCATGCGTCCCTTCATAAGAACCATCAATGGTTTTAATGATCTTGTCTAAGTGTACAGTCGTACTGATGCTGTCTCTCTTGGTCAAATTGGAATCAATATATCACCTTAAAAAAATATGTTGTTGCTGTTGTTGTTTGAAATTTTCTGTATTGTTTCTTGTCTTGGTTGAGATCCTCCAGATGGTGTTTGATAACTTCATCTCCCATTCTTTTAAAACTTTCCACTTCTTTGCCTCCCTCATCTGTTTCTACTTCTATTACGGCCATTTCTGATGATATCCCTGTTGTTAATATATCACAAGTGTAGTTGGTGTTCATAGCCCTGTTGTATTTGTTGTTTGTGTTATTGCCACTGCTGGGATTTCACAGAGTTCTGTTGAGCTGTCAATGTTGACATATTACTTGCCATCTCACCTACAGCCTCTTATAATTATTATATTCCCTTCTTCAAACCCTTTCCTTGGACTGCTTTACACCCTATTTTTATTTCTTTTCTTTCTGCAATATGCTCACTTTCCATCTTTCTTAGCTCTACCCTCAATTTGTCACCATCACCAATCTGCTCAAATTTGTAGCCACACATATCTTTCATTTCTGGTTTCATACCGTTCCTTAACACAGATTTTAACATATAATGTTCATCTTTTTTCTGAACTTTTCCCTGTCCCTCTGCATGGCTCAATATGTCTGCATGACCATGAGGTTACATCTTCATTTTCGTACTGCTTGGCCGAGAAATCTGTGAATCAATCACGCCATACACACAATCATTTTTTTCAGCAGTGTTGTGTTAATCCCCAGTCTCATCACTATACGGCCTGCTTCTCCCTCTCCTGTTCTCTTCACGGCTTGCAGAAGAACCTCTGATTTATACATCTTCGCCAACATCAAACCTTTTTACTTCATATCTCCAAATCTCATACACTACTTCACCTTTTGTCAAATTACTCGTATCTCCACAGAAAGTAGAAAGTTTAGGTGTCTGAAACCCCATCACAACATTAGTGTTTTTTTCTGTACCTGTTGGCTGTTCCTTAACCTCCTTCTTTGCTGACATTCCATAATCTGATAACCATTGTGCCAAATCTTCTGGACTATCAGCTGTGGGTATAAACTGCAATTTTCTAAACTGTTCTAATAACTTCTTTTCTTCTTCAGACAAATCCATATTTTCTCAATTATTTCACTATAATTTTCAGTTATTTCACCTTTTAACAAATTTCAGATCACTTTACCAAAACATTATTGAAATGTAAGATAAATTCACTCCTACTTCTCAGATCCCTTAAATTCGCATCTAAACACCTTAAATATTGAATTCATCTTAAAAACCACATAAAATGTACAACGTCTGACTAAAATAATAATTCACAAAACAAAACATAAAATCAAAATTTGTTGTGTCATAGAAAAATTGCGAAAAATTTACTTAAATTACAATTTATATTGTTACATATAAACACAGCTGAATGTAAAGTCTACAATTATATTAGTATTTACTCTTATTTTTTTATTTTTTTTACTTAAAATAAAAAGAAAACAAAATTTTAATCAAATTAATTCAACTGTTAACTTCAAGATATTATGAAATAATTACAGACATAAAATAAAATAATATAATTGCTAAATGTGACTGTTTATAGCAAAATCAATAAAATTTCAACTGGATCCAAAAGTTTGAAGGTTTTATTGTAAACTGCTACTGTTGTGGTTCAAGTTGTAGACCTGTCTTGTATGTTAACTAATTCAACCTGTACTAGAATGTCAACTAAAACAACTAAATGGATAACAGCTAAGTCTGAAAATAGATTAAACAAAATACTGCAATTACCTGAAAACATATAAACTGATTACTGGTACACTGAAATATATCAAGTATTACTGGATACCTGAAAATATCATTACTCACAAATTTAAACAAATGTGCATCCAAATAACTGCAAATGTGACTGTTCCTGAAATAACATTTTGTATTTTGAATTTAATACAATTCTTCTGTGCTTTATCCCAGATATTACTGGCAACTAAGTGCTAATGTTTAATTGAAATTTTACATATATTCACTTCAAACTACTGATTACTTATCTAAAGCACACTAGAAGTTTTGTTAAACACTTACCTTTCTGTTAAAACTTCTGACTTAATGCTTTTACTACTCAACAATTAATTTAGATAATATAATTAATCTATTATTGTAAATTAAAGTAATTATCAAATTTAATTTTCAGCATGAACTTACCGGAGTGTAAACTTGGGCAATACTATAAATTGACATTTTGTTGTTGTTGTTGTTTTCAATTATGTTGGTGTTTTGTTTATTTTGAAACAATTCCAAATGCAAGTGAATAATTAACAACAACCACTAATGAATAAATGATATCAAATATTAGAGACTGTTTAACATGCAGAATTCCCTGACCGCTATGAATTAACTGTGGTTTACTCTCAAGTTTACATTATAATATCTCACTACAAAAAATATCACTCCTGTAACACCTAAATAAACACAAATATTAAAAACCAACTGGACTAAATATACACTTTCAACAGTCTGTTCCATACATGTATATCTACGTTTGCAGGTAATGGTCCAAACGTCCAACCACGCAGAACAGCTTCCGCCTCCCCCAGTCAAGATGATCCCCGCAATCTATTGATAAATAGATGGCTTCCGCAGTCTATTGATGAATGGATGGCTCCCGGACTCTATTCCTGAACGGATGGATCCCGGGCGAGCCCCCACCCATCCCCTCCAATGTAACCGGGTCCACAATCAGCAAACCCATCAATACTTGTTCTATACGTATTTGTGTTGTCCAAATACACATAAAAAGGTTGTCTCTCCCTTTTTCGTTTTTTTTGCCATAAATAAATGACAAAAGAGCATGAGTACATATACAATGCAACAAAAGGAGGCATTACAAAATATATTGGACATAATAATACAGATTGTCTTAATATGAAAACTTTTCACGTTTTTGAAACTTTGATATCAAACATACAAACATATTTGTGTAGGAGAACATAATGTTACATTCTTATACTAAATTTGTTAACAATACACTTGAAGAATATACATTATTTAATGAATTTTATATCATCATTGGGATTGATTTCCATAATCTCTTTTAATTTCAAAACATAAGGATATTGGTATAATTGTCTATCAATAAACCTTATTCTATATTCTGCAAAATAGCTACATTTTAATAATTAATGGTGTTCATCACCAGTACTGTTTTTATCACGAAGCTCACATTTTCTATCATTCAGTTCTATATTGTTCCAGCTTCCTTCTTCAATTGGTGGTCGATTATTTCTTGTTCTTGTAGCCCTGTGAATATTTCAACATTCTTTAAAAGTGTTGTCTGCTGCATTTCTCATATTTTTTGTTGTCTGCTTCCCTTGATTGATATTTGATGTTGTGAGAATAGCAATCTGCATGGTTTTGGCGCATTTTACTTCTTTGGTTTTAACTGAGATCTGGAATCATTTCCATGGAGCATTTCTATGTTAGAAGTAACCAGTTTCATAGTTATCACGGATGTGAGTTGAGAGATACAGAGGTTGCCAGTGAGAACACTCAGTTCCATAAAGTTTGTGTAGATATATCAGATTCATCTGTATTGAATCTTTCTGGAATCCTTCTTATATGTGAATCATATGAACAGTAAAACTATAGAAAGCATAAGTCTTTGTTAGTCAACATTGTACACTAATTGGACAATTAATACGAACCGCGGCTTGGTCTTGCCTCATAATATATATATAGTATAGACCTTCACAAAGGTCAGGGGTAAAGGTCGAACCTTTATATTTTCATTTATCATTTAAAAGGATCCTTTAAGCGTTTATGAGTTTGGAAACTTATGACTTTCCCAAATATAATTCATGCCACATTTAACAATAGCATTGCGTAATTGTTGAATCCATTGAAGTTCATTGTTTCGTATTCTAATGTCATACATATATCTACTTGATAATATATATATATATATATATATATATATATATATATATATATATATATATATATATATATATATATATATACTGGACGTTTTGTACAGAGTGGGACTATTAACTTTGACGAATAATTGATCATTTGTGTATCAATATCTATTTGCAATTGTTTTATACCTGTTTCCCCATATACCATACATTTTGGTGTACTGCTTTTAATATTAAGTACATACTTCAAAAATGTCAACTGTACTTCTTTTAAAATATGATTATTTCCGTAGCCCCACTCATCACATCCTTATATATAAATCGGTTTTACAATTTTCTTAAACAAATCAAACTGTAGGTCAATAGATGGACATAATGTTTTTGCTTTTACAAAAAATGAAACATGGCTTTTGTTGCTTGCTTTGCAATATATTCTTTAAAAAGACACTTCTACCAAATATCCCTACTTGATATTTATATTCAGATTCTACATCAATATTAGCATTACAACGAGTGAACTCTTATCTAGGCAATCTACCTCTGGTAAATATACGATTTTTTGTTTGAGAGGTATTGAATGGGATTCTATTTTAGATAACAATATTTTCTTTATACATATAGACCATTTTGAAAATCGTCAGCACTTTCAAACAAGTTTAAGAAATTTATTTATCTTTGATCATCATCATGTTTTGTAATAATCAAGCCATTAACAATTGTGCTATTTTGAAAATAGTCACGTAGATTATTTACAAAACACGACAACAATAAAGGAGATAAACTTTCCCTTTGTCTGACCCCTATACAACATGGTAAGTAGTCCGAGCATGTTCCATTTACTCGAACACAACGTTAAGCTTTTGCGTACATATTTTTACAACATTAAAAAACTTTCTTTGAATACAATAGTTCTCTAATTTTAACCATAGTAAACTTCTATAAAGAGAATCAAATACAGCTTTCAGATCTTTGGACGCACGGAATAGCTTTATGCGTGAGACATACAGGTAATATATAAGCATTTGTTTACGAACAAAGTATCAACTGTCAAGAACGTAGGTCTGAAACCAGCTTAAAATTTACTTATCAGATCATGTTTTTCAACAAATTTCAAAAGTCTATTATTAAGTATCAATATAAATAACTTTCCAAAGCAACTAAGCAGCGTTATTGGGCGATAATTGGACGGGTTTGACACGTCGCCATTATTCTTATATAACGGGGTAATGTCATCAACATTCCAGTCATTTAAAATAATAAGAGAACATATCTGATTTATTCCAATCGAAATTAGTACAAACGGTCAATTCAGACCGGGTTACACATATCTATTATACACTGAGAATCTAACTACTTTGGGAGTTGTCATCACATAAGCAGGGTTTTCAGACATGAGTACCAACAACAGTGAAAAAGACAATTTTGAATCGGCGGCATTAATGGAGTGTATGTCAAAAGTGAAAACCGACTTCAAAACTGAAGTGGACATGAAGAACTACGGGTATGTTTTCTATTATGCTTGTTACTTTCACCAGAATAATCGGCCCACTTGCTCACAAGAGCTATCGCGTGTGTTTCGTTATTCTCATTTCTTTTAGCATGTACTACTTACTTGACTTACTCCGTCTGACAACAATCTGAATATGTTCCTAAAACATATAACCTACATGATCGAGTACGGTTCGCATGCATATAACCTTCTTATCAAAGATGGTCCGAATACCTATAACCTACATGATCGAGTATGTTCCGAATACATATAACCTACATGATCGAGTATGGTTCGCATGCATATAACCTTCTTAAGATCAAAGATAGTCCGAATTCATATAGCTTACATAATCGAGTGTGGTCCGAATACATATACCTTGGTCCGGATATATAATGCCTACATGATAGAGTCATGTCCGACTGGCTATCAAGTTAGATCTGAATAAATATGACTTACATGAGCGAGTATGGTCCGAATTGATAATTGTAACTTACATGATCGAATATGGTTCAGTATATGTTCGTCCACCGGTTAGTTTGTCCGAAAACACAGCCTACATATACATATATCATAAAAGTTGGGTCTGAATACATAGCCTGTAGCATTGAGTGTTTTCCGCTAATATTATCTACAAAATCGATGGTTGTAAGAATTCATCAAGTTTATATGACCGTATGTTGACCGAATATCTGGTCCACCAATCGAATTTTATTATCTAATGTAGCTTCTATGATTGTATGTTGAACGAATATCTGGTCAACCAATAATAATGTAGCTCTTATGATTGAAGCTGTCTGAATACAAAGGTAACAAGATACAAGTAATGTCTAAAAACGTACATGAGCGAGGGTTGTCCAAACATAAAGCCTTTATGGCCGATCCTGATACGAAAATATAGCCTACATGAAGATTATGTATATCTAGACCATACTCGCGCATGTATTCAGATCCAACCTTAGATGCAAATTCAAACCTAAAAATGTCTTCCACAAATATGAGTCATTAGCGGTTTTGAATATTTTGGAACAAACACTTCATACATGCGTCCTTTGTTAGCTCAGCCACGAAGACTTGTGAATGATGCATTTTCAAACGTTCAAGGTTAGGTGGCAACACACGGTGTCTTTGTATATTCATAGCTGTTGGTCAGTGTACAATTATCACTAGATCACACTGTTTTAGTGGAAAATATAACTAATACATATGAGAAGAATAGACCCGGTACCACCATAACGAACTCGTATAGCCTCGTAAAAATGATTATCGTTTGCGATTTATTCCCAGAATTGGTTCATAAACATTGAGTTTGTATAAAATTGTCGAATGAGATGTATGCGTTTTAAGCAATGTTGTTAACATTTATTGGTTAACTATTTTGAAACAAAGTGAGAGAAAACAAGTGTTTATGGCAATACAGAATTCGTGAAACCTTTCAATTTAGCTATTGCTGTATGCGTAGTGTGTTGACTGGAATATTGCAAGTTTGTCAAACTATCTAAAACACTTTGCATGTCTTATTTGATAACATTTAAAAGGAAACCATGTACATTTTCAGCTTGTTTTATGAATGACAGAATTGCACGTGTGTGAGATGTTTTCATAAAAACGCTGTACGCGTGATAAACGTTATCATGAAAATTGCACTTATGCCAGACATTCAAACGTTAAGGTCACAGGAGACATTAAAAGGTCAGATTACACATGCTCTTGTCCGCTCACTAACTTAAATATGCATTAATGAATTATCGTATAACTTGTTACAAATTTTGTCCTCATTGAGACGATGTGCAGAGATCTTGACCCGGGTACATACCCAAAAGTTCATTTTAACAAGAAAAAATTAAAGGTCAGAGTACACATGCTCGTGTCCGCGCTTTCATTTTCTTTAAACAATACAAATGTTGTCCTCATTAACACGATGTGCAGTGATCTTGGCACTGGCCTATACCTCAAAGGTCAGTGTTACACGAGACATCTAAAGGTCAGAGTACACATGCTCATGTCTGCGCTATAACGTCATTATGCCTTGATGGATTGTCATATACTTTGGTGCTTGGTACAATTGTTGACCTCTTTCAGTGACTTTCTTATTTGAAACTTTGATTGTGACAACATAATTATTTTTCCTGGATACCATCAATTCCATTATATGGGAAGTATTATTTATTTTTTGATATATTACCTGACATCTTCTATTTTATATGGCACTTTGAGACCTCACATATAGATCGTATGCTTTTTGCACATTGTAGTTTGTTTAATTGTTCCTCCTTCAACAATATGAAGAAAAAATCTGCAGACTTAGGTTTAGCAACAATTACTGAATCTGATCCAAGAACTCAAACCAATTTCAAATTGTGCCCGTAATCCATCATGAGCTTTAGGGTCTATATTGTGACAATGCTAAATAGAAGATAAGGTAAAAGTGTTAATTGAAAGTGTAAACAAGTTGCACAGTTGATGTTTTGCACACTCTGCCGAGCATATTCAGTATAAGAAACAAATTTAATATAAATTAATATTTTAATAAACAATGGACACATTTGTGATAATAAAAAATATAGATTTATAACATGTGTATTCTCTTCAAAAGCAGTAAGTCAATGTTATGACGTCACCACACTATATTGTATCTCTTTATCGAAAGTTCTTAAGGCTTGCTATTTCATCGTTGTTATGAATAAAAGACTCATTTTCATTCTTTTTTAGCCAAAATAACCCTGATGTTGATACTACCTTCACTACACAAAATCTGAATAACTTTAACAATTATATTTTTATAACATGTTCATATATCCAAGAATATCAAGGATAAAGAACAAACAACTTGTACATGTATTTCCTATTTTCCCACTCTTGACAAGTGGCAGAGTACAATTTTGGTCAGTTTAACGTAACAGTCAGGTTCATAGAAATACAAAATGTTCTTAAAACAAATGCAAGGGATGCAGCCGTCCTTTTGACTGCCTTGTTATGTTAGGTATTCGGCGTAAGAATAGCGTTTTAGTTTAATATTGGTTCAGTACATGTTGATAACAAATGCTTGTAATAATATGTAGTTTATACAACACTTTTGCATAAAATGTGTGTTTTCGGCACAAAACTTTTCCGTTTATGTAAAACCTTTTCAATGACATCGCCCGTAACTTCATACACATACCTGTTATGAAGGTTACTTTAAAATAAATGTTTTTGCATTTTCGTGACATTTAACAGCATGTTTTTATTAACATAAAAGTTACTCATGGTGTGTATTTTACGCAATAATAACCTTCGCACTCGGGCTGTAAAACATTTTGCGGGCCTTTGCAGATGGTAACGACCTCAAAAGGGTATATTTACCCTATAATAGACCTCACAAATAATAGTCAAAAAGGAAACAAAAACGACTTTGACAATCCAATAAAAATTCCACGAGGATAGCCAAGTTTCCCCAACATTTTGGTTAGAAAGTTTGAAAAGTGTAAAGTAATGAAAATATAACAATATACAACATTGTTTAGTTTTTCACATATGTTATAGAGCGCCCACGGTACCATATTCTTAGGGCGTTTTTGTTGGTTATAAACTAGTTTTGGTTTTATATCGGTTTCACGAGCTGTGTATTTGTTGTTACAGTTTCAAATAAAACCAAAACCAGTTTTATCGTTTTTTTAAACGAAAACCGAAACCGGTTTTTGACACTATCGAAACCCCTACCGGAGGCGGTTTCATCGGTTCGTTCCATCCGAAAACTAGTTTACTTTGAAACCAACATAAAAGTGATCAACCACGTTTGTTGAAACTCAATCTTTTTGATAACAATGCCTTACAATGGACAAATGAGCTAAATGATAAAGCTATTATTAATAATTAGAAATAATAGCTAAATGCAGTAGCTCCGCCATGTTGTTGAATTTGTATACACAACCATGCATTTGTTACTTCAAGCAAAACTATTAAAACCGGTTTCGAAACTGCTGAAACCATTCAAACTAAAACTGAAATTGATTTTGTATCAACAAAAACGCCCTTAGTAAAAGGACTGTATAAAATGTATACATTTCGTGTTCGCCGAATGGAAATTTCCCCATGACATAATTTAATTTAAGCTCACCCGACCGCACCACAAATACTTCTTATGGGATTTTCAAGTATTATAGATCCAATGTTGTTTTTTTTAATTCATATAAAAACGTTTTATTTACATCAGTACTCTTTTTAAAACAGACAGAAAAAAATATGCGCGATTAGAAAAATAATACAGACTGTCATGCATAAGAATCGCTTTGATTGGTCAAAGAAATTGACCTTTTGAGCAATATGTGTGCACACATAGTTTCCTTATAAATATGCATTCATCAATAATTTCCTAAAATAACTAAAGTTGCAACCATGTATCATGAAAACAGTACGATTCAACAATAAATTAGTGGCGCATCGTATGCAAATGTACGGTTGCATCGATACATTACGGGAGCTCTGTGCAGTTTGAATTTTTAAACCCTTTTGTACACCGTACTTTTGTTCGCATACAGCGAATATATTTCTTTGTGGCATTCCCAAGTGTTCATTTCAAGCATTATTTTCCAGTTCAGTGCCAACGTGGTTAGTTCACTATGGTGTTAACCTGGATTTATATTTCACTGCTGTGTAAGTTAATGCTTTTTCTAAGTTCTTATTAAATGGCGTGCTATATTATGTTATAAAAAACCTTATGTTCTCTTTCTTGATTTCAGCGATTTTAAGTTAAGCTGAAAACAATACGCATTCCTTTGTTATCATTTACCTTCTCGAAAGCAGTATATTTTGCAAGCTTGACAGCTGCGATTAACATACAAACTACATTGCACGCGAAGGCGTTTTTAAAAAGAAGAATACACTTATAACTGTTAAAGCATTATTCTTAAGAGACCGTAGTAAACCTTAGATGAATTGTAATGAGGTCGCATTACCTGTGTTATTTAGTTCAAGGTTAGGCGAGATGTTGGTTCATGTAAGATGTAAACGGGTAACCTTAGTTTATATTTCACCTGTAGCCTAAAGATGCAGCATGGAGTGATTCTGCAGTTTTAATTCCTCAATATCCTTGGCCTTCGAATGTTAAGGAACGTATTCCATTTAATTCGAGATGCATAGGTACTTTAATGGTACTGGGGTTTATTTATTAACCGGGACTGTGCTTCTTTTTATTCATAATTTTAACAATCGCTGCCACAATCTCACATTATAAGCGCGTTGCACGCATACAAGATAACACAGTGTATGAGTTTCTACATTTTATCCTTTTAACACACACACACGTAATATTCAATTTGTAGTTATTTTAAAACTTCTTAGAATTGTTTATGTTACAGTGACTTAATTCTTAAAGTATCTAAAGGAAAGATAACGCTAAAATGAAAAAACAACAACAAACATTTACTTTAAAAGATCCTGAAATAATTTACCTGCTACGGTGGCATATAACTGCCGTAAAATGACGTTCGCGAATTGTTTCGTGTTATCCACTTTATTTTCGCGATAATTTATATAATCTTATCTAGTTAACCAGTCATTGTGTTACTTTTTAAGTGGAATTACGGAATAGCCTACTCCTTAGTATTTTACCAAGTGCATAACAGACCAAGTCAGCTGATGAAAATGTGGTTTCTCAACTGTTGTTATGTGGTAATTTACAAAATATTTTCGTTCTTTACACATAACTTTCGGTCATTAACATACTAGTTTAGGTCTTTAAAGTGTTTACTTCTTTCATAGTTTCGGTCTTTTGAGTATTTTTGGTCACCGAGTGCATTCATGCTTCATTAATTTAGTAAATATTCTATCTATACAGACTTAAGGATAAGAGTTGCAAGTAATAAAGTAAACATTACAACTAGTATACAAAGAAGCTTAAACTGAAAATCCTACTAAGTTGACACCATCTGTGATAAATTCTCACAATTTAAATACATCTCAAGTTAAACAAAACTTTACTTTGTAGTAAATCACCATATTGCATAGGCTGCTCCTCTATCATCGCATGAACTTTACAAACTATAAAACATGAATAGAAGTACTAATTTAAAAAACAACAACAACATATGTACATACACGCTTTGGAGATGCGAAAGATACAAAAACGTTACGGTATTGGTTACAGTAAAGGTTCAATGTTAAACATGAAATAATTTAGTTTTTGCAAGCAAAGCTGCAATTCTTCAAATGAGCCATGTAAATTGTACACCTTTAACATAAGCTAGCACAAAATTGCACTTCACGGACTTTATGGAAAGTTATTCTGATTGATTACATATCAACTATGTGATGAACTTAGAGTTCGTTCATAATTGATGATTTCGTTATAAATATTTCCATTATTTTTACAATTAATATGAATTAATTAGATATGAATGCTAAGTACTTCGCCAACAGCCTTATTTTGTCACTCACAAACGGTTATTTGTCAACGTCAGGAAGATAAGTGAAATGATCTCGAGCGTAGAAAAGTTTTACTTTGGATGGAGCCATTCTTTCCGCTGGAACAGTCATAACAAATTCATCCATCACTTCCGGTTTCACTTTAAATAGTTTCGAAAATCACCGGTTAACACAGAAATCGCTGTTTTATGGATTAAATTAAAGATGAATCATTGCAATTTAAACATACATCATTAAGCTAGTATTTATATTTGGTACAATATTTAGTTATTGCAAGTATTTCTTTTGATAAAATACTCATTATAAAGTTGTTGGTTTAGTTCTTACAACAACATGCTGGATGGGTTAGATTAATAAGATTTCCAAACATTGTTCAAAATTACAAAAAGTAGGTACTGATTGTACACGGTTACAAAAGAGCAACATCAAAAACTGCACAATGTGACACTTAAATAACGAACTTCAAAATAACGAATTATATATGAAGAACACTGACAGAAGGTCAGTAGTCTTAACAATTCGTATTGTTACAATTCTATACCTGCTAAGATTAATTGTTTTCATTGTAAATATAATTGACATAAATCATAGTATGCATGTGTTAAGAGACTAACAACAGAGTAAACAAACACTACCGTTTATTTTAAGTGTCATAACTATCAATAAAAACGTTATATATTTTGTATTCTCGTGTTAAGATGAGGAAAACAATTTAAACTTATAATGAATTCAAAAGTGTTTAACGCTTGAAGTATTTAGCATCATCATTGAACTCTTGGATTTCAAGTGACAAAATAAAAGCAATCATAAGTGCGTATGTGCAAAGTGATGAGAGAAATGACTTGTTTCCTGAAATAAAACCATGGCTATTCAAAATATATTGAAAACACCACTCACCTCTGAGCAGGCAGAAAACGCCGCATAACTCATCGGGGAATTTCTCAGTTCGAGGTCAAGTAGTTTTCAAATCCATGAAGGATGTGTGCATGAATTATGGTTGATCTTGTTTGGAAGTGTTTACTAGGGCTTTATAAGTTGTTTTCAGTGATGAACTCTTATAGACAATGCATTTTTAAACGTTTTTGCACGAGGCGGTAACACAAGGCTGCTTTGTAACTGGTATTTGTTCAATTGCCCTAATAAGTGGCCATTAGGAATACCAGTCCGACAGCGCGTCTCCAGTGTCAAGCCGCCGAGCCGATATAGCCAAAACGTCACTCTTGAAAACATCATTTACAGTATCCCGACAAGAATGAATACATTTTAATAAGAATTGAAAAATCACTCTTCTGAACTGCACAAACTCGCCTATTTTGCTCAAGCTTGGTTTATCTCTAATTTATTATTAAATTATGGATCAAAAAGCGTAATCATAGGACTTATTGGGAGAACAACAACATTAGTAACAGTATGGTATAATACTATACATGCGTACAATGTATAACGCACACACCAGTAGTTTGATTCGCTTAATGTCCCTTATATGCTTGTACTTCACAACTACAATGAGCCAACCTTCACGTCCGAAAGCTTGTCTTAAGTCGGTGAATATGACTAAAGCGAGAAAATTGATGCCAGTTTCGACTTTGTACATGCCCACGAACATCCTCAATACCTAAATCTGGTTTCCCTTTTTTCAGGCGTTCTGACGGTTGACTGGTCACAGGCTGCATGTGACCAGAGCACGTTGACGAGTGAAGCGACGCAGAACTGTGTCATGGGTTTCACCACCTATATCAGCAAGGCAATGAGTTCCATGTCGGATCCCAGTCAGATGGCCACCGTGTTCTGTTCGTAAGTGATTTGTTTGGATACAATGTGTTAAGTCCCTTTCTTGATGAAATACATTATGACAACGATGAGCCGAAGTGGCAAACTTTACAGCTTGGCCATAACTCGTTCAAAATAATCTAATACAAGTTCACATGTTGCCAAATCTGTATTTAACTTTCCTAACCGAATGTAACTGTAGATGGCATGCACCTATTTACCATCTTATTTGCTCCATATTAAAAGAAGAATCGTTCGGCGATTTTGTGGTTGTGTATGGTACAACTTAGCAAACTGTATGCAGTAAAACACGGAACTGTGTTTTCACCATTTTCTTGTTCTATATTTAACCAGGGCGGAGGGACAGAGCGCCATTGCATGCATGTATCCCCTAATGGAGCAGTGTCCGGATCTCATGGCGAACATGGGAGCTGGAGAGATGGCGATGCCCTCTCAGGCGGATCTGAAGAGGGCCTGCACTCAGATTCCATCCGGTAGGTGTGTCTAGGATAAAGTGGGCACAGGGTTATAGCGGAATAATGTGATATGTCAAGCTACTGTTTGTAATGCATGCGCACAGGTTGCAGTCAGTTTTTAACGTGCTTTAGTGGGGAATTTTTCGTAGTTCTCGAACCTCTCCATTATTTCGTAGTTTTCATTTTCGGTGTTGAGTTCACGCCTATTGTCTGAGTATGTAAGAATTGCAGCAGGAACTATCATAAACGTTATTTTTGTAGCTTAGTCTACTACATTTCTGACAGTGTGAAATGTATAAAATTGTGTGAATTGTTTTAGGAAATATTTACAGATATTTATGGCAATGTGGTTTGCGGGAAGTCTGGACATGTTTACCTTATATATGAAAAATATTCATATAAGGGTCATATTTTAGTGTCCAAACTATGTAATAATCACAAGGAGCCAATTGTATATAACCGATTATCTTTCTGAGTTGGTCAAAGTTTCTTTCACCTCAGAAAAGAAGATCCAAAATTTAACCATGCTAGAAATTCATATCTTGCCCAGGGGCAAAGATAAAACAAGTACCCGTATCGAACTCCTTTTTAATGGCTATCACATTGTTATTACCTTCCTTGTTGAAGGCTGTCGCCTGTAGCATCATAAAACCTTGTATTGTGGCAATATTTAGAATGATAATTAATTATTTCTCGCTTCAATTGTCACCATAAAAAAGTTTTCACGCATCTTTCAAGAAATAATGCTTTACTCTCCTCATACCTTTTTAAAGACCGGTTTGACTATTAACATAATCTGAATCACTGCGCGCATATGCATGACAAACACGGATAATCACATATCCATACGCACTTATTTTAACTACTCACAAAAGAGTTCCAATAAAAATACATTTTTACTTAATTTTGTTTAACTAAGGTGGGAGAAAAAGTATCTTCCATAGCCGCTCGTGTAAGAAAAGATCATCCCAACCCTCGCGCAGGGTGTTTTGCGGAAACTCGGTAAATCTGAGCTTATTTAACTTACACGCTCGTCTATGGAAGATACTAATAATCCGAAATGTTCATAGATACTTATCCAATAATTATTTCTAACCAGTCAAATCATGTTGAAGTGTAAAGTAGCCAATAATAATATGTTGACATCTTATTTTAGGCTGCTTCTTAAGTCAGATTGCACGAGGACTTTAATGTGTTAAACGGATTATTTCATAATTTGTAAAATACATAAGCGATGCATGATGTTTACCTTGGAAAGACTTCTCATTGACATCGTGTCATCTGTATGTTAGGCGAATACTTCATGGAGATAAAAAATGAACCCAAATTGAGATGTTTTCAGCAGAATATCATAAAATACATTTTTATGAATTATTTATGAAGTGATTTATGCATGAACATTCATGAAACACTCATAGCTTGTGTTCATGAAATATGAAACAGGTCTTCGTCATGTAAATAAGTTCTTGAGTATGTTATTCATGAACATTTCATGATTTCCTTGGGTCATATTTTTTATTTTCATTTTCTGTCAAAACATTAAAACATACGCATTTTCAAACATTATATATACGCATGTACATTTATATCACCAAGAGAATATTTTATGAATAGAAATGAAGAATTACAGTAACTGAACATTTTTTTCAATGCCATTGGGCAATATCGTTTATGTCATTTTTATTATATGTTTATTTTCACAGCCTCTGATAATAAACCTAAATGTTTCACACCAAATCATACGGAACCAATATTCTTTCTTATTTCAATGTCACTTTTGTTTTTTATGTGTGTCAAAGTTCATTTTTAGCTCACCTGAGCATGAAGTGCTCAAGGTGAGCTATTGTGATCGCCCTGTGTCCGTCGTTCGTCGTCGTCCGTCGTCAGAAATTTGACTGTTAACACTTTAGAGGTCACAATTGGGGCACAATCTTAATGAAACTAGGTCAGAATGTTACTTTTAATAATATCTTGGATGAGTTCGATATTGGGTCATCTGGGGTTCAAAACTAGGTCACCACGTCAAATAAAAGGAAAAGCTTGTTAACACTATAGGTGTCACATTTATGACTGTATCTTCAGGAAACTTGGTCAGAACGTTGATATTTATAATCTCTAGGCCAAGTTCGAATCTGAATCATGTGCGGTCAAAAACTAGGTCACCAGGTCAAATCATAGGAAAAACTTGTAAACACTCTAGAGGTCTCATTTATGACTGTATTTTCATGAAACTAAGTCAGAATGTATATATTGATTAGCTCTAGGCCAAGTTCGAATCTGGGTCATTTGCGGTTAAAAAAGGTCACCAGGTCGAATTTAAGGAAAAGCTGTTTGACACTCTAGAGGTCACATTTATAACTGTATCTTCATGAAAGTTGGTCAGAATGTTTATATTAAGAATCTCTAAGTATAGTTTGAATCTGGGTCAGTTATGGTCAAAACTAGGTCAAATTAGGTCAAACCATAGGAAAAGCTTGTAAGCACTAAAGAGGTCACATTTATGACTGCATGTTCATGAAACTTAGTCAGAATATTTATATCGATTAGCTCTAGGCTAATCAGAATCTGGGTCATTTGCGGTCAAAAACTAAGTCACAAGGTCAAATTTAAGGAAAAGCTTGTTAACACTCTAGAGGTCAAATTTATATTTGTATCTTCATTAAAGTTGGTCAGAATGTTTATATTAATAATCTGTAAGTCTAGTTTGAATCCGGGTCATGTGCGGTCAAAAACTAGGTCATTAGGTCAAATAATAGGAAAAAACATGTTAACTCTTTAGAGGCCACATTTATGACCATATGTTAATGGAACTTTCATGTTTATAGTCCAACCATAACAAGAACAGAAAATAAAAATGTACAAACAAAAACAAGTACGCATCCTTTCTAAGGTAGCAGACCACCAGACTAACATTTTAAAACTGTAATACCCTCAACTATAATATGTAGCATTGAAAACTAGTCCTTAATTTGTTTTAATTAAGTCCCTTCTCGTTGCACTTTCCATTGCCCTAAAAAACAATTATTCCCTCCTCTTGTCACAATTGCCCTCGCCCTGGAAACACTTATTTCACACTTGAATTGGATCAGGTGAGCGATACAGGGCCTTCAGGGCCCTCTTGTTTTATTGAAGAGATCTCTGCGAATATTGGTCTTTCTTTTGAACAGGCCTGTCAAATTTTACAGGAACTAATGGTGGGCGAAGATCTTCTGATCATATTTTGGTTTTCGGGGCCCGAGTGTATGCAAATGTAAAGCATATGGTATGAGCTTGTACTTAGGTATCAATGTTCTTAAAGTGACACTCTTATTCTAAATCAATACGTACACATGTATGACATACATACATTGTGACTAAACTTACTTAAAAATGCATTTTAATGCATTTTTGGAAAATATTAAATACTGCTAATAAGATTAATAGCTATAAATGCAAGCATTTGAAATTATTGGTGAGTATAAAAAGATTACTGTGATCCAATATCGTTTCATAAGGTAGAAATACCCTTTTTTTCTGCACCCCTTTTTCCGAATTAAAGTCGGTATCCTTCATAAGAACAATTGATTTCGACATTTGTTCATCCTTTTTGGTATATTAAAACATTTGTATTAATTGTGTTAAATCGGTTTTTGTAAGTAAGAGTGCATCTTTAATAAACATCCATTTCCAGACAAGTTTGCCTGAAAGTAAATTAGTGAGTTTGGTAACACTGACATGGACACGTTATCTATTATCTATATGTTTTTATCTACTAGAATTTAAGGAAATATTTGCAACCCGTCTGTGTATAATTTCAGGACCTTGCATGAAAGCGATGACGTGCCTAGCCAGTGCTTCCCAAGGGTCCAGCATGGGTATGGACGAAAACTTCATGGCCACAAACAACCTGACCTACCTCCTTCCGGTTATTGGAATGACCTGCGGGTACGAACATTATATATAATAGAAGTGGAAAGGCAGAAAACCTTTCAACATGGCCATTCGATTAAAGTTGTTATCTGTCAGATTACAGAGTGCAGAGCTACTCATTAAAAGGTATTGTCTGTCAGATCATAGAGCGCCTAAGTACAGGGCCTCTCGTTCAGGGCCGCTCATTTAAAGGTATTTTCTGTAAGATCATAGAGCGCCATAGGACAAGGCCTCTCGTTCAAGGCCACTCGATCGGTATAGTCTATCGGATCATATAGCGCCATAGGACAGGGCCTCTCGTTCAGGGCCGCTCGATCAGTATAGTCAGTCGGATCATATAGCGCCATAGGACAGGGCCTCTCGTTCAGGGCCGCTCGATCAGTATAGTCAGTCAGATCATATAGCGCCAAAGGACAGGGCTTCTCGTTCAGGGAAGCTCGATATGTATCTGTCGGATCATAGGGCGCCATTGGACAGGGTCGCTCGTTCAGGGCCGCTCGATCGGTATAGTCTGTCAGATCATATAGCGCCATAGGACAGGGCCTCTCGTCTAGGGCCGCTTGATCGGTATAGTCTGTCTAATCATAGAGCGCCATAGGACAGGGCCTCTCTTGTTCAGGGCCGCTCAATTGGTATAGTCTGTCAGATAAAAGAGCACCATTGGAAAGGATCGCTCGATCGGTATAGTCTGTCGGATTATAAAGCGCCATAGGGTATGGCCTCTCGTTCAGGGCCGCTCGATCGGTATAGTCTGTCGGATCATAGAGCGCCCGAGTACAGGGCCGCTCGTTTAAAGGTTTAGTATGTCTTCCACGTTAGCAAAGAACTGCTAGGTTATTAAGACATTTTGTCAGATAAAAAACACGTAAGCAGAGGACCGCTTGTTTATAGATTCATTCTGTAAGATAAACAACCATGTAATCAGAGAAACGCTAGTTTATAGATATCATCTATCAGATTAACAGCTACCAAAGGACCGCTAGTTTATATATACATTCTGTCAAATAAACAGCAACGCAAGCAGAGGACCGCTAGTTTATGTATACATTCTGTCAAATAAACAGCCACGCAAGCAGAGGACCGCTAGTTTATGTATACATTCTGTCAAATAAACAGCCACGTAAGCAGAGGACCGCTAGTTTATAGATACATTCTGTCAGGTTAACAGCCACCAAAGGACCGCTAGTTTATATATACATTCTGTCAGATAAACAGCCACGTAAGCAGAGGGTCGCTTTTTTATATATACATTCTGTCAGATACACAGCCAGGTAAGTAGAGGACCGCTAGTTTATATATTTATATTCTGTCAAAGAAACAGCCACGTAAGCAGAGGACCGCTTGTTTATATATACATTCTGTCAGATAAACAGCCACGTAAGCAGAGGGTCGCTTTTTTATATATACATTCTGTCAGATACACAGCCAGGTAAGTAGAGGACCGCTAGTTTATATATTTATATTCTGTCAAAGAAACAGCCACGTAAGCAGAGGACCGCTAGTTAAGTGGTACATTCTGTCATATAAACAGGCACCTAAGCAGAGGATCGAGAGTTTAGTGATTTATTCTGTCAGATAAACATCCACGTAAGTAGAGGACCGCTAGTTTAGTGATACATTCTGTCAGAAAAAAGGCATGTAAGTAGAGGACCGCTAGTTTAGTGATACATTCTGTCAGATAAACAGGCACCTAAGCAGAGGATCGATAGTTTAGTGATTCATTCTGTCAGATAAACATCCACGTAAGTAGAGGACCGCTAGTTGAGTGATACATTCTGTTAGATAAACATCCACGTAAGTAGAAGACCAATAGTTGAGTGATACATTCTGTCAAATAAACAGCCACGTAAGCAGAGGACCGCTAGTTTAGTGATACATTCTGTCAGATAAACAGGCACCTAGGCAGAGGACCGCTAGTTGAGTGATACATTCTGTCAAATAAACAGCCACGTAAGTAGAGGACCGCTAGTTTAGTGATTCATTCTGTCAGGTAAACATCCACGTAAGTAGAGGACCGCTAGTTGAGTGATACATTATGTCAGATAAACAGGCACCTAAGCAGAGGACCGCTAGTTGAGTGATACATTCTGTCAGATAAATATCCACGTAAGTAGAGGACCGCTAGTTGAGTGATTCATTCTGTCAGATAAACATCCACGTAAGTAGAGGACCGCTAGTTGAGTGATACATTCTGTCAGATAAACAGGCACGTAAGCAGAGGACAGCTAGTTGAGTGATACATTCTGTCAGATAAACAGGCACCTAAGCAGAGGATCGATAGTTTAGTGATTCATTCTGTCAGATAAACATCCACGTAAGTAGAGGACCGCTAGTTGAGTGATACATTCTGTCAGATAAACAGGCACCTAAGCAGAGGACCGCTAGTTGAGTGATACATTCTCTCAGATTAACAGCCACGTAAGTAGAGGACCGCTAGTTGAGTGATACATTCTGTCAGATTAACAGCCACGTAAGCAGAGGACCGCTAGTTGAGTGATGCATTCTGTCAGATTAACAGCCACGTAAGCAGTGGACCGCTAGTTGAGTGATACATTCTCTCAGATTAACAGCCACGTAAGCAGAGGACCGCTAGTTGAGTGATACATTCTGTCAGATTAACAGTCATGTAGGGAGATGACCGCTAGTTGAGTGATACATTCTGTCAGATTAACAGCCACGCAAGCAGGGGACCGCTAGTTGAGTGATACATTCTGTCAGATTAACAGCCACGTAAGTAGAGGAACGCTAGTTGGGTGATACATTCTCTCAGATTAACAGCCACGTAAGTAGAGGACCGCTAGTTGAGTGATATATTCTGTCAGATTAACAGCCATGTAAGTAGAGGACCGCTAGTTGAGTGATAAATTATGTCAGATTAACAGCCATGTAAGCAGGGGACCGCTAGTTGAGTGATACATTCTGTCAGATTAACAGCCACGTAAGTAGAGGAACGCTAGTTGGGTGATACATTCTGTCAGATTAACAGCCACGTAAGTAGAGGACCGCTAGTTGAGTGATACATTCTGTCAGATTAACAGCCATGTAAGTAGAGGACCGCTAGTTGAGTGATAAATTATGTCAGATTAACAGCCATGTAGGCAGATGAGCTCTAGTTTAGTGATACATTCTGTCAGATTAACAGCCACGTAAGAAGAGGACCGCTAGTTGAGTGATATATTCTGTCATATTAACAGCCACGTAAGTAGAGGACCGTTAGTTTATGTAAACATTCTGTCAGATTAACAGCCACGTAAGTAGAGGACCGCTAGTTTAAGTATACATTCTGTCAGATTAACAGCCACGTAAGCAGATGACCGCTAGTTTATAGATACATTCTGTCAGATAAACAGCCAGGCAGGCAGATGACCGCTAGTTTATAGAAACATTCTGTCAGATAAACAGCCAGGTAGGCAGATGATCGCTATTTTATAGATACATTCTGTCAGGTAAACAGCCACGTAGGCAGATGACCGCTAGTTTATAGATACATTCTGTCAGATAAACAGCCAGGTAGGCAGATGACCGCTAGTTTATAGATACATTCTGTCAGATTAACAGCCACTAAAGGACCGCTAGTTTATATACATATTCTGTCAGATTAACAGCCACTAAAGGACCGCTAGTTTATAGATACATTCTGTCAGATAAACAGCCAGGTAGGCAGATGACCGCTAGTTTATAGATACATTCTGTCAGATTAAAAGCCACTTAAGGACCGCTAGTTTATATATATATTCTGTCAGATTAAGAGCCACGTAGGCAGATGCCCGCTAGTTTATATAAACATTCTGTCAGATTAACAGCCACTTAAGGACCGTTAGTTTTTATATATATTCTGTCAGATTAACAGCCACTAAAGGACCGCTAGTTTATATAAACATTCTGTCAGGTTAACAGCCACTAAAGGACTGCTAGTTTATATATATATTCTCTCAGATTAACAGCCACTAAAGGGCCGCTAGTATATATACATTCTGTCAGATTAACAGCCACTAAAGGACCGCTAGTTTATATAAACATTCTGTCAGATTAACAGCCACTAAAGGACCGCTAGTTTATATATACATTCTGTCAGATTAACAGCCACTAAAGGACCGCTAGTTTATATATACATTCTGTCTGATAAACAGCCACGTAAGCAGAAGACCGCTAGTTTATATATACATTCTGTCAGATAAACAGCCACGTAAACAGAGGACCGCTAGTTTATATATACATTCTGTCAGATAACAGCCACGTAAGCAGAGGACCGCTAGTTTATATATACATTCTGTCAGATAAACAGCCACGTAAGTAGAGGACCGCTAGTTGAATGATACTTTCTGTCAGATTAACAGCCACCAAAAGGACCGTTTGTTGGGAGAAACATTATGTCATATTAACAACCATTTATATATGTTGTGTCAGATTGGCAACCGCTTAAGTACAGGGCCGCTTATTTATAGCTTTTACAATTTAAATTGTGACCATATCGGGTTTTATTTGATGGTTAAATAATGCAAATAAACGTATTGCATCGTATTCAGCATTAGAAAAGTGTAAATGAAGTGAAACGTAAGGTCGGATTTCATCTTACGATTCGACAGGATGCACCGTTGACATGATTAAAATATTGAGGATTTGGTTTTAGTCTAACACGGTTCTTTAAGTTCATCGGAAGAAGAACATGTCTCAACAGTTCCGCCCAATATATGTTTGTGCCCGCATATTTTCGGACTTCGTTAAAATATCCGTTTTCAGACGTTTCATTTTCGAAAACAATATGCAACAAATTTATTCATTGATATTTTTTCCTCATTCAAAATAACAGTCCAATGAAGGAGCAGTTCGACTGTATAACACCGGAAGTGGATGAACAGTGTACAGAAATCACTAACCAGATAAAGCAAATGATCCCCTTGATGAACAATGGCATGCCGGATGGTATCGGCTTCCCCGAGTACGACGTCCTGAAAACGTTAATCAGAACCGGATGCACAAACGTCCCAGAAGGTACGTTAATTGTTACTTCACTGTGTATGCAGTTTATTTTCATTTAATATTCTAAATGTATGCCATTACAATTACAGTATTTACACATACACTGTGTATGACGTCATGTTGAATAATACCGTGTATACAACAATTGGTATGCTGTTAAATTGGAATATATGTTCATTCTAGGTTATTGAATGACATTACATGTAATGGTTGAAATCCAGATGCACTCGCATTTGTTGGTCTAAGTTATGTACGATTTGCATTGCACAGTTTAAAAGTTATAATGCTATAAAGGTCTTGTTAATCCCTCGAATTGAAACATAATATGTATAATATACAGTAGTTTCTGGATTGTTTTTGACATATGACTGTTTTTTCTCCTCAAAACAGACATTGCTACCAACAAATGCGCACGAGACAGATTGGAGTCTGCGCCATTTAAGGAGTGTATGACGAAAGCGAATGCCGACTTCAAAACTCCAATGGAGATGAAGAGCTGCGGGTATGGTTTATATTGTGTATTAATTTTACCAAATTAATAAGTCATCTTGTTTACTAGAGCTATCCCTTTGCCTTCGTTATTCTATTCTTTTAGCTTAGTGTTAGCTTTTCCCATCGTGACAGTGCATTTTGTCAACCTTAGGTCAATACTGCCGACCGAGGCGTCTTTTTTGAAGCTACAGCAGAAAAGACAATCATGAATGTATACAAATTTGAAAACAGATATCACTGTTGCGCTTGGATGACCTTGACTGTGACCTTTTTACATACTTTTCCTTTTTTAAAGCAATACATATGATATGTTGATCATTATTTTTTCAAAACTGTACACATGGTCCAAAATTCGGTGATGTAGCTTCCAAAATAAGAAAGTATTCTTCAAAAGGCCACAGTTTAGCTCATCAAAGCAAGACATTAATTACTGTTTTCAAATTGTACACATGTATCGAATCTGTTCCGAAACGAAACCCTACATTGCCGAGGATATGAAACAATGAGTGTAAACCCTAAATGGCGCAGCGTATAAACCAACGAGTGTATTCCCTAAATGGCCTAGCGTCTGAAACAACAAGTTTATAAACTACATGGCCTAGCGTATGAACCAACGAGTATATACCCTACATGACCGAGCGTATGAACCAACGAGTGTATACCCTACATGACCGAGCGTATGAACCAACGAGTATATACCCTACATGACCGAGCGTATGAACCAACGAGTATATATCCTAATGACCGAGCGTATGAAACAACGAGTATATACCCTAAATGGCCTAGCTTATGATCCAACGAGTGTATACCCTAAATGGCCTAGCGTATGAAACAACGAGTATATTTCCTACATGACCGAGCGTATGAAACAACGAGTATATACCCTACATGACCGAGCGTATGAACCAACGAATGTATACCCTACATGACCGAGCGTATGAAACAACGAGTATATACACTACATGACCGAGCGTATGAACCGACGAGTGTATACCCTACATGGCCGAGTGTATGAAACAACGAGTGTATGAAACAACGAGTGTATGAAACAACGAGTGTATACCCTACATGACCGAGCGTATGAACCAACGAGTGTATACCCTACATGGCCTAGCGTATGAAACAACGAGTGTATACCCTACATGACCGAGCGTATGAAACAACGAGTGTATACCCTACATGACCGAGCGTATGGAACAACGAGTATAAACCATTTATGGCATAGCGTATGAAACAACGAGTATATACCCTACATGACCGAGCGTATGAAACAACGAGTATATACCCTTCATGGCCTAGCGTATGAAACCACAAGTGTATAGCCTAAATGGCCTAGCGTATGAAACAACGAGTATATACCCTTCATGGCCTAGCGTGTGAAACAACGAGTATATAGTATATACCCTAAATGACCGAGCGTGTGAAACAACGAGTGTATACCCTACAAGGCCGAGCGTATGCAACAACGAGTGTATAGCCTACATGTAACAGTGTGGTCTGAATCAACCCAGCTGAATATAGCTCAGTAAGGAACTTTGAAAGATTCGTTATTGCCGAGCGGTCTCTTCTACTATTCTACTGTTATGTACCTAGTATAAATTTTCTGAACAGTAGTTTGTTTTATAATCGGGACGTGTGTCCGTGTTTATATTGCTTTCATGTAAAGTGCACCTCTAAGTCGCACAGAGCGCTCGCCATATGCAAATATCGAAAACCACTTTTGGCAGACTGTATTCAGGGAATATTACATCGATAACAAACTATGATTCATCCGACAATTTTGCAGAGTATATGATTAACATGCCTATTGGGAAAACAGTTCAAGTGTTTAATGCATTTTTATAATCAGTAAATGAATGATTGATGAAACCACGTGTATGCCTTACAGCTTTTAACTAATGTAGTAAACAAATGACAAACGTTGTAAGTGCAAAACAATAAACAAGTGAATTGCCACTGACAATAATCGGGCATATGTACGTTATTTAGGAAAGCCATCTGTGCAACCAAGTAGCAATCTGGGAATCTGTATAAATGGCAAATAGTTCGCTGGAAACTGACGGTCGCTCTATTGATTTCTTTTCACAACGCAACACAGCTTTTGACCTAAACATGAAACGATATATATATATGTATATGACACACACGCACACACATACCCTTCTTGCTATGCAGATAATTTATTAAGTACAAGCTAATTGTACGACCAACATTTTGAAATGGGTAGATAAGCCTCATTTCCGACTCTTCGTAAATCTGAAGTATTTTAGACTTAAGACTGTTGAAAAGCCTTGTATAGCATGGAAACCCAGGTGGCGTACAAATAACGTCTTTAACAACACCTTGTCTTTTTTTAAAGCTGCACTCTCAAAGATTAATCGTTATGACATTTTTTTTGTCTGTCTTAGAATCACTCATTTTTTGCTTCTACAAACGAGTGATATAAGACTGCTGTCTCTTGATTTTATTGTATTGATATATGCATGTTTATAGACTTAAATGTCAGCATGTGTGCGTAACCATGTGAAACTTTAAATTATAGTTATGCAATATATGTATATGTTGATGTTTTTTACGTTGTTTTTAGCTCACCTGAGCACAAAGTGCTCAATGTGAGCTATTGTGATCAGTCTATGTCCAGCGTCTGTCGTTCGTCGCCCGTCGTTCGGCGTCAACAATTGGTTATAATCATCTTCTGTTCCTAAACCGCTTGGCCAATTTTGATGAAACTTCATAGGAATGATCCTTGGTTGGTGCTTTTTCAAAACAAATCCGAGAAATGAATTCCATGCAGAACTGTGGTTGCCATGGCAACCTAAAGGAAAATGTCAACAATTGGTTATAATCATCTCCTTCTCCTAAACCACTAGGGCAATTTTAATAAAACTTCATATGAATGATCCTTGGTTGGTGCTTTGTCAGCATTGTTCAAAGAAATGAATTCCATGCAGAACTTTGGTTGCCATTGCAATCTAAAGGAAAAATTACAAAACTGTTTTTGGCAAATACTATGAAGCTTTGTGCTTAAATATTTGGTGTGTAACATTGTCGATTGGTTTTCTACCATGTTTATTCAAATTATGCCCATGGAGAAAACTTGGCCTCACCCCATGGGTAACAAGTTCATTATAAATACATTTTGTTAAAATCTGATAGTTATGTAAAGTTTACTTTTGAAGCAAGTCTTGCTATATGGTCTCCCATTTTTGTTGGAGATTCCACTACTTTCTATTTTTAGTAACAAGATTTTAAATGTTATTAAGTCTTCAACATAGTCACTTCTGAGGTAATTATTGTTCTTTGTTTAGGTTCATAGATTCAAATAATTATTATACATTTTATTCTTTAGAAGAAATTTCATTTTTACTTAATAATAAATTTAATACACAGACTTTTCCATTGAACTTCATGTAGATTATTGTTCATGCAGATGCTACAATCTTATCTTCTGTGTGGATAGTGTTATTCACTTATTATTTATTTAAAGAATTTTTTTATTAGCATACGAAGAAATGTGATGTTGTCCAAGATGGGCCATTGTGATAATATCATTTCAAGGTATTGAATGTGATTTGCAGTTTGACTTTTAGAGAAAAAGGCAGTTTATTGATTTTATTGGATGGTGCACTGTTTGTTGTTTATGTATCTATACTAAAAGTTCTTTTAGTGTGCAAGCAATTTAACTTAGTGTTGTCAGTGTGCAGGCCATTGAACTAAGTCCTGTCACTGTGCAGGCATTTGAACAAGGTCCTGTCAGTGTGCAGGTATTTGTACCAAGTGCTGTTAGTGTGCAGTCAATTATCAAGTCCTGTCAGTGTTGCGCGCAGGCAACTGAACAAAGTCCTGTCAGTGTGCAGGTGAGAATCAAATTCTGTTCAGTGTGCAGTCAACTGAACAAAGTCCTGTCAGTGGGCAAGAAACTGTGACACGTCCTGTCAGTGTGCAGGCAACTGTGAAAAGTCCAGTCAGTGATTATCCAGGCAACATATCAAGACGACGTGTCGAGTGCAAGACCCATGTCCTTACCTCTAAGGTCAAGGTCACGCTTAGTGTTTATTCACAATGGAATGCTGCATATAAGAACATAGAGTAGAAGTTGTCATGTCCAGGCTGTAACTTTCTCTTGTATTGACATATTTTAAAATAATTTGCCACGTGTGTTTGACATACCAAGACGACATGTCGCGTGCAAGACCTGTGTCCCTCCCTATAAGGTCAAGGTCACACTAAGTGTTATTCACAATGGAATGCTGCATATATAGGGACATAGAGTATAGGTTGTCGTGTCCGGGCTATAACTTTCTCTTGTATGGACAGATTTTAAAATGACTTCCGACATGTGTTCCAAGACGACAGGTCACGTGCAAGACCCGTGTTCTTACCTCTAAGTTGAAAGTCACACTTAGTGTTTATTCACAATGGAATGCTGCATATAAGTACATGGAGTATAGGCTGTTGTGTCCGGGCTGTAACTTTCTCTTGTATGGACATATATGACTTGCCACATGTGTTTGACATACAAAGACGACATGTCGTGGGCAAGACCCATGTCCCTACCTCTAAGGTGAAAGATACACTATGTGTTTATCCACAATGGAATGCTGAATATGAGGACATAAAAGTGTAAGCTGTCAAGTATCGGTGGTATATTTTTATGTTCAGGGGCAATTTAAATTTAACAAAATAACTTGCCATATGTATTTGACACGTTAAGGCAAGATCAACTTTTCATGTTCTTGTTCATAGGTCTATGTCACATTCGGGGGGCATTCGTAACATACTGTGACAGATCTTATTCAAAATTCTTCGAGAAACAAGCTATATTGGTAATAAAGGTTGAACTCTTTGACTCAGGTGAGCGATTTAGGGCCATCATGGCCCTCTTGTTTCTTTTCTTATCTGTGACCATCTTCTGATGTCAATGTTGGCCATAAGTATGTATTTGCTGTTATTACACTGAAACTTTATCTATGGATCTCTTTTCTGTGTTGTAGAGCCACGGATGCCAGGCTGATGTGCCTCAAAGAATCCGTCGAGAATGCATGTGGCAAGAACTATTACACGGCCCTGGCCACCAATGGAGACCACTTTCTCACGATGGACCTCTTCACCTGTGACCGTTCCACGGGCGCCGCCCCGGTCATCCGTCTGTCCGCCGCTGCTTCGCTTGTAGTTTTAGCTGCTGTCCTTCTTTTGTAAACTCGATGGTACATTTTGATATTTGAATACAAAACTGTAGCTGTACCCATACAGTTTTGCAATCTGGTTAAAGCACCATGATCAAGCCTGTATAGGATATATGAAGTTTTTATTTTAATCAGATTGTGCAGTTGTGCATTCAGGTCTTGAAACGTGCTCGTTTCGCCTAATTGAAGTTTAGGATATGACAATTTTTAACCGTTTATGTACTCTTTATATACTTTGGATCCCTTGTTCATGATGTGACAATTATTTAAAAGTTACATTCATTTTTTATGTAGTCTGTAATGCAATACTTATCTGTGTATATACATTGACGTGATTTCTACATGTATACCGGAAGTCGTGATTTGCATTACTAAATGTTCGGCAAACGTTTGCGGAATAAGAGCCTTACATATTGAAGTGACATTCAAACTACGAACACAGAACATGTACAGGCGCTCACAAAAATCTATGGCAGAGTTAAGTTTACTGAATAAACTTCCGTCACAGCTTGAAATTATTTTATTATTAAACTATTATTTTAAGCAATATCTTTTTTCATCTCACTTCTCATTAAGTGGTTATTTGTTTTCTGCGTTGACAAGATAATGTGAGGATATATCCTGTTGTTGAATTTATGTGCTACACTATTCCGGAAGAGTTTTTCAAAATCTACTAGTATTGTATTAAAGTATCTTGTTTCATATACAACCTTAAATAAGTAGAGTTCTTAAGATATGGATACAGCGAAAACTTATGTTAGAAGTACACAGAACAGAAACAAATCTTAAGATTGGTTTCATGGTATACTTAAAAAAATACATCGAAGAGCAAACTCTTAAAATGTAGTCTCGTCTCAAGACAAAAATGTCTAATATTCAGTTGGGCTTACAATGTTTTGTACATAAACAATTATTCACTGAAACGTCATATTGAGGAAATATGAACAGGGCAATATTTCAGATCAATGGTGAATTTGGGATGAGAGTTCCAATGGGGACATTGATTGAGAGCGGGGAACAAGTGCCTGTAATTGTATAGATGCCAGGAGCACTGTCGTCCAGACAAGCTGCGATCAATATCCGCTAATACTTCTGCAAAATTTACTGATAAAACAGGGTTAAAGGTCTTGGCTCAATATGATATTGAAGCTCGACACAATCTTATTATGGACCTGGGGTTAAATCAGGGTTAACGTTTTTAGAAATATTGATATTGACTTATATTATTGACCTTTGTGTTTGCCGGATTAATTTATTTCACTTGTAAAGCGTACGCTGGTTTTAAACTTGTTATGAGCCTATAGATCCGTAAGCCTAGATATATTCAAGAACGACGAATTGGCAGCAAATCTAGTTTGAAAACAGTCAGATATAAAACAATTCATACATACTAAACGCACTTAATACTGTTATGTACTTGTTGTCTAGTCAATAAATCAAGTCACATCAACACTCTTGTTATCTCAGATCAATCTACAACAGCAAACTTTTGAGGTAAATAATAAAAACATGCGAAGTAGAAGCTTACATTAATAAGATATGTATACGAACGTGATCTATTATCATTGTTACATACACGTATATTGATGCATTTCAGCTACAGTAGTTACTTATTACCTAACAAGGTGTGATCGTGTCGTATTTCATAACTGTTGCTTTAAGGACCATTTTACATATGTGTAGTTTATACATTGTATATTTGAATGAGCGTATTTTAGATGAGATTTATTTTGTTTATTATTGTAGGCATGGGTTATAAGAATAGCTTGTTAGTATTAGTTTCGAAACATTTCATGACATATCCCTTTAATTAATATGAAGTGTATACGTGTTTACAACAATGAGCCTTGATTATAATAGTTCAATGGAAACAAAACCTACTGTGACAATCTAATATAATTTGTTTGTTGCTTTTAGTGCAATTCGACGTGCATTTTATGTGTAATTTCGGATGATTCACATGTAGTTATTTAAAAGTATACCAGGTAGAATGTGCCTTCAACCACCGTTGAATTTAGTTGTTTCATAGTTTTCAAAGTCAGGGTATTTAGATCCCTGTCGATGCAATGCTGTTACTTTTTCACCGGTATTCCTACCAATTGCCAGGCTACCTGTTTTAAGTGTTCATATATGTCGCATGCTTATTTATGTTGTCGTAATAAATAATAAACCA
Organism: Mya arenaria; assembly: GCF_026914265.1. NCBI lineage: Eukaryota > Metazoa > Mollusca > Bivalvia > Myida > Myidae > Mya > Mya arenaria. The sequence goes on along the minus strand of NC_069136.1, from coordinate 1,536,772 downwards.
TATCGTAATAATTTTGTTTTGTATTTCAACTATAAAGACAAATGGGTATTACGTTTCTCTATAATCTAGGATGATTTGGTATATTAACACATACTCGGACATCACATTATATAAAGAACTATATACTACGGGTTCTGTGTGTGTATATCACGTGATAAATTACGTCATAAATGCTACGTCATAATGCAATATATTGCTTCGAATGAAGATTTTTTTTAAACTAAGATAACATTACTATTTATAAATTTATTCATCATATTTAATGAAACATGGCGCAGTCTACGCCGCTTACATAGCACTGCCTTCGTTCTTTTACTAGAATTTGATCGAGAGTTTAGGTTTTTAAACAACTTAGTGACGTATTTTATTACGTGGTATACATACACTGTGGGTTGAAGTAAACACATATAAGCGGAACAAGAGTCCTTTGTTAAACATAATGCCCCCTTACCTAATGTGGTAAATTGAACTCATTTGTAAATGTGTTTAAAGAGAAATAATAATGGTTGAATACTGTTTTCAGGAAAGTGAAGACGAACATTTCAAACTTCAAAGTGTTCAAATTGATTGTTCACCATGACCTTTACCTACTAGCATAACTGCGTATGCTGTTCGAATTGCATTATTAGAAGACGTTGACATCAGCAAATAAACCAGATCAAATGCACATTTTCTAAGGGAATCAATGGTTGATTAGACAATTCATAGTTGTAAAGGGAGTCCTTACGGAAGTCATTTGATTGCCAAGGATTAGTTGTTGCTAGTGTTGGCTTGACCCCAGCTTGACTTAAGTGCGATTTAAATTTTGCTTATATGCCGAAATGACATGAGATATAAAACGACTTCAATTCCGAGTCAAACTTAGATGTTAGAATATTTATGCAAAAAGCTACAGAAACAAGCTCAGTAGCAAAAAGTTTAAACCTAAACCCAGTTTAGTGGCACCGGGCAAACGCCAAAGACATAGAACATAAAATCACAGACAAGAAACATAGAAAAACAGCACAAATCTCCACAAACAGCACACTGCATACATACTTTATATATAAATAAAAGGTATGTTAATCAAAAATTGTAAGGTACCTCCTTGGAACGGTCAGTAAAATGTAAATTTACTGGGGGTTTAAACCAGTTTATGTGCACAAAACTCACTCTTATCCCAACAATCCTTAATAAAGATACAACGCAAAAGGTAAATCTTATCAAAGAATACATTAACATGAGGAAATTTATCAATAAAATAAATAATAATAAACGTAAAGGTAAACCCCAAGTGTTTCTATGATTAGAGATCCCAACTCTATCTGCAGACAGAGGGAAACAATTCAGAGCACCTAATGCAAAAACATTTCAAAGGTACGATGCAGTCATTGTAAGAAACTATAAACATCCCACACAGTCTGCCTTATAAAATAAAAGGTTTAAAACTGTATGATCATAGTTTTATAATGAAAAAAACATCATTGTACTAAAACTGGGAATAAATAAAGAAAATATTATTAACTATATAACTATAGAAGACTTGTAAATACAGAGTGAGATACAAGAGATAAGAATGTCGTAGCCTTCCTCTTTGCTTATGCAGCCGGGGTTCGAACCCGCGACATTCCGTACGCTCTACCGCTAAGCTATCTGGGCGGAGTGTGAATGTAAGTTATTTATACTCGCACTCACGCAAGGCCCACTCGGCGAGTGCTTCAATAAAAATGTTAGTCATATTAGTTTTTTTTAAAGCATAGTGCACAGACAGGGTGTAATCCTGATGAAAGTCACCCTGGTTCTTAAACGTGCACCAGTGTATAACATTGTCACACGGGACCCCTATTTAACGTCCCTTTAGGAAAAAGATTGGTATTTTGTTTAGTAATACGGCGGGGAATCAGTGTACATACCTATAGTACAATTTAATATAATAAATAATGACACATGGATGCATTTGGATGACAGAAATACATGTACTTTAATTATGATATTATCAAGCAATCCCAGGATTGAAAGTCAAGTGTGTCACCACTAGTCGACGGAACTGCCACTCAGGGCAAAAAAAACACTCTTAAAAACGTTATAAACGCTGCGGGCAAGCACACGAGCAAAGCGGTGATTGATCTAATGCGTTTTCGATTACTTAAAAAACAAATATATTATTTGGTTACGATCTGTTTTCTGATGTGTTAAAATCTTTCATATGATTCCTAACCAAAGATGATTCTTGTCTATATGAAAGTGTGAATGAATCATTTTGTTTCAACAACGTGTTAACATTGTTTATGTAATATTGTTCCGAAAAATACATCACGATGATGCCGCAACTGGTATAAATATAGTACAGTAAAGATAACAATAGTAATATTCACACACTAAAGGCTTAATGAGTTTGACCAAGAAATAAACATGATCATTCAGTAAGAAATGATTTGTCAAGTGGATATATACTATTAAAACGCACTCTTATACAAACCCTCCCGAATAAAGTAAAAACGTAAATGGTTATGTCATCAAAGGATGCATTAATTTGAAGATACTTAAGAATGAAACAAACACTAATAAAACTAATAGGTAAACCTCAAGTTCTTTTAGAATGGGATACCGACTCTTTAGACGAAGATACCATTCAGAGTATATTACGCAAGACTTTTAAAAGTTATGATGTAGGTATTGTTTGAAATTATACAAATACCAACACTGTCTGCCATAGCAAATACACGGTTTAAAATGTGTGACCATATAGTTTCTTGATGAAAAAGCATCATTGTCCTCAGTCTGTCAAAAATACATAATTAGAAATAAGATTACAATATTGAATTCCTAAAATCTTCTTTCAAATGGTATCCCAATGTGAAATATTGAAATAAAGTTCTTTATACGGTGAAACATTCCGAGTTAACCAAACAAATGAAAAACGGTTTTAAAGATAACACGAATCTAATATTTAAAACATAGGACTGGAAGCGAAGTAATTTAAGGACGCCATAATCCAATTTGAATTTGTGGCATGGAATTCATCTTCAAAAACCAAAGTACTCTTCAAAGTATTGCTTAAATAGGATCACACCAATTTATTGACAGGATCGAATGTGGACATTGCTCGAGATAATTGGCCAGTATGTGCAAAACAGATGTAAAATCATTTATTATGAAGGAATTGCACAATTTAGTTGCAAAGACAAAATACCATCAAACGTTTGTAATAAATTAGGAAATATCATAACAAAATTTGAAGCGTGAATTGCCAAGTTTACACTGATGTCAATGAATTGGTGTGATCCTATTTAAGCCTTTAAACAATTGGGTTTCCTACTCCTTTAGGCCCCTCATCTTCAAATGTAAGCTCTTCTTATTTAAACATGAGATTCACTGGCATCTTCCGTTTTCTCCCAACCATGACTTCGAATGGAGTTATCCCGGTACTTTCATGTGGTGTTGCATTATAAGCGTATACAAGTGACTCAATATATTTCTTCTAATTGTGGTTTTACTTCTCTTCCAATGTTCCTAGCATGTTAATCAAGGTTTTATTCATTCGCTTAGTCATTCTATTTTCATTCAGATTATACACAGTTGTTCTGGACATTTGTTATGCCTGAAATTTCACAGAATTTCGCTGTTTTCCCTCTTGTTTCTGACTCAAAACAGCACCAAATCCAGACTGAAACGCATCAGTATGGATCTCAAATGGTAAATATCTCTGACAATGAAAACAGAAGAGACTTACTCACGGTTTATGCATTTCATCACTCTCTATTTTGTATGTATGTTATGCATTTTTCTGTAGCTCAAATGCTTATTTAGATTGTTCAATATATTCTGCAATAAATACTGGTAAAACCAACCATAAATTAAGGGCGCCTCGTATATACATTTATAGTTGCATCCATACATTACGGACCTCTGTTCAGTTTGGACTTTTGGACCCTTTTGTACACCATACTATTGGTCGCATACAGCGAATATATTTACCAAGCGATCATTTCAAGCATTCATTTCTAGTTCAGTGCTGGCGTGGTTTGTTCACTATGGTGTTAACCTGGCCCCAATTTCTCGAAACTTCTTAAGATTAACAGGCTTAAGTCGCTAATTTCAATTGGCCTAAATACATACTAAAAATGGATTTTGATAAATGAGAAATGTTTTATTGTCATTATCATTTTGAATATTTCTACATGATTTTTAAAACTCTTTAAGAAGTAAATAATACGCATTTTATAGAAACAACAAAAATAGTGAGATTAGCTTTATCCTGTTATAAGAGACTTAAGAAGTTTCGAGAAATATGGGCCTTGATTTATACTTCACTCTGTGTAAGTTAAGCATTCCATTGTTATCGTTTACTTTCCCGAAAGCGGTATATTTTGCAAGCTTGGCAGCTACAATTAACATACGAACTACATTGCACGTGAAAGTTTTATTTAAATAAGAATACACTTGTAACTGCTAAAGCATAAAATAATCACTGGAACACGCATCTTTATTGCTAAATTGTATCTATTTTAATGACATTTTACAAACACGACGAAGCAAAAGCTTTAATTAAATTGTAAAGAATAAACAAAACTTCAATAAATTATAACAATTCAGGAAATTCAGGAAATAGAATATAAGGATTGATTCTGATATTTTTGGCACTCATGCAGTATGAACGCGCGGCCGCGATTTTGCATATCCATAAAACGCGCTAGCACATTTCTTTACATACAACAAAGGGGAACAAAACGTGTAGAGGGAATGTAAATGGTAGGAGCACTTGTCGCCTTTGGTGTTTTAGCTGGGCGGTCTTTTTATCCTCCGCATAATAAATAGTTTATTAGTTATTTGGTTTATAAGTAATTGGAGAAAGAAACAAATAATCAAAGATTTTTTAATCATTTGGTAGTTTCTGTAAAGCATGTGGAGATAATAATAGTTGTCGCTGTTATATGTTCATTTTATTCAAGAGAACTTTCGATACAATTTAACTCCTGTTTTACATATGCATGAAACTCTACTGATATGTCTCCGCTCTACTGATATGTCTCCGCTCTACTGATATGTCTTCTCTCTACTGATATGTCTCCACTTTACTGATATGTCTCCGCTCTACTAATATGTCTCCATTGTACTTCTCTCTACAAATATGACTCCGCTAAACTGATAGGTCTTCACTGTACTGATATGTCTCCGCTTTACTAATATGTCTCCGCTCTACTGGTGTGTCTCCGCTCTACTGATTTGTCTCCACTGTACTGTTATATCGTCTCTCTACTGATATGTCTCCGCTAAACTGACATGTCTCCACTGTACTGATATGTATCCGCTCTATTGATATGTCTCCGCTCTACTGATAAGTCTGCGCTCTACTGATATGTATCCGCTCTACTGATAAGTCTGCGCTCTACTGAAATGTCTCCGCTCGACTGATAAATCTGCGCTCTACTGATATGTCTCCGCTCTACTGATATGTCTCCGCTCTACTGATATGTCTCCGCTCTACTGATATGTCTCCGCTCTACTGATATTTCTCTCCACCGCTCTACTGATATGTCCCGGCTCTACTGAAATGTCTCCGCTCTACTGATATGTCTTCTCTTTACTGATATGTCTGCGCTCTACTGATATGTCTTCTCTCTACCGGTATGTCTCCGCTCTACATATATATGTCTCCGCTGTACTTATATGTCTGCGCTCTACTGATATGTATCCGCTCTACTGATATGTTATCCCTCTACTGACATGTCTCCGCTCTACTGATATGTCTCCGCCCTTCTAATATGTTTTATCTCTACTGATATGTTCCCGCTCTTCTGATATTTCTCCATCGCTCTACTGATACGTCTCCACTCTACTGATATGTCTTCTCTCTGCTGATATGTCTCCGCTCTACATATATATGTCTCCGCTGTACTTATATGTCTCCGTTCAACTGGTTTGTCTCCGCTCTACTTATATGTCTCCGAACTACTCATATATCTCCGCTCTACTGATATGTCTCCACTGTACTGTTATATCGTCTCTCTACTGATATGTTTCCGCTAAACTGACATGTCTCCACTGTACTGATATGTATCCGCTCTATTGATATTTCTCCGCTCTACTGATAAGTCTGCGCTCTACTGATATGTATCCGCTCTACTGATAAGTCTGCGCTCTACTGATATGTCTCCGCTCGACTGATAAGTCTGCGCTCTACTGATATGTCTCCGCTCTACTGATATGTCTCCGCTCTACTGATATGTCTCCGCTCTACTGATATGTCTCCGCTCTACTGATATTTCTCTCCACCGCTCTACTGATATGTCCCGGCTCTACTGAAATGTCTCCGCTCTACTGATATGTCTTCTCTTTACTGATATGTCTGCGCTCTACTGATATGTCTTCTCTCTACCGGTATGTCTCCGCTCTACATATATATGTCTCTGCTCTACTGATATGTCTCCGCCCTACTGATATGTTATCCCTCTACTGACATGTCTCCGCTCTACTGATATGTCTCCGCCCTTCTAATATGTTTTATCTCTACTGATATGTTCCCGCTCTTCTGATATTTCTCCATCGCTCTACTGATACGTCTCCACTCTACTGATATGTCTTCTCTCTGCTGATATGTCTCCGCTCTACATATATATGTTTCCGCTGTACTTATATGTCTCCGTTCAACTGGTTTGTCTCCGCTCTACTTATTTGTCTCCGAACTACTCATATGTCTCCGCTCTACTGATATGTGACCGGTTTCTCTCTCTCTATATATATATAATATACATAATTTTGACAAAAAAAATCAGTTCGTAGATTTTCATATTTCTGTTTGTATATTAATGTTTTATGGCTTAAACCGTTATTAACGGTTTTATGAAAAATGCATAAAACATCATTTTTTGAATTAAAATATAAACAATCTGATATAACTGGTTTCCATGGATTTTCGCAAAAAATGGCTCGGTCCATTACAAAAATTAAAACAGTTGTCAAAACGTAAAATCTGTGAGAGTGCAGCTTTAAGGCAAATTGCTGTTTACGATGGAGTGTGTTTTGATACAATAAGTCGATCACCAATAATTAAAAACGTATGCAATTGTCACCCATGGTTGTAACAATGGCTTCTTCAGGAAATTGTTATGGTGAAAGGCCGGCTCAGCTTTAACGTTTAACCCCGTTGAATATTGACCCCATATATTTTTAATATTCAAAACTGACGCCGACCGTTAATTAATTGAATTATTTATTAAGAAAATTGACCCCACACATTTTTAACATTCAAAGCTGACCCCGACCGTTAATGAATTTATTCATTAATAAATAACCGTTAATTATTGTGACCCTTCGCTACGTGAAAAGTTTAACCTCGTTTAAAACTGATCTAGGTCTGTATTCAATATCCAACTTGGTCAATACTATGGTCATATCAATTGAATTTACTTCTTAAACATGCTGGTTGTTTATACGACGCATGTTTGTAGAATCGAATCAAGACTAATATTTAATACAACCCAGACTGTATCGAGTTTTTTTCAACGATGTATAAAACATTACTCGTACACATGCATTTGTATAAATGAGCGCATTTAATGGGTGAATTTAGAATCACATATGAAACAATATGTGTCTCCGCTCTACTGATATGTCTCCGCTCTACTTATATTTCTCCGTTCTTCTTATATATATATATATATATATATATATATATATATATATATATATATGTCTCCGATTTACATTGAGTTTACATTGCTTAAATGTCGTGTCTACGAGTGGTTTCAACAGAGGAAACATGACTTTTAAGCCAAAAAGGTCGCCATCTCTACCTACCTGGTCATCAACAAATATTACATTATATCCCATCTTACATAGAGAAGAGCAGCCACTCTGCTCTGAATAATATTAAAATACTATAATTATAAAAATATGAATACAAAATACTTGATTTGGAGCTATATTTAAAATGACACCATCCGATCCCAAAAAGCCTAGAATTTTCAGCCACAGCATATGGAAAATAATTTCCATTTGTCCCCCAAAATTGTAGGTTTAAGACTATTTCGCAAACATATTTATGGCTTAAATTTCTATATATGTTTCATGGCTTGTTCTTCAATGTTTCTTGTTTGTGATATTTTTGTTTTTATGTTCTATGTCTTTGGCGTTTGCTCAGTGCCATTAAACCGGTTTATTTTTAAACCTTTTGCTACTCAGCTTGTTTCTGTAGTTTTTCGCATAATTTTTGAGCAAATAACTGCCTCAACACAATCATGAATATACATCATTTTTAAAACAATGAACTTGATCAAATCGTTAGAATCGTTCTCAAAATGTTCAGGCCTAAGCCTCAGCACAAATACATACATGATTCTGAGAGTGGGTATGTTAAAAACAACAGCAATACACTATTGCAAATCTAAACCATTTATATAGACATCAGAATGCGCAACAGCATTAGGTGTTACTTACTACAACAATAAACAAATTACTAATGGGTGAAATTTAAAAAAAAAAATAAACATAGAAAATTAACGTTGATGGGTAATGTAATTATTGTGAAAACGTATGCATTACCAAAATTGATATACTCATTTACAGTTTTTTTCGAATGCAAGCAAACAAATTGTTATGGTTTGCAAATTCCAATACTAACTGGTTAATTAGATAAGATTCGTGTTACCACTTACTAAATGAAATTCGCAAAACAATAGTAGATAACCAGTTGTGTAAATATATTTATAGATAAGTGGTAACACGAATCTTATTAAGTTAACCAATCATTTTGTTATTCACTAAGTGGAACTCGCAAACCATAACTAGATAACCAGATACGGATAGAAGCCCAAAGTGCATTTATAGCTAAATGGTAAAATGAATCTTATCTAGTTAACCAGTTAGTATGTAACTGATTAAGTGGAATTCGCAAACCATAACTAGTTAAACTGTTAGTGTTCTATAAACAAAAAGGGTAATATGTGGCAGTTCTGTGCACCTGCAAGCCTGTTTTTAGCCGGATAATATTTGTCTTTCCAAAAAAGAATCGCGAATACTAACTAGATGGCTAGATAATTATCACGAAAATTAAGTGGTTTACACGAAACATCTTACGGCAGTTATATACCACCATAAATATCATTTTAAATTGACTTTTTTATTTGGTGTAATAGAAAATGTTGTTTTATCATAAAAAGTTATATATAGGATCTTCCACTTTAAGCGTAAGCGTTGTATCAATAAATGAGTAGATAGTAAGAGTACCCGATAAGGGTGCATAAAAGTATTAGCACGTCAAATTTGTGTTGACGCATTGTAGTTCCGCTTGATACCCGATGTCGTCGTCGTTTATTCTTAAGAAACTTTCAAAAACATATATCACATAAAATTTGGTACACATTTTCCCCGGGAAAGTACGTACATATATGGCATGGTCATAACTCTTGCTTTAGTAGTTTCCACCCATTATTCGGCAACGTTGGCGTTTACTACAGTCGCTCTTATTACGTTTGGTATCGAGAAGGTTGCTTCAGACTTCACCGAATCATTTTCACAATAATATAAAATTAAATACTTCTAGGAAGGAGGCATTTGTAAATTGCAAACCTATCTTCCTCACTATAAAATGCTCATGTGGTAGATACAAAACAGTAAAGAAATAAACAAAAATGGATTTTACTTATTCTCCCCAGGAATTGAATGGTATTGCTGGTAAAAGTAATGCTAGGATAAGGACTTGTTATCAATACCAACATAAGTTTCTTTAAAAAATGATATATCTAATTGAGAGCAAAAGCTGAATAATACAGAGAGTGAAAGTAACCAAATAATAGTAGCTATTTCAAAACTTAAAGGCGAACTAGACGAGATACTCACTAAAAGAATAAATGGAATTATTTTGAGAGCAAAAGCTCGACATGTTGAAAATAATGAGAAAAACTCTAAATACTTTGCAAACCTTGAAAAAATGCATGCAGAAATGAAAACAATACACACTTCAAAGTTGAAAATAAAATTATTCATAAACCTTAGGAAATACTGAACGCTCAACGGACATTCTACAAGAAATTATACACAAAAGATGATATTGATTTAAATTACAATAGTGAGTTTTTCTCAACACCAATTGTCAAACTTAATGATGAAGATAAAGCTAGCTGCGAAGGTATTTTAACAGAATACGAATGCAGACAAGCGTTAAAAGAAATGAAAAATCAAACAAGTCTGATGGTCCCTCTGCCGAGTTTTATAAGATATTTTGGAACGATATAAAAAATATTCTTTGTCAATGCTATTAATCAATGTTTTACAGAAATATAATTTATCTCCTCTTATGAAACAAGGTTTAATTCCTTTAATTCCAAAACAGGGCTGAGATTTAGAAGTGATCTCAAACTGGAGACCAATTAGTTAACTTAATGTAGACTATAAAATAGCAACAGAAGCCATTTCAAATATAATGAAAAGAATTTTAGATAAAATTGTAAGCCCTTTATAAACAGGTTTTGTTTATGGAAGATTCATTGGCAAAAACATACGACTTATAGATGAAAGCATTAACTATTTCAATACTTAAAATAAGCCTGGGTTGATATTTTTTGCCGATTTTGAAAAAGCTTATGATACATTAAACCACGAATTTATACTAAAATGTCTAGAACATTTAAATTTTGGTCAAAGCTTTATAAACTGAGTCAAACTCTTCTATAATGATATAAATAGTGATATAATAAATAATGGTTTTCTCCCTGAAGAATTTCAAATTGGGCGAGGCGTCAGATAAGGCTGCCCCCTATCTTCTTCCATATTTATCATTTGTATTGAACTGCTATCTAATACATTACAGAAAAATAAACTTATTTAAGGGATACAACTTTATAACAATGAAATAAAACAACTCTTTTTGCTGACGATGCTACATATTTTAATGATGGATCCAAACCATCTTTCGAAACTTTGATAAAAAACAATTGATAGCTTTGGAAAAATATCTGGCCTAAACTTAAATTCAACAAAATCTACAATCTTACGAGTAGCGAGTTTAAAATCATCAGATACTGCATACTTAGATGGTTATTAATTTCACAACGATAGTCAGGAAGCCAAAACACTTAATAGTTTTTAACAAGAGCAATAGCAATATGATTCAAAATAATCTTGTTCCAAAGCTACAAAGTTTCAAAAATTGTCTCAAAAGTTGGCAGCACCGAAATCTGACGCTTATGGGAAAAGTTACAGTAGTTAAAACCTTAGCGCTGCCCATACGTATTTATCCCATGACAGTTCTACCTTTACCACCTAAATTTGATGACATTAACACGTCAATTTTTAAGTTCATTTGGAATAGTAAACCCTACAAGACAAAAAGGAAAGTACTTATGAACGATTTTAATGAAGGTGGCCTTACAGTTCCAAATATTTATATGTTAAATAAATCGATCAAAGCGTCATGGGTGAAGAAACTAATGGATGAAACAAATAGGCATCAATACAATACTTTTTATAATAACGCTTTACTTAAATTTGGAGGCAGGTTGGTTTTCGAAAGTAATCTCGACGAAGAAACAATAAATGTCATTGCACATAGATATAAATTTTAAGCTGAAGTACTCTTATCATGGTCTGAAATAAGCAAATACATTGAAACTAATAGTTCAAGTAAAACAATATTATGGAATAACTCCGACATAAAGGTAAATGAACCAAGTGTATACTATCACAAATGGTATGAAAAAGGTATCAAATTTGTCCAACATATCTTTGATTATAGATCAAAGGAATTCTATACATTTGACGAGATCAAACATTTTTATACCATAGGCAATTCTGATTTCCTCAAGTATTACCAGTTTACAGCTAGTACGCCGAGTAAGGTAAAACATAAATTAAAAGAAGAATCAGTCGTTAATCTTGACATAGTCTCACTTGTTCAAAAGGTTGAAAATACTAAGCAAAAAACGAATAAAATTATGTATACATTACAAATAAAAACCCTTAAAGCAAACCATAGTAAAGAAGATAAATGGAATCAAATTCTAGGAACAGATTTCGAGACAAATACGTGGAATAAAACATTTACATTGCCTTTAACATGCACCATTGATACAACAATAAGAACCTTCCAGTACAAATACATTTAAAGACTTATACCAACAAACAGATACCTATATCAATGCAAGCTAACAAACTCCAGCTTATGCCAATTCTGTTCAGAATATATAGAGACCATGGAGCATCTTTTTTGGGAATGTAGACTTGTACAAAATTTGTGGAACAATCTTAATAACCTATTCTTGTCAATAAATATCCCAATTAGTCTAAATATTAAAACCATTTTTATTCTTGGATTTTTTCAAAAATCAAATTTTAGTCGTCTCATTAATTTCTTGATTGTGTTGTTGAAATATTTTATATATTTTATGATGCTTAGAGATATTATTCCAACTTTTACAGCTTTCAAAAACTTCATAGGTTTGCGATATAAAATCGAACATAAAATTGCATTCATGAATGACAAACTAACAGAACACGAGCAAAAATAGCATTTATTAAAAGAAAAACTACATTTAAGCAACACCCTCTAGTATAGTTTTTTTTTCTTTTTACTTTTTTGTAGTTTATAAATTCTTTATTTGCTTGTAAATATTTTTTTTTTCTAGTTAAAAATTGATCTCTGCATTTTTGTCTTTTATTTTCTTTTTTAATCAGTTTGTTTAACAATATAAAAATGTCTATTCTTTTCTGTATCGACACCACTCTCACTCCTTAAATAAGCATTACATAATAAACACCATATGTTATACATTACGTATGTATGTGATCAATTGTGTTGTGTAATGTGGACTATTTAATACTTAAAATAATAAAAAAAGTTTCTTTAAATGACATGACCATCAAATCACATACGCAATCACGTGACAAATTGCAAACAGACATAATGTACATAAGAACGGATCACAATATTTGTTTCCATATGTTTTAGCCAATTACAATCAGAACCCTAAAGACAGCAGAGCTGAAAGGGCGTCATCATTTATGGTAATAGATAATTAATACTACTTTCCAGGTGGAAATATGGCGAAACTCTAACCGATGTCTCGTATTCGCCGCCAACTTCAAAATATGACATATATACTTACCCCCTTGTCTCTTTTCACGTTCTCCCTGATTGAGCTCACGTGCAATATATGCTGGGCAGGCTTGTTTATATATTTTATATCTTTATAAGGATTTAGTGCCTTCATGTCTTTTGACTCCATCGCCATTCTATTTTCGAACAACGAATTCTGCAAACATCCTTGCTTGCACAGTTTTGAGAACATCGACAATTGCATCCTTATGGTACAATGTGCAAAAGCCATCTTTACACACATTACTTAAACCAAGCGCAAAGCCCACGGGAATAGGGAACAGAAATATTTCAAATAATAAACCGTCTGACGTATTGTTCAATGGTTTGTAAAGAATTTATTAATGGCTGCCTTGAAGGCTATCTTTTTTTTTAAATAACATGAATTCTCGTTTATTATCTAATCTTATTTATATTTAATGTATATCTTTTTTAATTAAGGGCACAGCGTAAATAACAACAGAAACATGCACCCTACAATTGGTCGCATAGCCAGAATATGTCCCATTGTGGCATACTCAGCGTTCAACAGTTCATATCTAGTTGGACTTGGGAGAGGTGAACGGCTCACCTAGTTTGTGTTCCCCTGTAGTCAATAGCAGCAGCATGGAGTAACTCTGAAAATATGATTACTCAGTAGAGGTAGAAGGATTGCTTTTACAAACTCCTTCTGTACCCATCTCGTAGAGGTTGAATGATTGCTTTGACAAACGCCTTCTGTACTCATCTCGTAGAGGTTGAAGGATTGCTTTGATAAACGCCTTCTGTACTCGTCTCGTAGAGGTTGAAGGATTGCTTTGACAAACGCCTTCTGTACTCATCTCGTAGAGGTTGAAGGATTGCTTTGACAAACGCCTTCTGTACTCATCTCGTAGAGGTAGAATGATTGCTTTTACAAACTCCTTCTGTACCCATCTCGTAGAGGTTGAAGGATTGCTTTGACAAAATCCTTCTGTACCCATCTCATAGAGGTTGAAGGATTGATTTGTCAAATGCTTTCCGTACTCATCTCATAGTGGTTGAAGGATTGCTCTGTCAAACGCTTTCCGTACTCATTCATAGAGGTTGAATGATTGCTTAGTCAAACGCTTTCTGTACTCATCTCGTAGAGGTTGAATGATTGCTTTGACAAACTCCTTCTGTACTAATCTCATAGAGGTTGAAGGATTGCTTTGACAAACGCCTTCTGTACTCATCTCATAGAGGTTAAAGGATTGCTTTCACAAACGCCTTCTGTACTCATCTCATAGAGGTTGAAGGATTGCTTTGACAAACGGCTTCTGGACTCATCTCATAGCGGTTGAAGGATTGCTTTGACAAACTCCTTCTGTACTAATCTCATACAGGTTGAGGTTGAAGGATTGCTTTGACAAACGCCTTCTGTACTTATCTCATAAAGGTTGAAAGATTGCTTTGACAAACGCCTTCTGTACTCATCTCATACAAAATGAAGGATTGCTTTTAACGAATGCCTTCTTATATGATATGACATTTGATTGTTCTTTCCCTTCTGGTAGGTATTTATTTTTAATTTGAACCTGGAGATAAGAGAAGTTTCTTTTTGGAATATCATTTGACTCAGAATGTCAGCATACGTCATGGCAGTTCAATTAAGGTCTATTTTTTTCCAACGAAGCCATTAAGCTGTTATCTATTAGTTTTAATGAACATATGTCTGTACCATTTCAGGCCTTTGTTTGACAGCAATGACGGGCGTATCCAACGCTTCTCATGCGGCTCACATGGGTATTGACGAAAACTTTAGACCAGCTGACAACTTGACCTTCCTCCTTAGATATATGGGATTGTACTGCGGGTACGAATATTTTGCAAACTCTAATGACCGTAAACCGTTTAGTATATAGATTATAAATACAGTAGTTGAGTATCGGGCCCTTCCTTTTAAAAGTACATTGTGGTTGGTGATAGTGCAACTTAGCACACGACCGTGTAAAGACAAGTCTGCGAGTTTAAAGACACATTCTGTCATAGAACAGTGTATGAGCCTAGCCGCAAGATCCGCAAAATGCAAGGGCGATTGTTCATAGATTCATTATGTCAGATTAAAGGCCTAGTTTAAGCCTTCTATAAGTGACAGCCCCCCCCCCCCCCCACCCCTCCAACCAAGTCGTGTATAGTATACAACAGATGTGAATTGATCTTTATCTCAATGTGCTGCTTATCAGATCTTCGATGTTAGTGCCCAGCTGTGCAGGTGAGGTTTTATTACAGAAATGGACATTACATCTTGCCTTTTAGTTGTTGTTGTTTTCAAATGATAATAATAATATTATTTTTACAATGCCTTTGAACAAGAATAAGAGTTATGTAATATATAATAGCCAATTAATATGATTTAACCAGGATGCTTCACAATTTGGATATAGCAATAGCCATGCATTTAAAATGGATTTAAATATAAATAATAATATTACTGCTTAAAAACTTATCAATCTTATTTGTTTATTACTTATTTCCAGTCGGTTTAATTAATAAATACAGTTGCTATGCATATTGTTTTTATGTATTAGTGAGACAATAAGGTTATCTACTCTATAAGTGTCAATCCTAAATGGCTCTGAGCCAATAAACAAATACCCAGGAAATGGCCCCTTCTGTGACACCAGTGCATTCAAGCTCATCTAACGATTTGGCCTGATTCATCGTTGACATGCTTACAATATTGATAATTCGGGTATATCTAGAATGTTTCAGTTAAGAACGGCACTTCATTTCATCGGGAAAAAAGAGAAAACTATCAGTTCGACCCAATAAAAGTGTATGCCTGTTTCCAGACGCCGTTTAAATGTCCTGTTTATGTCGGTCAGTTTTCAGACAAAAATATGCAACAACTTAACGCTGTGATTTTTTGTTTTATCAAATAAGGCCTGTAAAGGAGCAGTTCGACTGTTTAACACCAGAAGTGGAGGAACAGTGTGAGGACTACATTGACCAGATTAAGCAGATGATTCCCATGTTAAACGCCGACATGCAGTACGACACCCTAAAACTGCATATCAGAAATGGATGTAAAGACGTCCCAAAAGGTGCGTTAATTATAACTGCACTGTGTACAATGGGGAGAATGTAATTTAGTTTAATGCTAACAATAAGTGGAGAAAAAAAATGTGACAAACAAAATGGCAGATTTAAAATGAATATTGACGATCCGGGTACCAGTTTTTGGATGGTGAGTTGACTTTTTCTTTAAATTTTGATAAAGTCTGGCGTCCAGTATATGGCGAAAGACATATTCTTCGATCGACGTCATAATTTGGTTTTAAAAGTTTTAGAACCGATTAATTTTAGAAGGCGTTTACAAATAAACGTGTTTTATCCTAATATATATATATATATATATATATATATTGAAATTAAAAGAAAGAGACAGCGGCGTTAATACATTTTGTACCTACATCGATAGTTTTCATTATAAATCCGCCATTGTGTTTCCATGAAAGCATAAATTTTGTCTAACTCTCTCTCCCTTCTGTGTTTGCATGTTGATAGCGCCATGCCAAAAAACAAGTTAACTAGTAATACAATTTGTATGTTGCTAAATGGGACGATATTCGTTCCAAATGTTCATTCTAGGTAATTGTATGACGAAATAGGTTAAATCCAGGTTCCTTTTCATTTGTTTGTGTAAATGTATTGAGCAGTTGAAAAGGTAAAGTCAAATAGAACTCACTGTTTGTACATCGAATTGAAATATACTAGTCATACGTATACCACCAAGAAGTTACATTACACATTTGACATACGATAGTTTTTTTTCTATTAATAAACATCGGTACCAACAAATGTGTAAAAGACCATTTTGAATCGGCGGCATTTATGGAGTGTATGTCAAAAGTGAAAACCGACTACAAAACTGAAGTGGAGATGAAGAGCTGCGGGTATGTTTTCTATTATGTATTAATTTTACTAAAATAAGCGGCCCACTTGCTGACTAGAGCTATCCCGTTGGTTTCGTTATTCTCGTTTTTTATAGCATTCGTAATTTTCTTAACTTTCTCTGTCAGCCATCAATCTGAATATGTTCCGAAAATATATAACCTATATGATCGAGTATGATTCACATGCATATAACCTTCTTATCAAACGACCTATATGACCGAGTATGATCTAAATACATAATTATAAATCGATCGTATATGGTCAAGTATATGTTAGTCCACATTTAAGTTTGGTCCAAAAACATAGCCTACATACCCGAGTTTTACCAAATGCATATATCATTAATAACCAAGTGGGGTCAGTATACATAACCTATTTGATCAAGTGTTTACCTACATCCTCGATGATGGTAAGAATTCATAAAGCTTATATGACCGTATGTTGGCCAAATATCTGGCCTACTAATCGAACTTCATCGACAAATGTAGCCTCACTGAATAAGAGTGTTGTCCAAAAACATATATATAGCCAAGATGCTCGAATGGGTCTTGTTCCCTTGTATTCCGGGTAAATGAATGTCGGAATATAATGGGTGTGTCTTCTTGCAATGCAGTGAAATGTTTTTAGATTTAAACTAATTGTGTGTTTAACATTAAGAATCATCACTCCTGAAATTCTGACGCGTTTTGGACTTAAGAGCGCCGCTTAATGACTTTTTCTTATATATTTAAAGGAAGTTTTTCGCACAGTATTTAATCCAATATATATTTATGGATTTTACTTTTTGGTGTTGTAGAGCCACGGATGCCCAGCTTATGTGCCTCAAAGAATCCGTCGAGAAGCCATGTGGCAAGAGGTATTACACCGCCCTAGCCACCAACGCAGACTATTTTCTCTCGAGCAGCCCTTTCACGTGTGACCGTTCCACGAGCACAGCCCCGGTCGTCCGACTGTCTGCCGCTGCTTCGCTTGTAGCTGTATTAGCTGCCCTTCTTTTGTAAACTCATTGGTGCATTTCGATGTTTAAATACAAAGGTGTATCCGTACTAAAAACGTTTTGCAATCTGACATCAAGCATCATGATCATGAATCCTCTGTTTAGGATTTGTGAAAATATTATTTTAATCAGATTTACATTCAGGTCTTGAAATGTGCTAGTTTCGATAAGTTGGGTTTTAGTTTTTAACAATTTGCAACTCTTTATATACTCAAGGTTATGGATTAGGGTTAAACAGGGTTAAAATATTTGGAAACACTAAGATATTTTTAAATTTGGGATTTTTGTTTGGTGATGACATTAATTTGCTGAAAAAAATGGAGTTTGTGTCTGACGTTTTGAAAACGTTATTGTAAGGATAGAGAACCCGAAGCCTTCAGTTATTCAAAATCGGTAAATTGGCCACACATCTAGGTTTCAAATTGAATATGATATGCTTATTAAACCGATAATCTAACGACCACTGTTAATACTGTTAAATACGTATAGTCTAGTCAATAAATCAAGTCCGGTCAACACTCAAATGCATGTAGAACATCAAACTATTAAGGTCGATAATACGGACACTGCAGTTAAGATTCTAACGTTTAAATTAAATATGTTAACAAACGTGGTAAATAATGATTGTAGTATTTATTGCTGCATTTAAGCTTCAGTTGTTACTAATATTGCCTTCCAATGTGTGATCGATTCGAAGTGCATAACTGTTACTTCAAAGACCATTATAAAATATGTGTAGTTTATACATCGTATTTTTGAATGATCAAATTTTAGTTCAAAACGTTTAGTTTAAAATTTAAAAGTTTGTTTGTTCATAACTTGTATATCTTCAGTAATGGAGGAAATAAAGAAGATATATAGATAGATATAAGAATAGCTTTTGATTGCTAGTTTAGTTCGTGTTCATGGCAGGCGCTTTTATTAATATGTATTGTATACGTGCATACAATAATGAGTCTTCATAATAATAGTCAAAATGGACACGAAACTTACTTTGACTTAATTCGATTGTTACCTTTGGAGCAGTTCCATTTGCATTAAGTTGTAATTTCGGATAATTGGCGAGAAGTTAATTACCAGGTCACCAGATATAATTTTCTTTAAATATTCGTTGAATTCCGTGCTTTTCTAAAGGAAGTCGGGCGATAAATACCCCTTCCAATGCAATGCTTTTTTACTTTATTCCTTCTGGAGACAAGAATTAGTTTTAAGTGTTAATGTATGTCACATGTTTGCTCTTTATTTCGTAATAAATGATAAATCCGTCACGTAATTAATTTGCTTTGTATTTTACCTATAAGTACCAATGGTATTATACTCCTCTTACATCCGAAAGGGTTTAGTATACAAACAAAAAAGAGGACATCATATATATAAAGAACCCTACGCTACAGGCATGAGGTAAACAAACATAAGTGAACAAAGAATTGTTTGTCAAAAAGATTTCCCTCTGAGTGCCATTTTTCCAGAAACATGTGAAAGATTGACATGTGTCCAAGTTGGTGTGTTGTTAAAGAAATGCATTGATTATTAATGGTTGAGTGAAGTTTTTAGGGAAATAAAGACGAACTTCCGAATTGATACGGCCACAGATATTTTATAAGATTGTTGACCATGACCTTTTATCTAATTGCTAGCCTGCGAACGTGGTCTTAATTCCATGAGAAGAAAACGTTGGTAACTAAGAAAGGACATAGTTTCTAAGGAAATAAATGGTTTTCATAGTTGTTTAAGGCCACGTTTACGCATTCTTTAAGTGACCCCGCTCCGTGTATAGAACACATTTCTGTTTATTGATCTTAATCTTTATTGCCTTGTGCTGTCGATCTGAGTGCTGTGCATTTCTAAAGGTTTTATTATAAAAACTAGCAATAGTGTTTGTCTTTTAGTTGTTTTTGCCTTTTCAAACAATAATACTAGTATTAATATAATGCCTTAGAATGAGAATAAGAGTAATGTCATACACAATATCCTATTAATATGATTTAACCATGATGCTTCACAATTTGGATATAACACTAATAACCTTGCATTTATGTATGCAAATATATATGTTATATAACTATTTGAAAATTTATCACTTTTATTTGTTTATTATGTCTGTCCAATCAGTTCAATCAATTAATTAGCAATGCTCATCGTTTATATGTATTAGTGAGACAATGAGATGATCTACTCTAAAGGTGTCAACCCTAAATAGCCCTGAGCCTATAAGCAAATACACAGGAATTGGACCCTACTGTGACACCAGTGCAATAAACAGGAGATGCACAGCAGTGGATTAGCATGCCATTTAAGGTGGTATATATGGAAGACATTCGGTTGCAAAGGATCAGTGGTTGCTAAGAAAGTAAAATATTGCAAAATATTGTAACATGCTAGTAGTTGACCCTACCAATATGTCATTCGATTCAAAGTCCATTCACCGAATTGTTGGTAGCATGCGACATGTTGTACCGATGTCCCTTTTGAACTTTGAAATTTTAACTTCAATTTGAACGTCAATTAATAACTTAAAATGAATTAGTATACTCTAGACCTCTTAAATGTTCTAAACTAGAAAAAAGAATACACAACTTGTGTAACTTTCATTCAAATGATAACCTTTTTTTGTAACGTGCGAGACCATCAAACAAACACACACCATATTGCCGAGCTTTCTGATGTATTGAAACAAACACCAACAGATCCCTTCAGGG
Source organism: Mya arenaria (assembly GCF_026914265.1). Classification (NCBI taxonomy): domain Eukaryota; kingdom Metazoa; phylum Mollusca; class Bivalvia; order Myida; family Myidae; genus Mya; species Mya arenaria. The sequence goes on along the minus strand of NC_069136.1, from coordinate 1,516,104 downwards.
AAAAGCATGCTCAACCCTGAAGGGGTCCACTGGTCCTTATATACACTAACTTTTCTATTCTCACATAGCCCGGGCTTTGCTAATTTGCATATTACCAACCAAGTTTACATCCGGTATTAACGTACTTCCGTTTTATACGGAACTTTATTATGAGCGCACATCCGCCGCCTACAGCGGACCGTTACAGTTTTTAAAAGCACAAATCTACATTTCTAGGATCTCAATAACACAACAATTCGCGAAATGATACACCGGTGCAAAATAGGGTCTCCAGATCTTTTATGAGCTTCTCATAAGAAAGCCATTGACACTTCTCAGCTAAATCAAAAGAGCTGACATTATTAATAAAGGTAGACAATTATCCCATGATTACGGGCGTCATTGTTGGTGACTACATGTCAAGACCATTTGAATTTTAGTGCCTTTTTTATCTAGTGGGATCCGTTTCAATTTTCATATATTTGGCTGCAAGTTGGATTATAAAGAGCAATGTTTTGGGTTTTACTTTGCTTGTTTATCGTTTTATGAGAATCATTTTATTAGCGTGTCTACTCTCGTTTTTATTGACTGTGCGATACAAGCTATAAGTTGATTATAGTGTAGGTAACATTTATTATTCATTTTAAAAAGAAATAAAATTTCAAATCTTTAAACGTCTTATCATCCAATGTGGGTAAAATGTTAGGTTTTTTTTCTTTCTGGTGCTGTTTTAGCTCACAAAGAGTCTTTTTTTTTAATTCACCTGTTGTAAGTTCATGCACATCTTAATCAATTGACGTTGAAAGAATACATCACTTAATGTCATGTTTTATTTTGTTTTAGAATTAAGCCATTTGAGGTAACCACTAAAACCTGGCCCTATTTGATATCATTTTACATTGACTTTGTTTTTTGGTGTAATAGACACTGTTGTTCGTCATGGCAAATTTTTACATAGGATCTTCAGTGTAATCGTTGTATAAATGAGTAGATTTTTATAGTACCCGTTTAGGAGAAAAATGCCAGAGGATACACTTTTTAAAACAATAATATTAAAACCAAGTGACCCCAAGAAGCATGCCCATAAGACATCACACTTAAATGTCAATACATGTTTTATTTTATTTCAATTATTTAATTGTCAAAATGGTGATTCATAAAGTATTTGAGTTGATAAAGGTCCTCCAGCGCATTAATTCTGCATTTGTGTCTTGACCCCCGTCACATTCCTGTTTGACTTAAACAGAAAAGGAAACATCAAATATTCCCGTTCAAGAATTCCAGAAGAGATACATTTAGCGATTGCAAACCTATCTACCTCACTCTGAAATGTTCAAATCCGTACGTGACACAGATAAGGTCCAAATACTTACACTTTTAAGATGTAATATCGACAAGGCCACAAGCAAAACTAAAAGCAAAGAAAGCAGGCTAGCCTTGTCAATATATTGTCTATATATTATGTATATGTTAAGGAATAATTGGTTTGCATATACTTTATGTATTCATCGCCTTTCTATTTTCATTCAGCCAATGAAATGCCAGCAAACAGCATATCGTACACTAAAGAAACAAGCACAGAGCCAACGGGAATATCTCAAATAAAAACAAAAGTTTATGCACTTGTAATTACTGTTTTGTATGGTATTTTGAATGCAGTTTCATAGTTTATGATTTAACTTTGTATTGAAATGGGCCGATTATCAAGAGCTTTGTTAAAATTAACAACGTGTTTAAGGGAATCGTTGTTTAACTTTAAAGCGACAAAAAGTTGAAAATGTGTTCATATTGTAGAATAAAACAAGAACAAGTAAAACAGCTGTCTCAAAGAGTGTTACAAAATCAATATATATATATATATATATATATATATATATATATATATATATATATATATATATATATATATATATATATATATATATAAGGTGTAACTTCGACAGCTGTTAAGATATGAAAATTAAATACGATAACGTTTATAGCGTTGCTAACTTTATAAAGTTTTGAATAATCGGTTAAATGATTTATTAATATCGAATATATGTTATTAACATACACAACTATTATGAGTGATTATAAATTTTGACATTCGTTAAAAGCCCTAGACAGTAGTACCCGATTCCTTATGTAAGACGTATTCTGATTGGTCAGAGTAAGAGTCTTTTTGAAAAATATTGTGGCACCAGACATCCATAATTTACTTAATGATGTAAGTCTCACCATATTTAATGGAGGCACCCATAATATATGGTTTCACTCGCTAAAATCTGTACAATCCGCCTTTAATGTAAGTGTTCAATCAAACTTTTGTACCCTTTTGTACACTAGACATTTGATCGCATACCGCATATGTATATAGTGAGGCATGCCCTCGCGTTAGTCAGTTTATTTCTAGTTTAGCAGTGTCGGTGCTTTGTTCATCATGGAGTTCAGCTGGATGTTAACTTCAATTGTGTGTAAGTTTTATTTATTTAGTTTTGATTTGTGTGTTTTATATCGTTGATACATTACCTATTCATTATTGATTTCAAATTAGGTAGAATACACGGCAACGTAGATAAACATACTATAGTACATACAAGTTTAAATACCTACTATATATTGCATATATTGCTTGTTACAAGTCCGGCCTTAAACTTTAAACATTTAGCAAGATGTATTATTATGGGACATTGTATGGATCGATTAACCTGTTATTTAAAGAAACGCATCACTCGTTTCCTTCAATACCCTGTGATTCGAATAAAAAAGACTAATAGGCTGAATTCTACTATTACAATTCACGTTTACCTTCGGTTGCTCCTTCTAATATTACAGGAAATTAACATAAGATGAAAGGTGAATACAAGTTTTAATTTGTAAATGCATGTACCAGAGGTACACATAGATACACATACGTGATGCGAATTGTAAAGTTGTGGTATCTATTTATCTTTTAACTCAGTTCATTACAGGACTCAATGTTAACGTTACTATAATAAAAGATAGCTATTGCATGAGATATTACAAACATCGACTCTATTCATTGTATGGACTACGTAGATCTTATCGCTGGAGTTTGTTCATAATTGATGATTTTATTATATGATTTTTTAATTCAAAATGAACGACAGTTACTATAAAGTTTTAAATACTAATGGAATAAAAGTATAAAAAAACTCACGCTAGGGGTGATACATTTTTTACGAATCGACGTTTCCAATAAAGAACCTAGGAACATATATATCATACAGCAAATAACTTCTCAAATGTCCAACCCTTTTGACAGCAATGTGCATGTGCGGATCTCACTTATGTCCCTGTTTGTGACAGCATATTCTATTCTATTTGAAACAAACGTTCATTGGTCTTGGAACATACACAACGCAGTTTGTTAAATTCATAATTGAACGGTACCTTTTAAGGCTTTTCGATTATTTCAAACTTATGAATTGTGCGTAGAAAGGTTCTGCTGTGGATTGAAACAAAATTCTTAAAGGTAATAGACCTTATTTAATTGCCATTCAATATCTCTTGTAAAACAAGATTCAACAAGAGATGTTTGTCAAACATTATGGCCCCATGAGCGCCATGGTGTCAGGCTTATATGGACAATTGAATGAAATATGCATGGACCGAAATGACAGTTGATTTGTCACTGACATTGGATGCCATTGAGGCAGTTTTAAGATTTTGACCATTCAAAGTGTGAGGATATAGTGTGTTATGACCATGACCTTTGATTCTATGACCTAAAAATCCAGCTGGTTACCAAAAATCTAAATGTCAAGTTTGAGGGCCATGGTTGCAGGCAAACTTTTTTCATTCAAGATCACTGTGACCTTGATATTTGACCCCTAAAATCATAAGGGGTCATCTACAGGTCAGACACAACTCCAAGTCAGATTTGAGGGCCATTGGTGCAGGCATTGTCAAGTTATCACTTAAAACATTTTCGCAATCAAGGTCATTGTGAACTTGACCTTTGACCCAATGACTCCTAAAATCAGTAAGGGTCATCTCCTGGTCAGGCCCAACTTCCATGCCAAGTTTCATGATCATAAGTTCAGGCATTGTTGAGATATCACTGGGAGAAGATTTGTTAACTTTTTTGCGTTAAAGGTTACTGTGACCTTGACGTTGGCCCAATGACCACCAAAGTCAAGAGGGTTCATCTACTGGTTAGGCCCAACCTTAATGTCAAATGTTAACTTTGATGGCCATAGGTCCAGGAATTGTCGAGTATGCTTTCAAAGGTCAGTGTCAAGACCTTGACCTTTGACCCCTAAAATCAATAGGGGTCATCTACTGGTCAGGCCCAACCTCCAAGTCAAGATTGAGGGCCATGGGTGCAGGCAATCTGAGTTATCACTCGGACAACCTTTTACCATTTAAGGTCACTGTGACGTTGACCTTTGACCCAATGACCCCCAAAAACAATAGGGTTCATCTACTTGTCAGCCCCAACCTCAAAGTCAAGTTTGAGGGCCATTGGTGCAGGCATTGTCAAGTTATCACACGGACAACCTTTTACCATTCAAGGTCACTGTGACCTTAAACTTTGGCCCAATGACCCCAAAATCAATAGGGGTCATCTACTGGTCAGGCCCAACCTCCAAGTCAAGATTGAGGGCCATGGGTGCAGGCATTGTCGGGTTATCACTCGGACAACCTTTTACAATTTGAGGTCACTGTGACCTTGACTCTTGGCCCAATGACTCTCAAAATGATAGGGGTCATCTACTGGTCAGGCCCAACTTCCAAGTCAAGTTTGATGACCATAGGTCTAGGCATTGTTGAATTATCACTCGGACTAGCTTTAAAATTATTTTGCCATCACCGTGACCTTGACCTTTGACCCGATGAACCCTAAAATCAATAGGGGTCATCTACTACTCAGGCCCATCCTTCATGGCAAGATTGATGACCATACGTCCAGGAGTTGTTGAGTTATCACTCGAACAAGCTTTGGTCTACCACGGACCCACCGACCAACCGACCTACCGACATGTGCAAATCAATAAACCCCTCTTCTTCGAAGGGGGGGGGGGGCATAATAATTTTAGATTATATTTATTGTAAAAACTTTGCCTTTAATGAAAAACATACTTTTATGTTAAAAGCACTATTTTTTTCTTTGAATTTGAATTGAAACTTTTAAAAAAATGACTTAAGTTAAGAAAAGACTTAAGATTTTTTATGAATACTGGCCCTGGCGTTTAAAGGGATGTTGGAGCAAGAAATTGGGACATTTATATTCATTTTTGTATTTTAAGGTAAAGAAGATATCCTTCGTTTCCTGGATGTGTACAAAACCTACTCCCTTCAGGGATTGGACAGAAAAGAGCAGCATCGAAAAACAAGAACAAAACCATTTAAAGAGCGCAAAGCACTGCGTTCAAAAGCACAGAAGAAAAAAGTAGCAATGAGGATACACTGAAGGGAATGTAGTTACCCCAAGATATCGGATGAAGACTCCTGGATGGCACAGAGGCCGCCCACTTGAACACTGGTGCCTCAGGGTATGGCTCACCAACCAATCAGTGCGCCGATTATTTCACAGGTTAAACATTCATTAAATAAGAAGATTTGGAAAAACAAATTCGTTGAATTTGCTCTACTACTGACCACTACACTAGCAACTAACCAGTTTGCCATTCAAATGGACAAACTGGGCAATTTTCCTCAGGAAACACCAAAAAGATCCACTCCATTGACGATATTTTATATTTTTATGGCATTTTCAATAAATGCCCAGTTACAAATTTTGGTCTTGTGTTGATAACTTACAAGCTTTCGATATGATAGTCACCAATAAGCCGCTAGTTCTTAAGAAGAATTATGGTCATCGAAATAGCCTTACACAACACATAAATATATATATATATGGTAAGTGAAGGAATGAACAAGAATTATATAGTGGGACAATTCGCATTTTATTTTACCGCACATGACAAAGCAAGGTGGCTAATGGGTTGTACAGACATCGACGATCAGTATTGTGCCACCAGTGACTTTAACAGCTCGAGCACCATTGAAGTCCAAATAATTGTACATGGACAGATATTTTATATGGCAAATCCTTCACTTACAAAAAAATATTTTGATGTTTGGTTTGTTAAAGAATGACTGGAGGTCAAGGCTGGAAGAGAAGAATCTTTCAGACCTGATGCTTCTCTACATCAAGTCCCCTAGCGTGATGGACTTTAACCCAGAGGAAGTCGTACACCTTTGGTACACCAATGGACAAAGGGCTTGTAGGCCTAACTATATGAAAGAGATAATGGTAAACATTTACTTCTTTATTTCTAAATGCATAATATCTTGGTTTACTGGAGTAATGCTATAATGTCTTTTAAAGACTTGTGGGGACCATAAGCAGGCGTTTCCAGTGGATGTTGCAGTACAGCTGGAGGATGGTGAGGAGGAGTTGAGAAGGTTGTAATCAAAGAGGAATCAGATTGGTCTGGGGGCGATGATGAAGATAATGATGACACAGACATGGGCTTGAGAAACAACATTGCTCTACAGAAGAAGCAATATCAAATGCTCTGTGAAATCATTAAATGAATAGCCATTAGCCTGGAAAGATTATTCTCATTCTGGACTCCTTAATTGAACGCCGGACTCCTTGATTCTGGAATTAAGGAGTCCGATCTTAGCGTCAAACACTGTACAAGTGACAGCATACAAAATTAGAATGTCTGAAATGATCTTCAGTTACTTATCCCATTTTTAAAAAAGAAGGGCACTAAAGTTCCTTACTGAACACATTGGCTTACAGGTTCATTGACAGTGGATTTAATGAAATTTAAAATAAAATTCAATGAGAAAGACCGCTTCTGGTTATTGGTAATACTATGAATAAATGAAATAATGTCAATATTACACTACAAGATCAATGCCTAATGTTAAGTAAATCTATTATATCCAGTTTTGACAAAATGTTATCAATCTTAATGTCAATTTTGACTATTATTATACAATGTCTAGCAACTATACAACTAAAGTAACAAGAATGTATATTCTTGTTTTGAAAATGTTCAACCTAATTATCCATCGAAATGTTCAGTTACTTGTAAAAACGATAATTATATCACATACAACTCTCATAAAATGTATGTAATGCCCCAATCTGAATATCATCGTCAAAATGTCCAACCCAATAATCCCATTCTATCTAATAATCCAGCCGTTCAAATATTTCATGGGGCAAGAAGACCGATTAGAAACATTTATCCAAGGTAGTTACATATCATGTAATGGAGACTGCTCTTATCTTGGGAGATTCTTCTCTCATTGTTCTTGTGTTTCAACCATTTTATAGTATAAACCAAAGTTTTGAGCGTACAACTTAATTGAATCCTTAATATTCAAAACAAACAAAAAACTCACAAAGTTGAAGCAATCTCCTTTAACATACAACTTTTAACATTTCATACATAAATTCATAAATTCTTACACAGATAATCAGTTGTGAAATACTTCACTGTTTCAAAAACAACTCAAAAATGAATATTAATAATTAAAATAAAACAACCAAAAATATTCAACTTATATCTATCAGTCGCCAAGGTGTAGATCTGTTGGCCAGGTAAAGGTAATTGGCTGAAAAGACTTTGTTTCCCCAAGTATAAGCTCATTTATTACTTAAAAAACTTAATCCATTAATAGTTAACTTAATTAGGGACTACAACTTACGACTGGTAAATTGACAGTTCCATCCTTTGACTAAATTTTAAGCATAGGTAACAGGTTAAAAGTCAATAGTTATCCTTTATATGTGCAGGTCATCTGCTCACAAATAGCAACACAAACAATGAAAGCCGGTGTTAAAGGGACTAGACACCACATGATCCCCAAATGAGCAAAAAAAGTACTTCTTCAAAACAAGCCTAGAATTGTCAATATGAGCTGCCGATAATACATCATTTTGCATGATTTAAGAATGGGGGGAGGGGGTGGGGAGAACCCTCAAGACATAGTTCTTAGGTAATTTTTGAGGTCCCATAAATCAGAATGCTTATTGGCCTTTTTGTTAATTACTGGTAAATAAAGGTGTCTTTACAATAATGTATATCAGCTTTTATACATTTTAACTTTACTAACACGGGAACTGTGCATTTTCTTAACTAACAACATCTTACTGATCACCAAAGACACACACCACTGCTACACTTGGCACTATAAACATCCATGATCTTTGACCTCCAATCAGTGATGATGTCACAAGCGTCAAGAGTCCAACAAAAGGTTTACAGCATGGGGAAAGCTGGCCACTGTTCATGTACGTGAGGGTAACTGGTTTTCATCACATAGGCAGTACTTGCCTGAAATAAACAATTCATTTGCATGAAATAAACTTTTTACTTGCCTTAAATAACAAATACTATTCACAGTAAAGTGATCTAATGAATTTTATAATTCCCAGGCCAATATTACCTAATATTTCTGATGTTCCATAGATTTATTTCACACAAGACATGACTGTACTATTTCAGAATTGCTGAGTGTTTTGGCACCTGATACTCTATCTCCCAGACAACTTACCTGTTCTGACTAGGAGAGCCTGCTTTCCTGCATTGATTGCTCCCGCTGCTTCATCTTAAGCATCCTGTAGATAGAGCCACATATTATACAAGCTATCCAAACTGATATATCTTTCAACAATTCAGTTCGTTCAACAATTCAGTCTCACAAGCTGAATGCCAGCGCTAGTGTTGGAAATCGGTTCCAGTTTGACAATCAATAATCAGTTCCACTCAGGTAACATCAATTGTAGTTTCATTCTTGTGCAATAACTTGTAATCCTCAACTATGCTTAAGGTACACTGTATGAGTACGTTCGAAGTTATTAAGTGTTGTTGTTACTTTTGGCCATATTGTTAACTAAGGCCACAACAAATTGATCATTTGGTCGTCGGATTTGCCGCACCTAAAATTCGGAAAACGAAAAAGAATTAAAAAAACTTTTTTTTGCGCCCTTACATACCTTTTGGCCGCGCATATTATTTTGTTCTTCGCCTTTTTTGAAGGTATTTCCAAGCTTTACATTCTTCGTGAGCAAAATTTCCGCCTGTCAGGACAAAATCAGGTCCGGATAACCGCAAAACAGCCTATTTGTTGACAGTCTTTTTTGTCGGGAATATTTTGCAGGACGTACCGTTGTTATATATATATATATATATATATATATATATATATATATATATATATATATATATATATATATATATATATATCAGTCCTAAGACAACATAACATCATTAACTTACATTAAAATACACGGACACACGACTTACAACAATTGAACATAAATTCGTGATTTTTTTTTTTTAATTCTAAAATGCATTTCTCAGTTTTCATATACTCATAATTGTTATAAACTGACAAAAATAGTAGGACTTGTAAATGTTTTAGAAATATTCCCCCCCCCCCCCCCCCCGCCACCCACCCACCCAGGGTCCGGGGGTATACCAGGGATAGCCGGGGAATTGGCCGTGTTTTTACCTTCCAGGTGGCCCCGCAGTGCCAGATGAATGAAGTGGATTTACCCGGGGTTGGCTAGACCGAAAGTCCAGTAAAGTTGCCTGTGATTAAAGAGGCCTGTTTCTTACGGGCATTGAAGCTATGGATGCTGTCATGATTTTTTTTTTCAAGGCACATACCTATAAACCATAGGTTCGTGGTAAAGGCGTGGTCTTGAAAGGGAAACATCTTTATTCCACCACCTGCTCTAATATAATGATCGTTGCCACATTTGCAGATTTGTTTGATGCTGCTTTAATTTTGTTGTCCCGCAATTTAATCCACAGTGTCTTTTTTTAGAAATGTTCTCTGTGTTATTTACATTTTCGATCTTCTGCAATGTCAAAGTCACTACAATTTTATCATGTGCTTCAAGAGGTACAAATTTAGACCTGACCCAATATTTGGAAATGCTCAAATGATGAATTACTCTTACTAGTCTAAAATGTTTTTTGTGATAGTAAGTTACGGAATGAATACAATAGTTTTCTTTTTGGTCTTCAAACAATTGCACGTTACTATGAGAACTGTTGTCTTCACAATATATCCACGTTTAAATTGAAGTTAATAGTAAAGCACTGGATCTTATTGCCATTTGTTAAATATTGAGACAGATTTTCATGTGTTACCATCAAAACCTTTTCATTTATAACTGAGAACATATGTTTGCAATTAAAAAGCATTCCTTGACAGAATTCATGATAGTTGTATGATAAATTTGGTAAGATATAAACTGTTTAATTTTTTTTATTTTTCGCTTTGCGCTCGCCTCTGAATTGCCTTCAATTTAAAAAAAGTATTTTTATTCATTTTTTTCGCTCGCTCGCTCCTACCTTTTTTGGCAAAATCCGTAGAACATATGATCAATTTGTTGTGGCCTAAGGCCTAAAAAAATACATTTGGTTCGGGTTACCCGACCCTACCTACGGAATAGGCGCCGACCCTACTGTTTTTTATAGCCAGTTTGAAAGAAAAATGAAAAAACTAAAAAAAAAATCATTTTTTGCTTTTCAATGTGTAGTTTAAAACCTTAAATGCTTATACAGAAGATAACTTTAACACCATTCTCTAATGATGAAAATGACATTCTAATATAAAGCCAAATAAAAGAAATATATAAAAAGCCTTCCTACCCTACCTATTTTTGTAAAGGATGTAACCCTAACCAAACAAAAATTTTTAGGCCTAACAACTGAACACTTTCAAATGTATACACTGTGGAGGAGCGACCACCGGAACTTGCTCACTATTTGAGCATCTGTCATCGGTATTCGCGACGGAAGGAAGCGTTGCAGCGGTAAAATGAAGCCCAATATTTGCTCTTCTACCTTGAATTTCACCTTGTTATGTTGATTTTGTATACTGACGATAATTTCCCCAGCTGCGAAAATTCAGAAAATGCTATAACACTGTCGAGATTTGTAAAAATGACCAAGAAACTATGCATTGCTCACTCAAAAATAAAGTTTGAAGGCCATGGGTTCAGGCATTGTTGAGTTATCACTCGGACAACCTTTTACCATTCAAGATCACTGTGACCTTGACATTTGGCTCTATGAATCCTAAATCAATAAGGGTGATCTACTGGTCAGGCTTAACATCCATGTCAAGTTTAATGATCATAGGTTCAGGTATTGTTGAGATATCAGTGGGGGGAGATTTTTTTGCTTTAAAGGTTACTGTGACATTGACCTTGGCTTGATAACCCCCAAAGTCGATAGAGGTCATCTACTGTTCAGGCCCAACCTTCATGTCAAGTTTGATGACCATAGGTCCAAGAATTGTCGAGTTTGCTTTCAAGGTCACTGTGACCTTGACCTTTGACCCTTTGACATCCAAAAACCATAGGGGTCATCTCCTGGTCAGGCCAATTCTCCAAATCAAGTTTGAGGGCCATGGGTGCAGGCATTGTTGAGTTATCAATCGGACAACCTTTTACCATTCAAGGCCACTGTGACCTTGACCTTTGGCCCAATGACCCCCGAAAACAATGGGGTCATCTACTGGTCAGGCCCAACCTTCAAGTCAAGTTTTAGGGCCATGGGTGCAGGCATTGTTGAGTTATCACTCGAACAATCTTTTACCATTTAAGGTCCCTGTGACCTTGACCTTTGACCCATTGAGCCCAAAAAATAATAGGGGTCGGCTACTGGTCAGGCCCAACCTCCAAGTCAAGTTTGAGGGCCATGGTTGCAGGCATTGTCAAGTTATCACTCGGACAACCTTTAACCATTGAAGGTCACTGTGACCTTGACGTTTGGCCTGATGACCCCCAAAATCAATAGGGTTCATCTACTGGTCAGGCCCAACCTTCATGTGACGTTTGATGACCATACGTCCAGGAATTGTTGAGTTATCACTCGGACAAGCTTTGGTCTACCGACGGACCGACCGACCGACATACCGACATGCCTGTGCAAAGCAATATACCCCTCTTCTTCGAAGGGGGGCATAAAAAGTATTGCAGTTGCGTATAATAGTCAAACTTGAGAGGTATTTCAAAACCTCGATATAGACTGCTGTGAATATTTATATAAAAACCACAGAATCAAGTCCAGTAGTCAAAAGTTTCATCATAAACACCGTTTAATGGCACAGGACCAATGCCAATAACAAAGAACACAAAAATGTAGTTTGCATATCATACATACTTTTAATTTGGTGTAAGGTTAGTATCTAAATATCTAAAAAGCCGAAGTCCCAGTTTAAGGTAATTGTCATAGTGAACACTGTACCTGCAATCATAGGAAAAACTTCACATAAAATAGACATTTATCGGAATAAACTGTCACAGCTCCAGTACGTAAGTTAACCACCTCAAACACCACTACTACATTTATATGTTTATTTGTGTGACTACATTTGTAGAATCATGAGTGAAACAGCATAATTGTTTGGTGTGTTTTTAAGTAATACTGCTTCTTTAATTACTAAATGTAATATGTGCCATCCTTACATGCATATCAATGCATACAATACGCAGAAAACCTTGTATTTGTTTAACTTCCCTCTGTAGACGTAATTTAGAATGTCTCGGATAGCGGCTTTCATGTGTAACGCCGCAGGTAAAAAAAGTGAAAAGGTCATTCTTAAAATGTTGGTTTGCAGTGGAACGATCGGAATTAATGCAAGATGTTAAGATTATGTTACATCATTTGGAATATCACTGTTATCTGCTATCCTTTTGGCCTATTTCCAACATTCATGTTTATTCTTTAATCTATGGATCATAGAGCAATTGTTACAATACAACTTCAACCTGTCCGAAGCTCAACGAACTCGTCTACTTACTTTTAGATTGTTTTTACTAACCTATGGGTCAACATCCGCAATCGTTTCAATTTAGCTGCACCCTGTCAAAAACTGTAATTAACGATGGCTACATTCAGTTTGCATAATTATGGAAAAATTGTGCCCATAGACCGTAATACTAAAAGTGTTTATCTTGTGGCGGGCGACCTGCACTCATACATGTTTAAGTAAATACAATCTATCAAATATGGGACAAACGGTATAAACTCAAGTAACGACATGATACATATAATATTAACATATTAAAAAAAAACAGAAAGTAGTGTGTGCATTATTATGTTCCATAAATGATTGAATTTCACATCTACAATGAGCAAACCTTCATAGTATCTGGTTACCCTTTTTTTAAGGCGTTCTGGCGATGGACAGCACTTTGACGAGCAATGCGACATAGAACTGTAAGACCGGTTTCAACAAATTTATCACCCAGGCAATGAGTTTCGTGTCGGATCCCAACCAGATGTCCACCGTCTATTGTTAAGTCAGGAGACAATGAAGCGTACCTGAGTCGCTTGATGAAATACATGATCTTTCTTAAGGTCGTCTCCTTTCGAAACAACATAAGTCAAAGATGCAAGAAACTTAGCCATTATGGAAACACGTTTTCAATAATCTTGTTAAAGATATTACATATGTTGTTTTAATCTGTAATTAACTTAGCTAACAGAATGTTACTGTAGATAGTATGTATTTTTTAACTTCAATTTGCTCCATTATTAAAAGTAGATTCGTTCGGCAAGATTGTGTTGCGTATTTTTTTTTATCTTAGCATACTTTATGCAGTAAAATTCGGTATGCTGCATTTGCTCTTTTCTATTTTCATGTTCAACCAGGGAAGAGTGACAGAGCGTACTTGTTTGCATGTATACTCTGATGGAGCAGTGTCCGGAACTCATTTCGAGTATAGGGGAAGGAGCAATGCCCTCTCAGGAGGAACTTCTAAGGACCTGTCCTCAGAATCCTTCCGGTAGGTGATTCTATGGTGAGATGGGAGATGGGAGTATGACGAAATAATGTAAAATAATCATATTTAGAACGCTATCAGCTGCACAGCCCCAAAAAGGTTTTAACAGCTCGATGGCGTAGCACAAGGGCTCAATCGAATAAATATCAAATCGAAATAAACGATCTGCAATACAGCAGTTGGATTGAATACTTAAGTCCACTTGCACGACGACTTTAAAGCATTTAATTGTGTATATACTGTATTATTCCATCCAATATACTATATTTAAACGATGGATGGTTATGATCTTGAACTGCCTGTTTGTTCCCCGCGACCCGAAATAATTTAATTCTATCTGGTGGTCAATATTTGTTAGGTTGAGGGGTTACTTTTCCGAGCGCTTTTCTGTGTATACCTGATATAGGTTGAAGGGTTGCTTTTCCGAGCGCCTTCCGTGAATACCTGACATAAGTTGAAGGGTTACTTTTCCGAGCGATTTTCTGTGTATACCTGATATAGGTTGAAGGAATGCTTTTCCGAGCGCCTTCTGTGAATACCTGATATAGGTTGAAGGGTTGCTTTTCCGAGCGCTTTCTGTGTATACCTGACATAGGTTGAAGGGTTGCTTTTCCGAGCGCCTTCTGTGTATGCCTAAAATAGGTTGAAGGGTTGCTTCTGAGCGCTTTTCTGTGAATACCTGATATAGGTTGAAGGGTTGCTTTTCGGAGCGCCTTCTGTGTATACCTGATATACAGACCGTCTCCGTGGCCTTGTGGTTAAGGCGTCCGCCTACGGAGCGGGAGGTCGAAGGTTCGAGTCTCACAAGGGGCTTGTTCTGACATGGCCGGTTGCCGACCCAGCAGCTAGTTAAATCGAGGGGTACCGATTGCCTTCCTGCCAGGCGCCTGGCATTTGGAATAATGAATCGGGGTAAAGATGTTCACGAATGTAGGTGTCTCATAAGCCCAACGTGCTGGCCCTTAACTGAGAGGGGTGACACTATAATAAACAAACACTTTACTTTACTTTACTTTTATACAGTAGGTTGAAGAGTTGCTTTTCCGAGAACCTCCTGTAATTAACAGAAAAATCTTAAAAAAAACATTTGCACAATCACATACCATGTATATAAGTAAGGTTCACAATCTGTATTTTACACCTATTTATTATTTCAAATACTTCATAATGTTGTTATGGACATAATATATGTCATATAAATATATGTAACAGAATGGATTACTTTTCATTATCTAAAAGATGGAATTTGTATTTATATTTGAAGGTTGTTAACCTCTTCTGATTTATTATGTCATCTGAGAATTTCATAATTTCATACTGAAGCAAGAAAACGAATCCTTAAGATAAGAAATGCGTGGTACGTTCGTTTAACATAAGTCATGATTGGAAGCCTATCTCATATTGTTTGCAAAAAAGCATAAGGGGCAATAGCAGTTCGAGTTTAATTTACAAGAGTGGCACAGTGGTATTTGGATCGGTCGGTTGATTTCTCCATTAAAGTTCTCGCAATAGTCCACTGGATTGCGATCACTTGGGTTGTTAAAGAATTATTTTTTGCAATTCTTCTTTGCAGGGTATTTTCTTTATTTATGTTACAATTATTGTCTTAACCCCAAATATGACACCAAACGTATTGGAACTATATACGCATTGAAAAACATACGTTTCATCTCATATGTGAGGTAAAACATGATATTCTTTAGAAGCTTTATTTCGAGGTGATTATTTTTCAAATAAATTTAATTTGTGTCTGCCATTTTATGATTTTCTATATAATATCCAGGTAGTTTTTGTACATTTACATGTTGAAAGATTATTTCATTGATAGTTAAATTTAGATTAGGAGCTTGCTTTGTCTTATGGAGTGTGCATATCATCCATGCGTTTGATTTATTTGTAAGTTAAAAAATAGTTTATTTATTTTGCACCAATCACAATACAATGTATGGATGGATGAGTCGTCAGCAAATAAATCTATATTCATATTGTTATTAGAACGTGCATATATTTCAGAAACAATAATGGACCAAGTATTGACCTTTGCCTGGTGAGATATGAGGAGAAGGCCATTGCAATTTCCAAAAAATGATATAGAGATAATTGTTTGTTTCAGTTTAAGATATACAATTTATTTCACGAGTGATCACCAAAAGCAATACACAGTGTTTTAGTATCACAACAATTTGTAATAACTTTGTACTAATCCAATTAGCCCACTAGATTTACTTTTACAAGTTTATTTGCCAATATATTTGATATTCGTTCACTTCAAGCCCGATATTCCAACGATGTAACACAGGTGGTTTAGATTGATATTGAACCCGTTAAACTTAGAATCTACCTATATTAATATAAATATTTTCAGTGTTTGTTGAATTGCAGGTTCTTGCATGACAGCGATGACATGCATAGCCAGCGCTTCTCAGACGTCAAATATGGGCATTAACGAAAATCTTAGAGCCACTAATAACCTGATCTACCGCCTTCCACTTATGGGAATATCCTGTGGGTATGAAACGTTTGATATGGTTTAAAGGTGGAAAACCGTAAAATGGTTTAAATGAGTAGTATATTAGATCAAAGAGCGCCCTACAACACGGTTGCTAGTTTAAAGGTATAGTATGTTCGATCGATCATAGAGCGTCAAATCTCAGGGCCGCTGGGTTAAAGGTGTAGTATGTCCGATCATAAAGTAATTGGGTACCTGACCTCTTGTTTAACGATATAGCCGGTAAGACAACAAAGCGACTGAGTACATGGTGGATGGTGTAAAGGTAGAGTATGACAGTTGATGGTGCGCCTACGTACAGGGTCGCTAGATAAAGGTTATTGTATGACCGGTCACAGAGCGCCTTAGTACAGGGAAGTTCGTTCAAGTGTATTCTCTGTCATGTCATACACTTGTTTAAGTGTAAAGTCTGTCAAGACATAGATCGACTGAGTACACGGCCGCTGGCTTAATATAATTGTCTGTTAGGTCATTGAGCACCTCAGTGCAGAGCAGCTCGTTTAAGTGACGTCTGTCATGACATTGATCGACTGAGTACATGGCCGCTGGTTTAATGGGATTGTCGGTTAGGTCGTAGAGCACCTCAGTGCAGATCAACTCGTTTTAGTGTAAAGTCTGTCATGACAAAGATCGGCTGAGTACACGGCCGCTGGTTTCATGGAATTGTCTGTTAGGTCATAGAGCGCCTTAGTACATGGAAGCACGGTTTAGTGTATAGCCTGTCATGTCATAGATCGACTGAGTACAAGGCCGTTGGTTAAATGGAATTGTCTGTTAGGTCATAGAGCACCTTAGTACAGGGAAGCTCGGTTTAGCGTTTAATCTGTCATGTAATAGATCGACTGAGTACACGGCCGCTGGTTTAAAGGTATTGTATGTCAGGTCATAGAGCGCCTCAGTGCAGGGCACCTCGTTTTAGTGTAACGTCTGTCATGTCATAGATCGACAGAGTACAGGGCCGCTGGTTTAAAGGTATTGTATGTCAGGTCATAGAGCGCCTCAGTGCAGGGCACCTCGTTTTAGTGTAACGTCTGTCATGTCATAGATCGACAGAGTACAGGGCCGCTGGTTTAAAGATATTGTATGTCAGGTCATAGAGCGCCTCAGTGCAGAGTCGTGATTAAAAGGAAACTTCTTTCGGGTCGCACATCCAGTACAGGGCCACAGGATTAAAGGAATGGTCTCTCCGTACAAAGAGTGCCTGTGTATTCACCAAGTCTGTCAGATTAAAAAAACAACTAGTTACAGTGCTGCCGGATCAAAGGAACAGTCTTTCCGCCAAACAGTGCCTGCAGACAGGGCCGCTGGTTTTAAATGTACACTATGTCTGTCAGGTCATTGAGCGTACATGTGCACTCATTAAAAGCAACATTCTGTCTGGCATTGTGTGCATATGAACCACTCAGAAAGATATGCAATAATACAACAGGTGTCACAACGTCCGAGTATGCAACGTTCCCGAAGAGAAGGGCGAGATCACTGACGATCTCGTTCTTAATGTTGCCAAGGACGTCGGGTCAGGCATTGCGCCAAAGGACATCAATCTTTCTCATCGCACTGTTTCCTCAGCGTAACTTCGTCCCCGGGAAAAATGAAAGACAGTGACATTTTAGTTCAGTTCACAACACATAAAGCTAAATGAAGCTTTGCACTAACATGTATTAAGCCTTGGAGCTAACCTGATATTGACATTGCCACACATATAATATTTGTCATAAATATCTGAAAATTTGTCTTATATCAATATTATATATATATCTTTTTCAAAAAAATATATGTATTCTTCTACATTGCTTTATCTTGCTATGTTTGAAATGCAGTCATATTTAAATCAGAACCCTTGGTTCACATTTAAAAGGATTACGCCGTGTCTTAAATAGTTTGTATCCTTTTTGAAATTCATCATATTTGAAGCATTAGCCTGGATTACATGTAAAAAAGTGCATGTATCGGTTGCTGTTTTCATTTCACCGTGTAAAAAAGATCATATGTAATCATTACCCTTGAATCACATATACATACCGTTCATGTAAATTCAACATCCCATCAACTCGTTTAAGTTTTCTCCATCGGGAAACCTTTTACCCCCTTATTATAGCATATCATAAAATGTGTACTACTCTTTTCCCACCACCGCATTCTTCCTCCGACCTCCATTACCCCCTTTCCGTTCTTCTCTGAACCCTCCATTGTCACTCAGTACTCAGGGATACCACTGTACATATCCTTTTTTATACAGCAATAACATGAACATCGATATTTGCACATAAATGCTACGCGTGGGACTGTTCTGATACTATAAACACGAACTAAAGGTCTAAATATCCTAAATCTTTTTGAACTGTTGACATGGTTAATTATGTTATTAATCCTCTCTGGCGACATTCAAGAAAATCCAGAAACTCCGTGTCCCTCATTCTCTTCCTCAACATGCTCATCGAACTACCAGTTATCAGACTGAAATCTATTCATGGTTCACTACAATGTTTCATAAAGAAAAGAGATATTCTTTTTGCTCAGCTAAATCACTTTGATGTACTGGCATTCACTGAAATGGTTGAACGACAGTGTTGTATCTCACGACATACTTTTCCTAACTACAGTATGCCCTTATTAGGTGAGATCGTCCTTCTGACAGCCATGGTGGGGGTCTAAGTTTATGTCAAGGACAACATAACAGCATTTCGTCGAACTGATCTTGAACTAGGTGATATCGAAGTTATTTTGCTTGAAATCATAGATAGAAATAAGCATATATACCTCTTGATTTATTTTATCGACCACCTAATGCAAACGCAATAGTTTTGAATCTCATTAACCAGTCAATTGGTCTCGCGTTTGATACTTGAATTAAAGATATTCCTGTTACTGGTGACTTTAATCTTCATCAATTTAAGCATTCAATCATACAGAAAATCAAAAACATCCTTGAAATATGGCCTTTCTCAAGTTATTCATGAAGCAATAGAAAATTCTCAATGACTCATAGACCTCATTTAAGTCTCCTCACTTGAGCTAATTCCATTTTTTGGAGTTGGTGAACCTTTTCTCGACCAGTCAATACGTTATCATTGTCCAAATTGTTGTTGTTTTAAGTACAATAAAGCAGGTAACACTTTGTTTAAGCGAACAATATGGAAAAACTCGGATGGAAACTATGAACGTCCTTGTAATAAGATTTCTTTATTGGTCTGGAATAAATACTTAAATCAGGATATTGGTGTCCATGCAGCCATATATACTTAACAAGTCTTTTTTCCTTTGAATTATGTATCCCAAACAAAACATTCACTATTCGAACATCACTCCCTCCATGGTTTCCCAACGAAATTCGTTTCCGTCGTCGTAAAAGTGAATTATTATCTGCCATGGTTATTACTCCACAGGAACTGTCTGACGCTCTTCAAATTCGGCTCTTTAAGAACGGTAAAGCCTCTGGACAAGATCTTGTAAACGGTACGAGGTTTCGAAAGAGCTTTCAACTCCTTTAGCAGGGCTGTTCTATCGTTCAATGCAGCATGGTGAGGTCCCTCGACAATAAAAACTCGCACACGTTTGTGCTATCTTAAAGAACAATCTTAAATCGAACAACACAAGGTTCGTTTACTCTTTAAAATGCACCTTTCACTTGAACCTTCTTATCTAAACAACATTTTTCCATCATTTGTTGGTGATGTAACAACATACAGATTAAGAAACGCTCGCAATCTACGCAATATTCAGTGTAACTCTCAACAATTCGTTTCATCCTTTCTTCCTTTAACCATATCGTTATGGAACTCTCTGCCTGATGCAACTAGGGAATCACAATCGCTTTATTCTTTTAAGCATGCGCTTAATAAAAATTACCCGGTCGTTTGAGACCATTTTTATGTTGAAACCAGAGACGTATCCCTTCAACTCACACGATTTCGCGTGTTCTGTAGTTTTTTACATGAACATTACTTCCTCCTCACACACCACCACCGTGTATTTCTACATCCACTTTTGTAAGAAATTATATTCCAATATCCATAGCATCCACCACCGTGTATTTCTACATCCACTTTTGTAAGAAATTATATTTCAATATCCATAGCATCCTACCTTAAAATGGCGTAAAACTCATATTGTACAAGATTTTTTTATATTTAAATCACTTCAACCCAGCAGTAGAGTATCAAACAATTTCTGAAATATATTTTTCAATTATTTGTACTCGACATATCTCTGACAATGAAAAACGAAAGAAAGGCTTATTCACTGTCTATGCATTTCATCACTCTAAATTTAAATGCATGTTTCTTTGTGGTTTACCCAAGCGTTCATTTAAAGCATTCATTTTCAAGTCAGAACGCGTTACTCAATTCATTTCTAGTTCAGTGATGTTGTGGTTTGTTCACTATGGTGTTAACCTGGATTTATACCTCGCTTCTGTGTAAGTTTATTCTTTGTTCGTAATTAATAATTAATGGCGCGCTATATAATGTAATAAATAACCTTTTGTTGTCGTTCTTGATTGAGCGATTTTAATTTAAGGTGAATAGAATTAGAATTTCTTTGTGACCATTTACGTTCCCGAAAGCAGTATATTTTGCAGGCTTGGCAGCTCTTATTAACATACGAACTACATTGCATGTGAAGGTGTTTTTAAACAACAATATACTTGTTACTGTTAAAGCATTATTCATAAGAGACTTTAGTTAACCTTAGATGAATTGTAATATTTAGTTTAAGATAAGGCGAGATGTTTTATTCATGTGAGATGTAAACGGCTCACCTTAGTTTCTGTGTTTACCTGTAGTCTAAAGAAGGAGCATGGAGTGAATCTCCAAATCTTCTTCCTCAATCTCCTTGGTTTTCGAATGTAAAGGAAAGTATTCCATTAAGTTTGAGATGCATCGGTACTCTAAAGGTGCTGGGGTTTATTTATTACCCGGGACTATAATTCCTTTTTATTTATAATTCTAGCAGTCGCTGCCACAATAACAGATCATAAACGCGTTGAACCATACAAGATAACACAGTAAATGTGTTAAGACATTTTATCTATTTAAAACACATACGCAATTTTCAATTTGTAGTTATTTTAAAACTTCTTAAAATTGTTTATGTTAAGTGACCTAAGTCTTGAAGTATCTAAAGGGAAGATAAAGCTAAAATAAGAAAGCAAAACAAAAAAACACTATCTATTTCTTAAAAGATCCTGAAATAATTTGCCTTCTATGGTGGCATAACTGCCGTTAGATGACCTGTTAACGTTCGCAAGTTGTTTCTTGATAACCACATTTTTTCGCGATAATTTATACAATATAAGATAGTTAACCTGTCATTATGGTACTTTTAAGTGGAAACCATAACTAGTTAAACTGTTAGTTTTGTATAGCTAAAAAGGGTACAAGGTGGCAGTTCTGGGCACTTTCAATCGTGTTTTAGTCTTATGATATGTATCGTACCAAAAAGGTAACGCGAATACTAACTAAATAGCTGCAAAATTATCGCGAAAATTAAGTCGCTAAAACGACACATTTTGCGAACAACTATCAGGTTATCTTACGGCAGTATAATGCCACGTGTATTTTTTGCAGTATAGGTTCAATATTAACAATGACATAATATATTTATTGCAAGCAAAGCAGGAATACATCAAATGAGCATTTCCATGTATAATGTAAACCTTTAATATAAGCTAACACAAAATTGCGATCCACGGACTTTCGAGCTAATGGGCTGAACGCATGGAAAGGTATAGCGATTCATTGTATATATTAACTATGTGATTATCTTCGAGTTCGTTCATAGTTGATGATTTCGTTATATATATTTCCATTTTTTACAATTACAATGTAGTTATTAGATATGAATGCTAATTACTTCGCCAACAGCCTTATTTTGTTATTCACAAACGGTAATTTGTCAACGTCAGGAAGATAAGTGAAATGATCTCGAGAGTAGAATAGTTTCACTTTGGATGGGGCCATTTTTACCGGTGGGGTAGACATAACAAATACATCCTACACTTCATGCTTCACTTTTAATAGTTTCGAAAATCACTGGTTGACACAGAAATCGCTGTGTTATGGATTAAATAAAAGATGTATCATTTCAATTGAAACATACATTATAAAACAAGTGTTCATATTTGATAGAATGTTTAGTAATTGTTATTGTTTTTTTTTGATAAAAATATTCATTGTAATGCTGTTGGTTTAGTTCTTACAACAACATGCTGGGTGGGTTAGATTCATAAGCTCTCGAAATGGAGTAACATGTTTGTTCATTCATAAGTGAAGTACAATACTACAGGCATAGCAATATATAAAATATATTATTCAGTAAGAATACCTACAATAGAGAAATATACTGTAGTATAAGCAGACTTGTGTCCCTTAGATTTAGGTATGCAATAGTTATGATTATAAATAGACAAATAATACAGGTAAATGTATATTTTTGTATTCATTTATTGTTGAACTGTTATTTTCTCTGAGTCGATGTCATGACGACTTTTATAACCGTGATTTACAACACTGCGCTCAAATGAAAAATGAATTATTGTGAATGGGCCACATTATTTTCCGCTTGCTTTATCGAAGAGGAGTAGGATTATTGACCTTGTTATTCCTGCATGAGTAATTCTTACTGATATTATACAATGGCAGCTGAATTATTGGTTAACCTTTGTGGTTAAACTGTATATCTGACATTGATTTGTGCATTTAATAATCTCAATATTGTTGATAGTTACAAAATAGTAGGTAATGATTGTACTAGGTAACAAAAGAGTAACATTAAAAACTGCACAGTGTGACACTTAAACAACGGACTTCAAAATAACGGATTACATATGAAGAAAACTGACAAAAATTCAGTAGTCTTAATAATTTATATTATTACAATTTTATACCTGCTAAGATGAACTGGTTTCATTTCGATGCAATTGACATAAAGCATAGTGAGCATGAGTTTATGGACTAACAACAAAGTAACAAAAGAGAAACTGAAAAAAAACACTATCGTTTACCTTAAGAATCATTACTATCAATAAAAACGTTATATATGTGGTATTCTCGTGTAAAGATAAGGGAAACTTATACTTATTTTAAAAGTGTTTAACGTTTGCAGCATTTACCATCATCATTGAACTCTTGGATTTCAAGTGACAAAGTAAAAGCAATCATACGTGAGTATCTGCAAAATGATGAGAGAAATGACTAGTTTCTTGACAAAAGAATCTTGGCTATTCAAAATACATTTGAAAACAAAACTTACATTTGAAGGATAGTTGAACATCGCGTTGGCAGAATTCGAAGCATCTGCACTAAACTTAAAAGCAATGCAAAACAATTTAGATATGTATTGTAACTTTTGTGGTGAAAGTATTTTCAATGGTAAAAACGACATATTTTGAGACGTATTTCAACTGCTGCGATTGGAAACATAATGTTTTGATGCACCCTTTCACATTCCGTTGAATAAAGAAAAGTTGTTAAAATTTGACGTCTTCATAAGATCGTAATGGTCGTGAAGATTCCTTTTTACTAGATAGAGTTCCACAAACATTACAATTTGTTGAAGAAACTGAAACCGGTAATGTATTCAACACTGTAAGTGTGATCAATGCAAAACTTTAGACACACTTTTAAAATTACGGCAGAAATTTTAGGTATATCAAATACCGAAAGGTAACAAAACATGTCTTTAAAAATAATAGTAACAGAAAATTCTGCCGACTTACAAAAGGGAAACAACTCCAGAGTAACAAAAGAGTAACTTCTCTTGTTACACAGTAACAAAATAACATTAAAATAAAATGAGTAACCGCTATGAAAGCCATTCAGGGTTTTAAATCTTCATTCTTGCTAAGATTGTCCTTGTTGGGAAAATTATCATGATTTCAACTACATACGTTCAGACTACTAAACGATTTAATGATATGTTTAAACATATGAAATGGAAATAATTACAACATTAAACGCATAACAAAAACACAGGCCGCAGTTGCTAAGTGTGAGTTAAAACGAGTTGAAACGTATATAAAGACAGATAACTACGAACCCTGTCATAACTGCAGTGGAGTCTCACATCAGAAGGATGAACGTAATTGTTTGTTCAAAGAAAAGTACATACAGAAGTCACTTTTATCAGTACAAAGGGAAACTAGCATATCAAACCTTTACAGAAATGACATAACAGAAATAAAGCAAAACTTGACGATATATTAGGATAGTGCATACAATATGTATTCACGTAACACATGTGACAAAACATTCGATAGAAAATATAACATGAACAGACATAAATAAGCAATACATCGGCAAATATTTTCTGCTTTTGAAGACATAGAAAAAAGTAGCACTTGGTGAGACAATGACAAAATGAATAGTCCATTGTACTATCTCGTGGATGATGAATTTTAACAGAACCAGCCGAGCTACGAAGAAGAAGTATAAGCGTTAATGAACAGAGAAAACATTTCATAGATGCGGCAAAAGACAGAGTTGACAAAACATGATCATTGAAGTACTTGGGGTTTACCTATTAGTGTATTACTATTTGTTTTATTATTAAGTTTCTTCAAGGCAATGCATACATTGATAAAATTTACCATTACTTTTTTACTTTATTCAGTATTGTTGGGATAAAAGTGAGGCTGTGCACGCAAACTGGTTTAAACACACAGTAAATTTACATTTTACTGACCGTTCCAAGGCGGTTCCGTACAATCCTTGACAAACACATCTAGTTTTGTATATAGAGTACATGTTTATGCACAGCGTTGTGTGTGGAGTTTTGTGCTGTTGTTCCATGTCTCTTGTTTGTGATTGTTTGTGTTCTATGTCCTTGGCGTTTACCATGTGCAATTAAATGGAGTTTATGTTTAAACTGTTGGCTACTGTGCTTGTTTCTTTAGTTTTTCATATAAATAATGAAAAGATATTATCGCAAAGCTCTTTCTAATGCATTCACAGACACTGTGTTATGTATGATACCGCTCAAGGATATCCAACTCTGAAAATTTTGACACAAAAGAGGCTTGCAGTTATGATATAAAAAGTGAATGTTTTGTTTGAACCGGTACTTGATTATTAAAATCCACCCGAGCTTAATTATGAAGAACAAACCGACTCAAACATATGTCTGTGTATTTTTTATAAATGTAGCAGAAGCCATCTAAGCAGTGGTGCAATAAATTGTTTGAAATAGTTGTATACGTACATATGCATATGTTGAATACAGATATGATGTAAATATTCTCCAGCTGCTGACCAAACAGCGAAAGCAAATGTTGGTTAGCAGTGTCCCGACCTGAATAAAAGCATTATGTTAAGATTGTTTGACATCATAAACTGAACAAACTCCCCTTTTTTTCCCTAGGCTATATTGATCTCTAATATTTCGATAAAAACCATAACTGTGTCAGCCCGAATAACCTCAAGCTTGATTTTCTCTTATGTATGGATTAATTTCTCTTAGCTGCAGCATGTCACCAACTGTTACCCTTTGTGAACATGAGAGTATCCATGCGTATATGTTTATTACCAAAAGTGCGCGCTTCGCTAGGGCGACTTGCACTTCTTGCATACGTATCTAACTCAAATAAAACTCATCAATTATGTGACATATGGTGCGAACATTATGATCGACATGATTAATACATATGCTTAAACTTATTATTCTTACACTAGACGGTAATTGTTTCATTATCATGTGCCATAAATGATAGAAGTTCATAACCTTCAAGTCAATAGTCTTTGTCCACTCGACCGAGTAATCTAAATACCTGTTTGGACTTATGTATGCATACTCACGATCATGTTTTATATCTGCTTCCACCTTTTCAGGCGTTTTGATGGTGGACTGGTCTCATGCGGAATGCCCCCAAAGCACTTTGACGAGTAAAGCGACGCAGAACTGTGTCGAGGGTTTCTTCACCTATATCGGGTCGGAAGTGAGTTCTGGGTCGGATCCCAGTCAGATTGACACCATCTTCTGTTCGTAAGTGATTTGTCTGGCTACAATGACGTATGTCCGTTTCTGGATGAAATACAATACCTTTCTTTAATTGCGGATAATTTTAATAACTTTGGTTATGTTGACGTCGTCGGCGGCGTATTCCTCGTCGTACAAAGCTTTCACCAATGACTCAAACATGTTCAAGTCATTTGCCTTCGTTACCGAATTTACTGTAGATATGATGTACCTGTTTATTTCAATATGGCTCCATGTAAAAACGTAGGTTTTGTCAGCGATATGGGGTGGCTTATTTTATTTCTTAGCGTCAATTATTACGTAAAATTAAGTATTTTGTGTTCACATTTTTCTATATTTTTCTATTCAACCAGGCCGGAGGGACAGAGCGCAATTGAGTGCATTTTTCCCCTAATTGAGCAGTGTCCGGAACTAATGGCGAATATAAGTGATGGGTCGAAGGGGATACCCTCTCAGGCGGAACTTCAAATGGCCTGTTCTAAGATGTCTGCCGGTAGGTTGTGCTAGGATTAGGTGGGAACCGTGGTATGGTTGAATAATGTTATAGGTCTGATACACAAATTAGGTAAAAGTTAGATGACATGAAGAAACATTTTATGATTAAGAATGGGCAAAGTGAGGGTAGCGAACGAGCCATTCTTTATCATAAAATATTACTTCAGGTCATCTAATTGTCTTAGAATCTTACATCATTGGCTGAAACATTGTCATCTCACAATCTTAGTGAGTGTCTGTCGGATGAGTGGTAGAAGACGAACAAATAAACACAAGCGAAAGTTGAATTTCTTATTGATTAAGCCAAGTACTTAATGACTGTCTATCTGCGAGTTCATTGATTGGAAATGTAGGTTGTTTTCTCAAATTTGTTACCATCTGCAGAGGCCCGTAAATTGGTCTGCAGGAGTGGTATTCAATATGCAACTTAAGTCAATCTTATAGTCATACATCACTGACTCCATTCACTGTACAGGTCTGGGGTGGTATTCAATATGCGACTTAAGTCAATCTTATAGCCATACATCACTGACTCCATTTGCTGTACAGGTCTAGGGCGGTATTCAATATGCGACTTAAGTCAATCTTATAGTCATACATCATTGACTCCATTCGCTGTATAGGTCTGGGGCGGTATTCAGTATGCGATTTAAGTCAATCGTATAGTCATACATCACTGACTCCATTCGCTGTACAGGTCTGGGGCGGTATTCATTATGCGACTTAAGTCAATCTTATAGTCATACATCACTGACTCAATTCACTGTACAGGTCTGGGGTAGTATTCAATATGCGACTTAAGTCAATCTTATAGTCATACATCACTGACTCCATTCACTGTACAGGTCTGGGGTGGTATTCAATATGCGACTTAAGTCAATCTTATAGTCATACATCACTGACTCCATTCACTGTACAGGTCTAGGGTGGTATTCAATATGCGACTTAAGTCAATCTTATAGTCATACATCACTGACTCCATTCGCTGTATAGGTCTGGGGTGGTATTCAATATGCGACTTAAGTCAATCTTATAGTCATACATCACTGACTCAATTCACTGTACAGGTCTGGGGTGGTATTCAATATGCGACTTAAGTCAATCTCATAGTCATACACCATTGACTCCATTCACCGTAATGGTGTGTTTTTATACCTCGTAATCTGATACGCTACATGAATCTTAGATCCAATTAAGACCAATATTGAATACTATCCCAGCTCTAGCGCGTAGCAAGATAAAGAATATCAAAATGAACACTCTCACTGACCACTACGATCGTGTACTTTAGTCTGATTGCACTGGGCTTTTAAGTATTTTAAAGATGTATTTACTGTAGTATTACAATCAATATACCACTGAATACGATGAAGAGTTTTTTTTGTTTTATTTTAGACAGTCTATTCAAAGACCTTGATGGGACCACTGAACGCAACAAGAAAAAGAAAAATAAGCTATCAGCTTTAAATAATAAAACAACATTTATTTACTAACAGTTTTACAATATAAATTCCAAATAAAATCAAAAACAAATAGATATATAAAGATTGATGTTCAAAGAACAAAAGCGCACAAACTATTTTAATGTCCATTGAATTCAATCCACAATTTTTTATGCACTGGATGAGTAATTTAACTTATTAATTAACAGCACTTTCGGCTTAATTACCACAAAAGGTTGAAACGGTATCCTCACAAAATAATTTCACTAAGACTCTACCACTAATTAAACTATTTTAGAAACTTTAATTATACCTTAGATCCAAGATCAGAGATGCTTGCCCTTTAAAACCAAGTAAATATGTTCCAGAAAATTAGCAAGGTCTTACTCCCAAATTCTATATGAATATTGTTAGGTGTAAAACTTGTATTCATGGTATCAAATGAATCCTCTATAACTTAGACAAATCCCGATCAATAGATACACATACATCCGTTGCAACATATCTATGTGTAATAAAAGTTGAGCAATGTTTACTAAAGAAGATTTAATCAGATTTTCAATCAAAAAGCATTACAATGTATTTCGGAAATGTCTTATAACAAAATTTCGTAAAATTTGGTACCCTCCTGATTTCTGTCGGTAAGTCGATATGAACCACACACGTACTGGTACCTCCGAAAGCTTCATGTTGAAGGATTGCTCTTCCTTCTGTATTCGTATTATATCAAGGATGATATTAGTAAAGTGTACTTGTTTTCTACATGTGTTTGTTCTTTCCTGTATGTTAGTTAGATTATTAAAATGGAACGGTGTCAATATATCTAATAACCAAACCAAACATTTCAGCCCCGCGCATGCAAACGATACCGCTGACACACTGGTGGATTGAAATGAACCTGTCTGTTTATCTACCAGTATTTATGTTAATATTTGCGACTTGTCTATGTATAATTTTAGAAGTTTGCATGGAAACGATGACGTGCCTATCTTACGCTCCTCAGGTGGCCAGCATGGGTATAGACGAAAACTTTAGACAGGCTAACAACCTGACCTATCTCCTCCCGCTTATTGGATTGTCCTGCGGGTAAGAAATATTTAACATGCCCTAAAAGCCGAAAACTTTAAAGCATTTTAATGATTTTAAGATGTAGTCTGTCAGATAATAGAGCACAGGAGACCTGTGGATTTGGCTACCGCATTGTCTTTCATGATTTTACAATAGACATTTACAATTTAAATTTAAACGTATGAGGTTACATTTAACGGTTAAAATATGCTTGTGAAATCATTGAATTGTATTCAGCATTATTATCGTTCACGTAAAGTGGGTTTAAAGGTAGTGATTCCGATTTGGCAGGATACACTGTTGACATAATTATAATAAAGCGTATTCGGGTATTTGTTCAGATAAAAACTTTGCTTTATTCCATTCGAAGAAGAGCGGGCGCCAAAATTTCTTCCTACTTTATGTCTGCCTATATACTTTTAGGCGCCGTTTAAATGCATTTTTCTACGTTTTAAGACACCAGGGGTGCGTTTCAGAGACGATCGTTAAGGCGATCGTTAGCTGATTTTGGTAGTACGACCAAAATTACCGATCCGCACCGTTTCAGAGACGCAACGTGCACCTGCTTTATCGTTAATTTTGCTCGTAAACCTACGACCGGTAAGAGGCACTCGTTAACTTAACGATCAAGATGGCGGACGAAGATTTTCTCCATATCAAAGTATATTTTTACTTTTTATTAACATTTGAGAGTTTAATATTACGTGTAGCATGTTCGCTGGTGTGGAATTTTCAAACTATGTCTAAAAATAGCTGAATGGAAAATGTTCTATTTCCGCCGTTCTGTCAAAAACGGATTTTAACTGTAGAAGATGTAAGCTTTTTGTTATATTTTGTTATTGTGCTGATATTGAGTACATCTAAAACATGTAATATGATGTTGAATTTGATTTGGTTCCATTGCTGTTTAATATGTCATGTAAAACATGTTCTTGAAATTCTTCTATTTCGGATGGTTTTTAATTCGGATAAATAAATGCCTGTACATATTTTGTTGTTATATTAACGGTCTTTGTGGCATGTAGTCAGTGAATTATTAAACAGTGTTACCATATTATCATGTCATGATATAACATAATTATTTTTCTTAATTTTACACATCTAAAACTGATGCTAAATATGTAAATATAGATACTGTACAGTAATGTAAACAACACTGTCACAACAAATAAGTTGATTATTGGCTACTTTAATACCATAAACACTATCGGGTGACAATGTAATCATTTTAGTTCACCTTTACTTGTAATTAACTTGTTTTAGTGAGGTATCATATGGTTTATGTAGAAGTTTGTAGTATATGTACATGTGAGTTTTCAACTGACAAAGGTTAAATCTTGTCTTTTTCAGTCATACCATTTGATGCCAAGTGTACAATAAAAACTGAAATGAAAATTGCCAACAGAAGTGTCATGGTCTTGGTGGAAAATACTGTGCTCGTCATTGACCTCTGTTTAATAATGGTATGGAAAAGGGAATTAAATTGTAATGTTGGTTTTATGAATAATAATGGAGGTGTATTCAACATATGAACACATTGTCATAAGGACTTATGTAGAAATTAAACTGAAAACCATATTATGTATCTGCAGTTAATGCACAGGCTATGTACAGATGCTTATGGATATTCTATGTTTTCATTTTTTAGTGTTTTTACTTGTTAAATATTTGTTTTAGTTAATTATTTCAGACTGGTGATAGAAAACTATCAGGAATGCTTCAAGCTGGCAATGGAGGGAAATGTAAAAGTAGGTAGGAAATGATAAAATGCAATAGGATATTAACCAATGTTATGAATAATACAATAAGATTAATTTATATTGATACAATGTTAGGCATCTTACTTTGAGCAGTTAACTGGTTAACATACTTGTTATTTAACTTATATGAACATTAAACAAGAAATAAAATGTGACCAGAATGGTGTTTTTCATGTTTTCTTAAAAACTCTACTTATTTTTTTTTTTAAAAGACAATAATTTTTCATAAACTATGCAAACTATTTCAGTTGAAATATGGGAATGTAAATTATGTGTTACTTGCAGTTTAACCATTAAAGGGTGTTTTCATAAATGTTTTATATTGTGCTGTATTAAACAATATTTTATAACTTTTTGTCTTTTTTCAGGACACTGAGAAATCACAATGTTTCAAACATCTAAAATATGCTCACAGTCAGTCTTCAAGATACTCTCCATAAAGGTTCCAGTATGATTTAGGAGACTGTCAGAATAGTACTTTATACCTACATACACTGGAGATACCTGACCCAGCAGATAACTACAGATATATTGAAACATAACCTGAAATTAATTGCATATCCCAATACAACATAAGACTTTAAATTGTTAAATAGGCAGTGAGGCATTTGTGTGTAACTTCATTATTTGAAATTTCTTTTTCTTTTTTTTAAGTTTGACTTTGCATTTAAAAGCCATTAGCATTAGATTTTCCAAAAATATATGTATTTTTATACAGTTTCTACTGTGATGTATATCCAGTTGTGCATGTTTCCTCTAAAGATTAAAACACTTTTGAATTATCTAGGAAAATTTAAATGATACATTTATTCAAACTGATAATATATAAAATACACACTACCATTGTTGATTATGTAAACCTTCATACTATCTTTTTATAGAAATTATGTGAATCTTTTGATATTTCTAAATACATTTATTTTTACTTTTACTGGCTCATGTTTAAACACAGAATGCTATATAAAGTGTATACTCCAGTGTATATCATAACATGATATCATAACATGATTGAAATAGATAATAGATATTATTTGCATGAAACTCTGAACACTTAACCACTATGGCAATCTGCACCAGTTAAGATACTTTTTGTTGAATAATGTGTTTTGATGAGACGAGCTTGTAAAATAGCTGTATTTCTTTAAGTCATTTTGTGTATTTGAAGCATGTCTGCAAATGTAGATTTTATCATGTATTTTGAATGGATCTGAAATACTGTTTATTTAACTGTTATTACAACGATTGAAACAATAAAGATGGATTTATGAATTGTCTTCATACAAAAAATCCAACCAGTCAAAATTGTATTTTCGAACTGTTTCCCAATACAACAACTCTCAGTCACAGTTTTGGTGCATAAACGTATGAACTTTACTCGTTATCTAAACTAAGGCCGGTTGTTGATGATTGGAATCAGTCATCATCAGCATCCACCATACCCACCACAACCACCACCACCAACAACTTCACCACCTTCATCATCATCCACATCATCAATCATCAGCAACATCTACGCATCATCATCTCGTCATGATCATTGTCGTCATCGTCACATCATATTTAGTATCATTGCCGTCGTCGCATCATCATTATTATTATCATCATCTTAGTCGTCGTCGCCGCATTATCATTTTAATAATCAAAATATTCTTCTTCGTCGTCATCGCATCATCATTATAGTGTCATTGTCGCATTATTATTATTAAATCATCATTGCCGTTGTCGTCGCATCATCGTGACTATCATCAGCACCATGCTGCACGTTTGCATTTACTTTACAGAACATTCATTATACGCATACTATAATATTTCACTTATCAAAGACAATCACCAGCCTGAAAAAACAACGTATTTTGTTGTTGTCCAATTTTCATTATAATTACACATATTTTAAAGGGAGAGTCGGAACCCGCCACTGCCTCCATCACAAAAAATCCCGGATGATGATGTACTTAAGATACAATTGTAACATAAATAGCAGATGGTTAATCAGAATAGAGACCA
Source organism: Mya arenaria (assembly GCF_026914265.1). Classification (NCBI taxonomy): domain Eukaryota; kingdom Metazoa; phylum Mollusca; class Bivalvia; order Myida; family Myidae; genus Mya; species Mya arenaria. The sequence continues at coordinate 1,483,092 of NC_069136.1, read as the reverse complement.
CGAGTTTGTATCAGTTGTATCAATCATTATAAAAAGGAGAGTTACATTAATTGATAATCAAGAGATTATCAGTATTATAAATATTATTATTTCATTGTTATTATTATTATTATTATTTATTATTATTATTATAATTATCATTCATAAAAACGACAGGTGCGCTCATCAGGTTAATATGACGTAACGTCATTTCAATTCAGACTGGGTCACTCGCTTTAACGCTGTGCTTTATCGTTATTTTTAACGTACGACCGGAGAGTTTACGAGACGTTTCTGAAACGCCTTTATGATTATCGTGAAGTTGGTCGTTATAATGATCGTAAATTTACGATAATGGCAGATCGTAAAATCTATCTGAAACGCACCCCAGGGGTGCGTTTCAGAGACGATCGTTAAGGCGATCGTTAGCTGATTTTGGTAGTACGACCAAAAGTACCGATCGGCACCGTTTCAGAGACGCAACGTGCCCTGCTTTATCGTTAATTTTGCTCGTAAACCTACGACCGGTAAGAGGCACTCGTTAACATGTGTCAATCATTATAAAAAGGAGAGTTAATTAATTGATTCCCTTCAAGAAATTATCATTATTATTATTATTATTATTATTATTATTATTATTATTATTATTATTATTACTATAATTATAATTAATAAAAGACAGATGCGCTCATCAGGTTAATATGACGTAACGTCATTTCACTTCAGACTGGGTCACTCGCTTTAACGCTGTGCTTTATCGTTATTTTTTACGTACGACCGGAGAGTTTACGAGACGTTTCTGAAACGCCTTTATGATTATCGTTAAGTTGGTCGTTATTATGATCGTAAATTTACGATAATGGCAGATCGTAAAATCTATCTGAAACGCACCCAAGTTTAGTTTGCCAAAATAACATACGGTTTTATTTTTAAATTATTCATATAAACAGTCCGATGAAGGAGCATTTCTACTGTATATCACCTGCAACGGAAGAAGCGTGTAAAACTATCCCTGACGAGATGGATACGATGATTACTTTAATCAACGGCGAATTACCTGATGGTTTCGTCTTTCCAGAGTACCACGTACTGAAAACGTTCATCTACACCGGATGCAGAGACGCCCCTGACGGTGTGTTATTACTTCACTATGTATGCAAATGCATGCTGATGGTGTCATCCGAAATGTACGTCAGTACATGTACAGTGTTGATGACGCTGTTATATGGGATGATATCCGTTCTGAATGTTCAACCTATGTAATTTAATGACATAATTGGTTGAATTTCATTTCCATTTGCACTTATTCTTCCAAGTAGTGAACGCCTTTTCATTGAACAGGTTTAGGTAAAGAGTATTCGCTTTTGTACCACGTAGTGAAATATTATATGCATACTTTAGAGTAGTTACAGGAACCCGTTTGACATTCACAGTTGTTGTTTTTTTCACTTCTCCAAACAGACATGGCTACCAACAAGTGCGTACATGACAATTTGGAGTCAACTGCATTTACGGAGTGTATGTCAAAAGTAAAAACCGACTTCAAAACTCCAATTGAAATGAAGAGCTGCGGGTATGTTTTTGTAATGTATTTTACTTGAAGCAAATAATTTGGATCACTAGCGTCAAGGAAAGGATATAACTTGTATGATTAAGTATGGTCCGAATACATATAAACGACATAATCGAGTATGGTTGAAAACATAATTATAATCTACTTGATCGAGTATCAGGGTGAGGAATCACGTGCCTTCAAAGGGTTTCTCAAATGAGTCATCACGGGTCACAACCCATGTAAACAAACAAGTTAGTGACGTATATTTATGGAGTTTTGCTTACATGAATAAAGCGCTCGTCAGTCGAGAAGAGCGATTGTCGTATATAATGATTTCATGTGTTAGGCGGTCGTCAGTCGAGTAGAGCGCTTGCCGTATATCTGCTTTCATGAGTAAGGCGCTCATCGGTCGAGAAGAGCGCTTGCCATATATACTGCTTTCATGAATAAGGCGGTCGTCAATCGAGAAGAGCGCTTGCCATATATACTGCTTTATGAATAAGGCGGTCGTCAATCGAGAAGAGCGCTTGCCATATATACTGCTTTCATGAATAAGGCGGTCGTCAATCGAGAAGAGCGCTTGCCATATATACTGCTTTCATGAATAAGGCGGTCGTCAATCGAGAAGAGCGCTTGCCGTATATACTTCTTTCATGAGTAAAGCGCTTGTCAGTCGAAATATGTGCTGGCTGTAAACATTGTTTTCATGGGTAGGCACTCGACAGTCGAGATGATCGCTTGCCGTTTACAATGCTTTCATTAAAAATGTACTCTGTCGATCGTTGGGTGTAAATATTGCTACGGGCGCTCGTCAGTTTAGAAGAGTGTTACCTGTGTATAAATATGCTCGTCAGTCAAAAAGGGAGTTACCTGTGTATATATGTGCTCGGTAGTCGAGAATATTGCTACCTGTGTAGGAATGTGCTCGTCAGTTGAGAAGGGCGTTACCTGTGTATGGATGTGCTTATCAGTCGAGAAAGGTGTTATCTGTGAATGAATGTGCTCGTCAGTCGAAAAGAGCTGTTACCGTATATATTGTGTTCAATAAATAAGTACTCTCTCGACTGTTTGATGTATATATTGCTACAGGCGCTCGGTAGTCGAGAAGAGCGTTACCTGTGTATGAATATAAAACTCAGACTGAAAGGCGTCTTTTGGAATGCTTGTTCCTTGGCAGCTGGAAACTGTTTGTCGATCTATTAATGTCTTTTTACAGCGCAAGCCTATTATTCTCTGATAAATGTAATATCATACCAACTAAAGTATGTCTGCACTATTAGTGTGAAAATACAGTATACATGTATTAACATAACAACAATTTTCCATTCGCACTATTGGTGAAACAATTCTGTAAATTACAGTTCCAGCGTACCAGGTCACTTTAAGTATACATAATTTAATTATATATAGTAATTATAAACACACTTGATATAAATATACCTTGAGTGACGCTTATTTACAGGGTATCTTACACCAACACCGTGGACAGGCATTTTAAGGTTTTATATCTTTATTTCCTACCTTTATGGAGGAACATCTGTAAAAGTATATACTATTCAAGATCAGTTGTGAAATAATGCTCAAAACATCTATTTCGGTAAACTGAACTGATCTGTTTTCGGGGTCAAACTTATTTACAGCCAGGGTCCAATTTCTCGAAATTTCTCACTCATTTAAGTATCTAATTTCATTGAGCATTTTAGCTTTACTAAATATGATTTTATGTAACATGTACAGACAGCGAGTAGTTCATCTTATTTAATTGAAGTGAAAAGTCTTTAAAAAGACAATATTACACAATTTATACCAAATCAAAAGTAGCTGTATTTTTCCTATTCTTCTAGGGGACTTTTAAAACAAAATGAGAAATATGGGCTTAGGGTAAGCCAAAGTAGACAAAATATATGACGTATTTACTTTTCTGTTGTGTAGAGCCACGGATGCCCGGCTCATGTGCCTCGAAGAATCCGTCGTGAAGCAATGTGGCAGGAGGTATTACTACACCCTGACAACCATGGGAGACCGCTTTCTCACGAAGAGTCTATTCACGTGTGACCGTTCCACGAGCGCCGCCCCGGTCGTCCGTCTGTCTGCCACTGCTTCGCTTGTAGTTGTAGCTGTTATCTTTCTTTTGTAAACTCGATGGTGCATTTTGATCTTTGAATACAAAATTGTATCTGTACTCATAAAGTTTTGCAATCTGATTAAAGCAACATGCTCAAGCCTAATTAGGATTTATGAAGAATTATTTTAATCAGATTGTGCATTTGTGCATTCAGGTCTTGAAATGTGCTCGTTTCGCCTAGTTGAAGTTTAGGATATGTGAGAATTTGTAACCGTTTATATACTCTTTTTGTTCACTTGTTCAAGATGTGTCACTTATATAAAAGTAACATTCATTTTTAATGTAGTCTGTAATACAATACTTATCTGTTTGATATACATTGACATGATTTCTATATGTATACCGGAAGTGGTGACTTGCATTACTTAATGTTCTGAAACAGTTTGACATTATTATTGACATTATTTAAACTAAGAACACAGAACACTTGCGCTAACCAAATTCTGTACAGAGCTAAGTTCACTGAATAAACTTTCGTCACAGTTTCAAATTACTCTTTTTAGCAATATATGCTTGACCCTACTTCTCATTAAGTGGTTATTTGTTTTTCGCGTTGATAAGAAAATGTAACGATGTATTTTGTTGTTGAAGTTATGTGCTACACGATTCTTAAAGTTGTTGTCAAAATCTAAGTACTAGTATTGTATTGAAATACTTTGTTATGTATGCAATTTTAGAGTAGAGGGCTTTAAATGAGGACCCGTAAGATATGAACATGTTATACGGAATGTTTTTACTGCGAAAACCTATGTTAACAGTACATGTAATTAAGAAACAAATGATAAGAATGGTGTTATGGCATACTTATACAATTTTAAGTCGAATATCAAAATCTTGAAATGTTAAGTCTCGTCTCCAGGCAAAAATGTCAAATATTCAGTTGGGCTTACAAGGTTTTGAACATTGAAACGTTATATTGCGGAGTTATAAACGGGGCAATATTTGAGATCAATGGTGAATTGGGGATAGGCGTCCCAGTGGGGATTTTGATTGGGAGCGGGGAACAAGTGCCTGTATTTGTGAAGACACAATGAGATCTGTCGTCCTCACAATCAGCAATCAATCAGCTGATAGTTCTGCCAAATATACTGATTAAGCTGGTTTATTTAATGGTCTTGGTTCATTTTAGTATTGGATATTGGCTCAATCTTATTATGGACAAGGGGTTAAATCAGGGATAATTATTATGGAAATTTAGATATTGACTTATATAAGGGGTCTTTGTGTTTACATGGTGATTCAATTGTTTGGCTTGTAAATTATACGTTGGAGGAGGGATGTTTTAAAAAAAAAGACGTATTATGAGCCTAAATATCCCGAAGCCTACATGTATTTACGAACTACGAAAAGGCAACAATTCTAGGTCGCAAACAGTCAGGTATAGAATAGTAAATGCATATTAAACTTAATACCGTCAGATACGTTTTCGTCTAGTCAACAAGTAAAGTCAAGTCTTATTATCTCAAATACTTGAAGAACATCAAGCTATTTAGGTCATTAATACTGGCAATGCAATTTAAATGCCTACATTAATAAGATATTATCATTGTTATATTATATATGTGGCTGCATTTCAGCTACATTAGTTACTTATTGCCCTCTAAGGTGTGACTGTTTCGTATTTCATAGCTGTTGCTTTAAGAACCAATTAACATATGTTTAGTTCATACTGATATATTTTGGAATGAGCGACCTCTAGATGAGAAATTTTAGTTTATAAGTCTACGCATTTTATGTGTAATTTCGGAAGATTCACATGTATCTTCTTAAAAGTTTATCAGGTTGAATGTGCATTGAACCATCCGTTGAATTAAGTTTGGGTTTTTTCAAAGTCAAGGTATTTAGATCCCTGTCAATGCAATGCTGTTTCGTTTTCACCTGTGTTCCTTTCGATTACCAGACGACCTGCTTTAAGAGTTCATATTTGTCACATGCTTATTTTTGTTGTCGAAATAAACGATACACCTATATCGTAATTACTTTGTTTGCATTCCAAATATAAGGACCCATGGGTATTATGTTTTTCTTACATCCGTGATGATTTAGTATATCACGACTACGCAATCATCACGTTAGAAAAAGAAGCATATACTACTGTTTCAGTGTGTGAAAACCAAGTGATAAATTACGTCATAAATGATACGTCGGAAGGCAATATTTTGCTTCAAATGAAAACTTTAAACAAAGATAAGATTTATTCATCATATCCAATGAAATATGGCACAGTCTATGCTACTTACATAGCCATGCCTTCGGACTTTTACTAGAGTTTGCTTGAGAGTTTTGATTCTCAGAACACTTTGTGACGTAATTTATCACGTGGTATACACACACACACTGTGTAAACACTTATTAGCGACAAGAATTCTTTGTGCAACATAATGCCCCCTAATCTGGTAGATTAAGTACATGTGGAAGTGTGTTTTAGAAGAAATGCACTGATAATAATGGTTGAATATAAGTTTCAGGAAAGTGAAGACGAACATTTCAAACTGTGAAGTGCGGACATAGTGTTCATATTGATTGTTAACCATGACTTTAAGCTACAAGCATAACTGCGTATGTTGTTGAAATTCAATTACAAGAAGACGTTGCAAGTCGCAAAAAGCAAATACATATCATATTAGGGAATCAATGGTTGGCTAAGGCAATTTATAGTTGTCAAGGTTGTCCTAACGGAAGTCACTTGGTCGCCAAGGATTAGTTGTTGCTAGGGTTGGCTTGACTCCAGCGTGACGCAATCACGATTTAAATTTTCTTAAATGCCGAAATGACATGCGATTAAAGTGACTGCGATTTCTTGTTAAACATATATATAAGAAGACTTGTAAATAAAGAGTGAGATACAAGAGATCAGAGTGTCATACCCTAGCTCTTTGCAGACGCGGCCGGGGTTTGAACCCGTGATATTCCGTACGCTCTTGCACCTTGAGTCTTTATTTGTTATAGTGTGAATGTATGTAAAGCACTGTCATACGGGACCACAACATAACGTTCCTCCCGGAAAACGATTAGTAAATGTTTTAGTGATGCGGTGGAGAATCGAACCAGCGATCCCGAATTGACTATCAAATGTGTTTTCCCCTAGCCCACGGATCGGCTACTTAGAGCGGAATATGATACAAGTAATAAGATGTATTTTGATGTGTTAAAAATATATTATATGATTCATAATTAAAGATGGTTTTGGACTACGAGTTTCCATATGTATTCCAATGGAAAGTTAATGAATGTGGAATACAATATTAAATTTCAAAAGTTGTGCACGAAGATAATGTTATGGTTTAGATTAGTAGAATTATTAAATCTTTATGTATCTATACTTTGTGACAGTTTATACAGAAATCGGGGTTGTTTTCTATACTACTTCGAGCGCAAGCTTATTTGGTATATTGTTATGGTGACTCGCATTTAATGGTTTATTCATTATACTGTGTAACACCTGACATAACATGTGAAAACAAAAGCAGAAAAAATATAAGAATAAATCATAGTCCGAAATGTTGCATTTTGGGCATGTATCATAATACTTTTTTCTCCTATATTGAAATACTGTTATAACATAAAGGAATTGCACAATTAAGTTGTAAAGAATAAAAAAGCTTCAATAGTTTATAACAATTCAGGGAAGTATGCATTAACTTGAGAAACTTTTAGAATAAAACAAATAATAATAAAACTAATAGGTAAACCATAAGTACTTCTACGATAAGAAATCCCGACTCAATCTCCAGACGAAGGTACGATTTAGAGGGGTTTTTTTTAACATATGATGTAGTTATTGTTTGATATTTTTAAAATCCCACGCAATTTGCCTTAGCAAATAAAGAAATTAAAACTATGTGACCATACTAATAGTTTCTTAATGAAAAGCATCATTGTACTAAATCAATGTATAAAATAAAAAATAAAAACATTATTAAAAATAAACTTACAAAATCTATTTGCTAAAATATTTTTCCAAATGATATTTCCTAAGTGAAATATTGAAATAAAGTGACTTTATACACTGAACCATTCCGAGCGAACAAAACAAATGAAACATGGTTTTACAGATAACACGAATCTGCATTTTTTAATTAAATCAAAGGACTAAAAGCTTAGTTATATAAGGACGCCATAATAAAAAAATTAGGGTAAGGAATTCATCTAAAAAAACAAAAGGAAAGTACCTTCCAAAGTATTACCATTATAATCATCCACGGCTTAAATAAGATCCCAGCAATTCATTAGATCTATATACCCAGCCAGCTGCTGGGCTCAAATTAATTTTACGAAACGTTTATTAATAAATTATCATATTCATCTGAATGAGCAATACTGTTAGCAATCGGCCCTTTAAGACTGCACAACTAGGGCAATTGTCCATTATGAAACTCATGGACGGTGGCTTGAAGGTATGTTATGCCACAGCAGAAGATGTCTACCAAGTTGACAGATTTGCCCTCGCCATCAATACCATTAATGGTATACTTGACCTCCTGAAGAGGGGCTTCATTTTTCTTGAAGTAGATAATCCGGATTTTAACATGATCGAAATCAATTAGAGGCATTGCATGATATCATAAGATGATTAAAAAGTGAATATTTACACCTCAACTTCCATTCCTTAAATGAACTGCCATTTGCCAATTGCGTTCATCAATCGATGGACGCAACATCTTCGGATATGTTTGGATCGGAATTCATCGCATAACAATATACATAAAAACTATTGATCTTGTTATTGTTTGTATTGTGTCAGCAGGTCCTGTAAAATAGAAATCAACATTTTTGAAAGTGTAAAGTTATTATATTTTAAACGTTTTGTTGCCAAAGGTGTTTCAATTGTACATTTAAAAGTGATTTCAAGTGGTTAATCTTTTCCCGCGTCATTTGAAAAAAATGTTTCCGGTAACAGTCGGGTCGTCTTATTTTCATAATGGGTAAGAAAGGATCACTGAAAGGTAATCCGAAATGAAATGAAGTATTTTTTTAACATATCTTAAATAAAATAATAAACTATTGGTGTAAATATAAAAAAATAATTGCGGGGTTGATGTCATTATCGGGGATATGAACGCAATTGGGTTGGTCAAAGTACGCGTGGAGTCCTTCGGGGATATGAAGCCTAGTCATGTTAATTTGGATTTCAAAGCACTTGGCCGAATTTTCATATTCTATTGATAAAGACCTTAAAGCGCACTTGTCCGACATTATATAAACTATAAAAACAGTTTTTCAATAAAAAAATTTTACAATATTAATATGAAAAACTACAGAAACAAGCTCAATAGTCAAAAGTTTCAACATAAACCCTGTTACGCCAGAGGTCTAACGCCTGACACATTTTAACTAGGTTTTTACATTATGGTTAGAGCGAATTTTGATACCTGACGCAAGAGGTTTATATACAGGAATTTAATACAACATGTCACTATTTCGTGCTGAAAAGATGAAACAAATTATTTGAACACCCTTTCAATTAATACTATTATGTGCTATGACAGCAAATAGGAGACAAGTCATTGTTTCAAGCCACCTGAAGTAACGAATGGAAAATTAACTAGATTGATTTAAAACTGTTTTTAGACTTATGCATGTCATGTTATATGTTATTTGTATTTTTTGTAATATGAAACCTCTAGGTTTTACTGAAAAGGCTATGGAGATTCAATCAAATAATGAAATAAAATATCACATAATTAACCCTGACATATGAACGTTGTTTTGGCAGAAGCTGAGCATGGATGCATGTCGATATTTATCCGTCAATAATACACATGCTACTATAAATAGTACCATTTTACTAAAGTAGTTCCCGCAATAATGATTATCGTCTCCGCCCGTGAGATTATCACGGCACGTCAGGGCGATAATGGCATAATATTGACTGACGAAGACGAGAACGTGCATACTGACGTCATTTTCACGAAAATAAAAATGGCCGCCGTTTACTTGGTAGGCAAACATTTAAACATTATCAAAAGCTTTAAAGGATTAAAATTGAACTATCGGAGCAATAATATTGAAATTAGTTTTACCAATAATGACACCTTCCGTGGTTCAGTAACGAGTACTACCCGAAACCGTACCATATGTATACATTCGGTAAAGGTCATAAAGCAGTGAGACAAGGAAATGTTTTGTTGAAATGTTTTGTTTTACTTTATTTGCTGAGAAATGTAAATTATTCCAGCGAAATGGCTAGGGTCATTCTAGTCCAAATGATTGTACGTTGACAGATTTTTGTTACGATTTATGAGACGGCAAATCTATCACGTACAAATTATTTTGTACCAAAAGTGGGTAGTTATTCCGATAAGGATTCCGTTTAAAACATATTGCATCCATAAAATATCATAAAAACACGAAATATTACAAGATAATGTTATTTGGTATATTTGTTCCGTTCACAAAAAAATAAATATCCAACGAACAATTATGAGTTTGATGGGTTTTCTTCATTTCATTCTGTCAAAACATAACGATATATACATGAAGGGCACCTGCAAGGCTACAGTTCACAGTTTTACAACAATCGGAATACTTCGGCCATGGCCGAGTTGTTACGATATTATTCACGAGGTCTATCTCGAAGCTTATCGGAGGTGGCCGAGTTATTACGATTGGGTCGAGTTGTTTCGCTTGACATATTTGTTGTCTGTGTCAGTCAAGTTTCGTTTTATTGGAAAGGTAAATCATGCTTTATAATGCATTTAATGCTTGTTTTTTTGCAAAATAGCTTTGCACTTAGATGGTAGAATATGAATATAAACCTTTGTTGTCCATTTCAAATATCAAATTCTTCACTTACTACAATTTTAATAGTTTTCAAACCCACCTGATTTTTGTACAAACCCGTTTAGACGTTAGGGATTGGAAGAATCCCGTATAACACGTCTATTATTTTAGACTAGGGTTATTCAAGCCGAAATTCTTATGAAACTGCTCCTAGGCTTGATCGACCCTAGCTGTGCTCACCTATTAAATTTAACATGACAATCAGCCGATTTTAAACAGGAACTATTTGAAGAATGTAAAAATTGCAGGCTTATTTTGAAAACACGTACGAAAAGGTTTGCTATTTTGATTTTCAGTCACTCGTTATTTATCGCAGCTAATGCCATTCAAAACCATTTTGTTATATCTCATTTTTAACACTTTTAGACTATATGCTAATTATATGACATATCCTTCATTATTCTAAAAAATCATATTTTTAAATCCATTTGAAATCATTGACAAATGACAAAACATATGTATTATACAGAATAATACATTATCAAAAGCAATGGTCAACCATATATTATTCTATAAGTAAACAAACTACCTGTTTCCGCATATTATATTTTTACAATACACTGATATAATGCTATGTAATGATAGAAAAAGTCCATATTCATTCAAGTATAGGTATAAGGCTTTAAAATTTATATCTATAATCCAGTCATGGATAATCATAAAACATTAAGCATTAAATAGCCTGTTGCAAATTGAAACGCGAATTGTTATGTTTGGTAATTGTTTTAGATATGATGAATATACAATAATTAACAATAATTATCTTCCGAAAAAAATGTAGTGTTTGAGGCCCTTTTATCTAGCGTTCATATGGCATGTTTCATTAAATACTGATTATGCAAATTGTACATTTTAAAATATGTACACATTATGGTAGGAGTTGTGTTGGCGGAGACGATAACGCGGCTGTACTTATGTCACTCTGCTGTTGTCGGTTTTAGCTGAACCCTGTTCCTCGATTGTTTTGTATATTTTTTATATAAAATCTTAAAAAGCGTGTCTTTAGATGCATTTACCGAGAAAACTATTTCATTTTGTTTTTTTCGATATAAATTTCATTGCAAGAAATATTTCTGATAGTTATAAGTGATATGTTATGTTTAAAATGCGTACATGAAAACATTGCTATTCATGAAATGTATCATTAAATGCACGGTTTTGCCATATTAGCTCCAATGACCTGTTAAAAATATGTAAAATATGTGCTGTACCATCTTGATTGTCTCGAATTTGACCTACAATTTCAGTATATATGTGAAACATTTCTATTTGTATTTGGTGAGGTTTTGTGATTGGCGTGATCGAGTCAAAAAGTCTTGCTCAAACTATCTATGCTGTTTTCACTGAATAAAAGCTAGAGAACGCGGAGTACTGACGACAATCAATTCGATCACACCTGAAAACAGAAAACGAAACCGGTAAGTGACATTTTTGTTTTAGATTGACAACCCAGAAGAATGGCGTATCAAGATATTGCTATGAGTTTTCAAAATTTGCGGGAACAATCTCAAAGTGTTTCAGCTGTACTGGGTGCCTAGAGCATTGCACAAGTTTTGCCATATTTTGATGTGGATACAAAACAATTTAAATATTGGATATTTGTTTCTAAAAAAACATGGAATTCTCACGAGTCTAGATAGCGACAGATGAAAAATGATAGCATACCAGTCTAGCAGTAGGTGATTTTATACAGAGATATTTAAAAATAGTCCTGATGAGAACGGGGAGACTTTCAAATCATGATTTTTGGAAATACGACAAAAAGACAAAATTAAATCTGTATATACTACAAAAAGCCAGGAAACATACATAAAAAGTTGAATATTACGAAAACGCAAAATCAATTTGAAAGGCAACAAAATTTATGATCCACGTACTAGATTTAAAAACAATATTTATATGGAAAACTACAGGAACAAGCTCAGTAGCTCAAAAGTGTAAACATAAAACCCGTTTAATGGCACAGGGTAAACTCCAAAGACATAGAACACAAAAACAAAAATCACAAACAAGAAACATAGAACAAGCAATTCAGTGCATATAAACTTTATAAAAACAAATTAGATGTGTTTATCAAGACACGAATAACGATTAGTAATAAAACAAATGAATTTTGGAATTGTGCAAAATTGGGCCTATCTGAAGAGAATGTCGAAGTGGTCGAAACCATATCGAAACCCTAATCTAAGTCTTATACAAATTGAATATATTTCTTTAAGAAGTTTAGTAGACACAGGTTCTGAAGTAAGCTTTATTAGCCAAAAGAATAAACCTTAACCCTAAAAAAACCGCGCTCATTTGCAATCTAGTAAACGGTAATCCATTACAAGTCGATGGCCTAATTACAATTTAGCATCGGCTGTGTTGTTCCAAATGCAAATAGAAAAAATCATAAAAGAAAGACATTTTCTATCAAAAGTTGGGGGTAAGACTCTATTTTGTTATAGAGTGTTTGCGCCTACATGATAATTATGTACCTTTAGAAGTATTTACAATTTGCGACAATTGCCAGACTTCATCAATGTACAGGTTACAAGTTGTTAACTTAAGGACAAGGTAAAAGTAAATAAAGGAATACAACCAGATTGATGCTATGAGTTAAAAATATATAAGCAATTGGTTCTAAGATTAAGAGCCTTGCTTTGCTACGTTAATTAAACTGCCTTATCAAAAAATAATCCAGAAATAATTTTCAATAATAGGCATAAGCAATCAAATTACGAAAGGGTTGCGCATTCGGCAAGATCGAAAGACTTGACGCTCACGAGATTTCTGCTGTCCAAAATAAATCGGTTATTAATAGCCAAATGACTCATGATTAACTTTTGGCAGATTTGTCACAGCCGCTTTAAAAATACCGGACGTTTTTTGCTAAACACCACTTAAGATTTCACTCAACCTGATACTGTTACAATAAAATACCGACTTGTTATCACCCACAAATAAAATTTAAGCCATAAAGGACACCATTTAACAATAAATAAGTTATAGGCACTGCGATTGACGAAATGCAAGGGGCAAATATAATTAGAAGATCGCACAGTCCATGAAGTTTTTGCAATTGGTATAAAAATAGCAGCCGAAACTGTGATGTGGGTTTAAGTATATTGAGTATTAATCTTTATGATACACGCGATGATTTTAATTTTAAAATAATTAATTACCCTTTTTTAGAAGGAGATGTTCCTAGTTCACCATTATACGGTGTTTTTATTGCACAGTTGATAAGATTTGTTAGAATATGTACAGATGTAAACAATTTCAGCTCTCGTAGTAAATTTATGACAGAAAAAACTTCTAAAACAGGGTTTCAGATATTAAAAATTAAGGAAAACTTTCTCAAAATTTGTTAATGGTCATTATAATCTCATATCAAAGTACAATAGTAGTCTTAAATCGCTAATAGTATTGCTCATCCCGATTTTTATGGCGATGTTTTAAAGAAAATTCGTAAAATTAAAATGTTTCCAGCAGGTAGTTGGGCAGATAGACTCAATGAACTTTATTTATTTATTTAAACCGTGGATAGAAAGGCAATAATTTGAAGAGCACTTGCCTTCTAGTTTTTGAAGATGAATATCTGAAACAAAATATAGAGTTGAATATAGCATCCTTACATAACTAAGCTTTCAGTCCTTTGATTTTATGAAGATTTTGCTAATTCATGTTATCTTTAAAACATTTTTGGCTGACTCGGAGTGTTGTGGCATGTGACTTAATTTTCTTCAAATATTTTACATTTTCAAATCATTTGGAAGAAAAGATTAGCTAATGCATGTCGTTTTTTTTTTTTTTTTTTAATAATGTTTTCTTTATATGTTCCCAGTTTTTGTACAATGATGCTTTTTATTATGAATCTCTATGATCACACAATATTAAACCTTTTATTTTATAAGGCAGACTGTGTGTGATGTTCATAGTTTCAAACAATGACTGCAACGTATCTTTGAAAAGTTTTTGCATTAGGTGCTCTGAATTGTATTCCTCCGTCTGCAGATAGAGTTGTGATCTCTAATCATAGAAGTACTTGGGGTTTACCTATAAGTTTATTATGTTTTGTTTTATTGTTAAGTTTCCTCAATTTAATGCATACTTTGATAAGATGTACCTTTTGCGTTTTATCTTTATTTAGGATTGTTGGATAAGAGTGAGGTTTGTGCACTTTAACTGGTTTAAACCCCCAGTAAATTTACATTACTGACCGTTCCAAGGCGGTACCTAACAATCCTTGATAAGCATACCTAGTTTTTAAATATATAGTATGTATGCATTATGCTGTTTGTGGAGTTTTGTGCTGTTCGTCCATGTTTTTTTATGTTATATGTCTTTGGCGTTTACTCAGTGCATTAAACCGGGTTTATGTTTAAACTTTTTGCTACTGAGCTTGTTTCTGTAGCTTTTCCTATAAATATTGAGACAATTCAACAGAATAACAACTCCCACATCGTACCCTTAACCACCAATTGATGATTTACTTGCAATTTTCGGTAAACGTTCTGGGTTAGGCTCTCTAGATTTAAGAGCAGATAACTGGTGCAGAACAAGACAAACAAAAGACAGCTTGTACGACCGGATTTAGAGTCTTTACGAGTTCCAAGCGGTTCAGCCCCGTTAGTACCCCAGATACCTTTCAGTCACCCTCTTGAAAATTTCGCTGTTGCTTATTTAGATGACGTACCGATATTTCCCCAAACTTAAGAAGAGCAAACGGATCATATTAAAGCGGTATTTAAACCACTTCTCAGACAAAAGCTTAAATAAAAATAAAAATATTTCCTTTTTGCAAGAACCAACGCATTACTTAAAGGCTTTGTTAGTGACAAACACAGAATCCGCTCGGATTCAATGAAACGTGGATGCAATTAATCCACATGTAGATGTTTTCACGACATAGGGTCTGTTCTATGTGCTACAGGTTTCTACTGGCGATTCTGTCAGAAATATTCAGAAATTATTGAATCATTAATTGGTTCCAAAAAACAAAACCCAGTTCTTTGGTCAACTGATCGAGTGACCACTACTAACAGGCTTTTGACGAAAATTCATATCATTTTCTGACAAACATAAACCATATACTCTTTATACGGACGCATCTATGAAAATCACAGGGATTGGCCTTACATACAAATTTGAGAAAAATAAGGAAGGAGATTATTCTTATGAAAACCCCATATTTTTGTTATCACACAAATAGAGTGAAACAGAACAAGGTTGGTCCACTATTTTACTTTTTAGACCAGAAAGTAGACCATTTCTTCACGATGTCTAGCTTGTCATACAAACAATCAGACATTAAAATATCTGTTAGAATCGACCAGGAAAATTCAACTTTAAGCATAAGTTATAGCGGGCTTCAATTGCAAGATAGAATATACACCAGTAAAGGTTAATATAATTGCAGATTTCTTAAGCCGGCCCTTCAATCTAATGGCAACTCAAGAGAGATAATCTTAGATTACGAGCCTGATATCATTCTTAAAATGTTTCAAATTTCCGAAAATTATGACACAGATAGTATTAAACACGCATTTAATTTGCATCATCCAAATAAACTAAAAGATTCTTTCTAAGAACCGGTAAAACAGTCTGAATACATTTCTATGGCTAACGAAAACGATCTTGATTCCAACGTTTTAGAATTGAAAATGAAATAACGGGAGTGAAGGAACAAGCGGTGCTTTCCATGCAGTTCTGAAAGAATTAAACATCGATTTCGTAAAAACTATCACGTACCATCCAGATACCAATGGCGTTAACGAATGGTCACAAGCAACACTCAGTTACATTTTAACAAGTCATATTCGCCATTGGGATGTTTACCTGAACATAACATTAGCAGAGGTTTTAAACACTCACCCTGTTTTCTTCTATTCAATCGTGATCCAGTGCTTCCAATATATAATCTACTGTAACCCAGAAACGACAATCACGGGGAAGAATTTTATAAAATCATATTGAACGAACAACAAAAGGCTTTCATAGACGTACACATGTTACTGTAAAAGTATAAACGAAAACGAGCAGAATAGGCTAATAGAGATAAAAGAAAAAGAAAAGTTGAAGAAAACGACCCTATATGTTATTAAAAAGGCATACTAAACTTGATGCTAATGAACACCGTTTTATCGCACAATCGAGCAGAAATCGCCGCTAACGTACATAAGCAAGAACCAGCTTGATAATTGTATCGTTAAAATACACTCTGCGCAAATACAACATGCTGGGCATAAAGAATGGCCAACCCTTAAGGAAATTCATGATAGACCTTTTCAAAAAGCAAACTATGTGGTCCACCAAGTGATTCAACCAATTCTGATTCAATCGAACCTAGGACCACCGATTCCTAATCAGTACCTGTAATATAAAAGGGTGAAGCAAGAACATCGCACACATTTTAGTGTAAACAAAAAACCTCTCGCACAACTCTAAAAATAGTCTACGAAACAAATCAAAAGCACCTCTGAAATGCATTCTGATTCGGAGTCCGTGACAAGTAGTAACAGTCAAAATAGTCTATACTCAGAGACAAAATATATTAATTCTTCGATTACACCAGTCCTGAGCCTAGTGACTTTGAAGAAATGAATATTGAGGCTGTTTTAGCTGGAAAACTACTGTTAAGCATAGAGGATTCGAGGCATAAAAAGAACGGGATAACAATAATGTTAAAATTTGTCCGCTATGCTGTGTTTATAGTTCCTTTGTTATGATAAAGATGTCCGTGTAGAAGACTTATAAAACTTGCAAGGAGAATGTTGACTTATACGAAATACTTCGTAGTCTATTAGTTAATTGATTGTAAGATAATCTTGATATGTAAGCCTTTGTCTTTTGATTGTTCTCAATATGATGACTAATCTGATGTTCAGTACAGCAAGAATGAATTGCATTGTATGTGTGTGCTTAATCGGTAAAATTTAGGCTTGTGAATATATATTAAAAAATGTCATATTTTAAAAAGTAAAAGAGATTTCCATCCCAACGCACACTGGGAGCTAGCATTGGTTACTGACACTACTGTTTTGGCGAATTTCCTTGATCATGTAGATCAGAGTTTTAAGCAATTCTCATTAATGGCAGCCCAGCTCATTCCACGCATTCATACAATACACATACATGAAACACATACAGACAAATGATAGATATGTTGATAAAAACGCCTTAATTGAATCAAGATAACGATAACATTCAATTAGATTACGTACGTTGAGGAAACTTACACATATATTTTAAATAGATATACAGATTTGCATCGGTCCATCGGTCCATCGGTCAAAGCTCAAAACGATCAATATAACCTTTTTGCGGCCTTTTCGAATTTCTGTTTGGAGTTGGGAATGACAAGGATGTACAAGCCTTGAAACATAGCGTTTGAAAAATCGCCCGTACTCAACAAAACAGTAATTCACATACGCGAACATAGCTTAAGAGTATCCCAATCTCATATCACCGAAAGTCTATAATAAATTGTAAACCACATAAAAAGAAGTTGTTAATGTAACCATGGCAAGGAAGAATAATAAACAGATATAACACATACATGGTTACAAAATGAATTACAATTTAAAACTGATTGTTGAAAATATCATATAATTGGTATTACATGGATCACTGTAACTTGAACAATTTCGCTCTAAGTTCGACTCGCTTAGTACACGGAAAATATTTTCAAGTCTCATATCGCAAATATATTTAAAAAAATACTGTTAGAAATACTCTCACATTTACCCTAGAATTGTGTTCTAGCAGAGAACCGACAAACATTATATATTTTGCAAGTTTATCAAGATACGGCGACAAAAGTCAAACAAGAAAACAGACGAATTTTATGTGTTAATTGACCTACTTTTGTTACAATACAAAAACAATTATGGTTGATAGACTTATGGATAAGCTCTCATTGCTCCTGTCAACATCAGACAGTTAGACTACGTGACGTTGAGATGGTAAAAGATCCGTTAGACAATATTTTCAGAAGCAAACCCACTACGAATTTCATTCTCTTTTGAACCTACGGTACGTTAAAATTGACATACCTTATTTCAATATGGATATTTTGCCAGGGCTTACCATGAACCTGGTTGTGCGAGCGCAGCTGATTTGCTGACTTACAGCGTTTACAAAAACATGAAAGCATATATTTTGGTATACTGATCCATATAAGCGGTTAAACGTATTCAAATCATTCAGCCCGCGTGGTTTTGTATATAGAGATTTTTTTTATTATCGGTTTATTGAAATATCAAATATTTGAAAGCCGCTGTACCAACAGTGGTCAATGTGGTAAGTGTGTGATAAATGTGTACCTTCATGTTATACAGAGGCATACAATTAAATCAAAACTAAAAGTGTTTTCAACATTTTGAAATTGGCACATAACCCACACTCCCGACTCTTCGTAAATCTGACGGGGTTTAGACTAAAGACTGTTAAATAAGCTTTGTATATTATTGAACTATTAATGTTCAATATAACTGTACATGAATACATGGGTTACACATAGCGTGTAAAGCAACAACATGACCTCTGTCCAGAAGCCATAAACTTAGATAGCATGTAAAACTCGTTTTTCCGAGTGTAAATACCAAGCATTTAGCCTGGTGTAAGCAAGAGTTCATGTTTGGGCGACGCTCAATGACCACTTTTTATATACTTTAACAAAGTCTTTCGCACCGAAATTCATCAAATATGTATTTATGGATTAAAGTGTTCTGTGTAGTACGACTGATGCCCGCCTTATGTGTCTCAAAGAATCAGACAAGAAGCCATGTGGCAAAAACTATTACAACACCCTGTCCACCAAGAGATTACATTTTCTCTAGGAGAACCTCTTCACGTGTGACCGTTCCACGAGCGCTGTCAAAGTCGACCGTTTGTCTTCTGCTGCTTTGGTTGTAGCTGTAGTTGCTACCCTTTTTAACAACTCGTTCGTTCTTTTTGATATTTGAAAATTTTATTGTATACAGTTTTGCAATCTGACTAAAGCATCATGATCAAACTCATCTGTTAATGACTTATGACGATATGATTTGAATCAGATTGTGCAGATTTACATTCAGGAAACTAATAAAAGGAATGTGCACGTTTCGTATAGTTAGATTTTAGAATATTACAATATGCAACTGTTTATATACTCTATTGGAACACATTGTTCACGATATGACAATTATCAAACACTTACATTCATTTTTTATGAAGTATACAATACGATATTCATCTTTTATATAAGTTGACGTGATGTCTACATGTAAACCAGAAGTGATGACTTGCAAAACTTTTAGAGCTGTAGTTGCTGCCTTTCTTTTGTAAACTTATTGGTGCATTTGATGTAAAAATACAAATGTGTATCCATACTAAATAGTTTGGCAATCTGACTTCATGATCAAGACTCCTATGTATAGCATTTGACTGGAACTGTGCTCGTTTGTTCTAGTTGGGTTCTAGTACTTAGCAATTTGCAGCTCTTTATACACTCCTTATGAACACTTGTTTAAGATGGGACAATTATTAACAGTTTCTCTCATTTATATCTTGTCTACAATACAGTACCTATCGTTGATATACATTGACGTATTTTTTACATATATATACGACTTGCATTACTGAGTGTTTTGTAACAGTTTGCGGAATGAGAGCAAAACAGTTCTAAGTGGCATCAAAACTAGAAACATAGAACATGTGTGGGCGCCCACCAATCGTGTGCCAGAGGTAAGTTTGCTGAACGAACTTCCGTCACAGCCTCAAATAATACTTCTTAGCAATATCTACTTGAATTCATTTAGGATTAAGTGCTTATCCAAAGAAAATCATTGTTTTGGTGTTTTTGTTTTCTAATTGACAAGACAAATTAGTTATTAGGGTGGAGTTATGGAATAAATATTTCCTAAAGCGGTTGTCAAAGTCATAGTTCTTGATCTGTAGTGCAGTGCTTCATTAAACGTTAGAGAAGTAAAGTCTTTCGATGAGAGCCCGTGAAATATGAATATGGCATGGTGAATGCATTTTACTGAGATTATTTCTGTTATCAGTACATGGTCTTATAGCATACGTATACAATTTTAAGCCTTCGAGCAAAATGTTAAAATGTTAAGTCTCGTCTCAGGGATACAAAAAGCGTACAATAATAAGTTGATAAGATGTTTTGTGCATGAATGACTCACATTAAGAGTCTAGATAGCCTCGGCCATACGAACATGGTATATTGTCATTGTAATATGTATTGCTATTTCTGCTTTAGTAGCCACTTATTTCCTTCCAGTGTGTGATCGATTCGTACATTGCTGCATTTCAGTTTAGCCTTTCCAATTACGTACTCGTTTGATTTAATTTGATTTAAAGTGGCACTCTTATTCGAAATCAATACATACACATGTATAACAAACATCAATTTTGACTGATATACCTTTCTCTACTTACTAAATAATGCACTCGTGGAAGATATTGATTACTGATAACAAGATTGTAACCGTGTATTTAATAGCAGGAAGCTCAACATTAATAAATGATTGGTGAATGCTAAAAGATTTACTGTGGTCTAGTTTAGTTTCATAAGGTAGAAATAACGTGTTTTATGCACATTTCTTCCAAATAAAACTCGGTATCCTTTATAAGAACCATTGCCTTTAACATTTATTCATCCTTTTTGGAATATCAAAACAATATTATTAATTTTGGTAATAATCTTATTTGGGAGTATGAGTGCATCTTTAATGTATTTTCTTAAAAAGTGTAGACGTCTTTTTCAAGTATATTATGCAAAATTTGTAAGATGTTTGAGCATTACAATTTGTCACGTATATGGCAGATAATGTTAACAAATGTCAAATTGTTTTAATGTCATGTAAGAAAACTACATGTAAAAAGCACATTTTTGAAGGTGTACAGCAAATTTCTAGACTGTGTTGTTTATCATGTTATGTGCAAATACAATTATATGGTCCCGTTGCATGGTAATTGATATTCTTGTTAACACTGGTTATGTAAACTACAATATGCATATGCAAAAGTATTCCCGTTCATGTTATTGATATTTCTAGTCCATAAACAAACATTAGGAGTATTGTGTTATGACTTATCGAGTTAAAATATCAAGTCATGTTATTGAAATTTAAAGTAAAGTATTGTATATGCAGATTAATATTTTTGTCTATATCTTGATATTTGAAGGTGGCTCTGTTTTTGCAATTTAATCTTGCATAACAGATTAGAAGTGTGATGTGAAAAGTGTGATTGTTTACTTGAGAAATCGATTGTGACGTATTTTTTTTTACAAAGTAACGAATTCTTCAGAGCGTTCATCAGATTATGTAATTGTTTTTTTTTTCTGGATTATATTTGTAATTTGCTTTTGTGTCATGAACAGGAATCACTGTATACATAGGATTGCAAAATGACGATAAATGCTCATTATCATTAGGCATTATTTGTTTAATATGTATAAACAGGCAACATACTTTTCTGATGATGTAACGTTATATAAATGTGAAAGTTCAACTTGACATAATGTCTTATACATCAGTTCTGTCTGAAGTTTAATGTCTAATTAAAAATTATTTGGTAACGAACTTTAAAATGCTGTTGTATACAAACGCCCCAAAGGCCAAGGCGTAAACATGTCTTAAATGTTGTAAGATGATACACTTTCATAAAATCGTGGTCTACAAAACTCCTCCGGAGGGGGAGGGGGGCAAAACCTTTTTCCCTCACCTCATAATCAAGTTATATGACGGCAAATATATGCCACCATCGATATCATTTTAATTGACTTTGTTATTTGGTGTAATAAACAATGGTGTTTAGTCATGAAGATTTATGCATCAGATCTTCCACTTTAAGCGTAAACGTTGTATTAATAAATGAGTAGACTGTTAGAGTACCCGATAAGGCGAATATAATATAATTTTAAGCAATTATTGTACGACCACTTTAATGTCAATAAATTTACATGTATGTATAATTATTTAATTGTCAATAATGGACAGTCATTAAGTATTTGAGTTTATAAAGGTCCTCCCGTGCATAAAGGGTGGATTGTGGCTTGATTCTGTCTTATCCCTGTTTGACTTAAGCAGAAAGGGGGAAATCAACGATACACGTTCCTTCTTTTAACTTGTTAGCGCCTGAGTTATGCCTGTTCATTAATGCTGCTAGAAATGGCGTGATGCAAACTTCAAAATGCCAATCATTTGACTGTGCTCTACGGTGTCAGTGTACAATAAATGCAAATGGGTGTGTAAAAGTATTAGCTCGTCAAATTTGTGTTGACAAAAATTGTTAACGCATCGTAGTTCCGCTTGGTACCCGGTCGTCATCGTTCAACAACTTAGTTCTTAAGGAAGATTCATAAAACCTATAAATAGATCATATTAAACTTGTTACACATTTTCCCCGACAAAATACGTACCTGTATAGCATGGACCATAACTCTAGCTTCAATAATAGGTACCCCTTCTACGACAACGTTGGCGTTTGCTACGGTTGCTTTTATTATATTAGGTATCGCGAAGTTTGCTTCAAACATCACCGACGTCATTTTCACAATAGTATAGAAATAAATTCTTTTAGGAGGGATGCATTGAGAAATTGCAAAACTATCTTCCTCCCCTCAAATATTCATATTAGGACGTGATAGATACAAAACGGTAAAAAAAAACAATAAAACATTACTTAATTTACTTAAGAATTGAAATTTATTACTGCTAAATGTATTGGGAGTAGTAATTGTTATCTTAACTTATATAAGTGTCTTAACATAGCATGCCCATCAATGCACATACGCCATAATGTGACAAATTGCAAACAGATTGAATGTACACGAGGACTACTCTATGGTATCGCAATGTTTGTTCAATCAATTCAATCAAAAGCCTAAGGAAAGCAGAGCCGAAAGAGTGTCAGCATTTATGGTAATATATAATACTACTTACCAGGAGATGATATGGCCAAATTCAATGTGATGTCTACATGTTTGCCACCATTTTCAAAATATGACTTAATTACTCATTTAAACCTCCTTGTCCCGCTTCACGTTCGCCTCCCTGAAATAGCTCACGTGCAATATACCAGGCTTAATTATAACTTATATCTTTATAAGGATTTAGTGCCTTCATATTTTATGAATCCACCACCATTATCTTTATATTTCCATTCGAACAACGAATTCTACAATCATCCTTGCTTGCACAGTTTTGAGAGCATCGACAATTACATCGTTTTTTTTAAATGTGCGAACAGTCTTGTACAAAAGCCATCTTCACTCACATCACTTCAGCCAAGCGCAAAGCCCACGGGGAGAGGAAGCGGAAAGATTTCAAATAATAAACCGTCTGCCGTAATGTTCACAGATTTGTAACTAATCGTATAATGACAGCTTTGAATGTTATATTTTGTTTTAAATAACATGAATTAATGTTTATTTTCAAACAATATTCGTATTATGTAAATCTAATTTAATCAATGGTGCACCAAAAAAACAAAACAACAGAAACATGCACCCTAGAAACGATCACATATCGCGAATATATTTCTGTGTGGCATAGTCAGCGTTAAGAAGTTCATTTCTAGTTCAGGACTTTTTCCACTATGGTGTTTAGCTGGATTTTTACTTCGCTTGTGTGTAAGTTAATGTTTTATGAAATAGTTAACGGTACGCTTAATATCTTTTATATATTACATTTTGAGTGTCTTGCTTTTGGCGATTTTTAAGAAAGCAGAGCTAAAAGCAATGAAGACTAGAATTCCATTGTAACTATTTATAGAACCGATCCTATAACAATAACCTTTCGTTCTCGAAAGCAAAACATTTAAAATATCAAATACATTGCTTACAGTAGGGAGTTAAAATTACTGCACTGGTTACTAGTAAGACCTTAGCATTAAATCATTTTTTTAACTTTACACGAATTGCAATTACGTTGCATAGCCTGTTATTTAGTTCAAGGGTAAGCGAGATGTTGAATCATGGGAGAGGTGAACGGCTCACCTAGTTTGTCTTCACCTGTAGAGTATTCTGCAAGTATTATTACTTCATCTCCTTGGTTTAAGAATGAGAACGAAAAGCATCTCATTTAATATTTTCAGGGTTATTTGAGATGCATAAGTACTGTATTGTCGCCGAATTTAAGTAATGATGCTAACATGAAAGAGTCGAATCATAAAAAAATATATATATTTTCGAAAAAAAATTGAATTGTATAATTTGGCAAGTTTTTTAACGAAAGATAGAACCAATATGTATATTACACACAAGTTATCTTTCCTTGTGTTTAGACCTGGTGAGGATAATAGTGGTAAGAAGTAACACACACACACGCACACGCACACGCACGCACGCACGCACGCACGCACGCACACACACACACACACGCACATGCACTGCGCGCGAACACACAGTAACACACACACATACGTACATACACGTACACGCACACGCGCGAACACACACACGCACGCACACACACGTATGCACGCTCGCACGCATGCACTCACACACACTATTTGAATAATCATACTCTTTACTGAATGCTACAATTAATACATATGAGAAGACTGGACCTGGCACCACCATAACGTACTAATATAAACTCGTAAAAATGATTACCGTATGCGAGTTTTTCCTAGGGAATGGGTCTTTAAATTGAATTCGAAGTCAGTATAAAATTGTCGATTGAGATTATTGTATCCATTTTAAGGAATATTGTTCACTTTTTATTGGTTAACTAATTTGAAATGATTGAAAACAAATAATTAAAAATGAGAATATTGCCCTTGCCAGATGTTTCAATGGAACTGTAGGGGTATGTCAAGCGCTTTTACTGAAATATTGCATGTTTGTCATAGTTTCTATGTTTGATAACGTTAATGAAACCATGTTTTTGTACCAGCTGGTTTTATAGAAATGTTGTTAGTATGCTAAACACTTTCATGAAAATGTTGCACTAGTGACATTTCCATTTAAATTTCGGACGTGTGTGAAACATTGTGTATACATTGTACACATGATTGTAAGCGCTTGCTGTCTGTTTATTGTCACACGTCACTGCAGTTTGGAAAGACCAATATTATACATTTTGGCCAGTTCGACCACTTGTAACATTATCATTAATGTCTCGAGCATAGAAAAGTTTTCATTTGGTCGGAGCAAATCTTAATGGGAAGACAAGCTATTTAATTAGCATTGAGTACTTGGTGTACACAACGGTCCAGTTTTGTGCTTAAAGTTACAATAAACTATTGCATACATCTACGAGTATATATGTTTTTGTCAAACTGCAAAGAATTTTAAATTTATTATTGTATCTTTGTGAAGTAAAATTGTTATACCTAGTTCTTGTTTATTGTAAGTTTATGTTTAATTTGTAACAAAACTTAACTCCAAGTTTGAAGCAAATGTCAATACTGAATACAGTACTTGGTACAATATTAAACACACTTGTTGGATAAACATGTATGCGGAAAAAACTTATTGCAGTCAACCTCGCTTTATCTGATGCATCAGCACCACTCTTTTCACAATTAATTAGTATAACTTCATTCTCAGAATTATGAGTGGAAAATACATCAGCATTGTCTGGAACAAGACTTTTTAAGTGTTAAGCCGCGTACCAAACAGAGAAATGACCAATCTTAAAAGCGTTGTTGGTTTTGTAGTGGCCTGATAGGAATTAATGCATTTTGTTGAGATTATGCGACGTCATTTCGCATATCTCTCTTCAGTGTTTAACGAACTCATCTTGATTTAGCTCTATCTATTAATGAAAACCCGTTATTGTTTCAGCCCAGCTGCAGCCTGTCTTTTGCCTAAATAAACTCGCATACATTTATCCCTAATATATTGATAAAAAACCGCAAATGATTCGTCTAAACTGTAGCCTGTTAGCGACTGTAACCCATGGTTAACACAATGCATAATTATATAACTTGATCTGCCTCAAATATTTTTCAGGTGTTTTAACAGTCGGCTGGGCCCGGTCTGCATGCGACCAGAGTACTTTGAACAGTGAAGCGACGCAGAACTGTGTCAAAGGTTTCTATAACTATATCAGCCAGGTAATGAGTTCCGTGTCGGATCCCAGGGAGATTGCCACCATTTTCTGCTCGTAAGTTATGTTTTAAGAAATACTGAAGTTTGTTTGATTTTGGTGAGACACATAATGTTTCTTCAACTCGACGGTTTATTATGAAAATCTTGGCTATGTCGTTGTTGTAGCCTTCACCTATTACGGAAACACGTACAAAATATTGTTTTTCCGTCTGTTTGTTTTCTGTAGATATTTTTCAATGCCTGTTTATCTTCCAATTTGCAAGTAGAATTTGTCGGCGCTTTGTTGTTGCTTTAAATAGTTTATAAATTCGATCTTCTGTATTCGTCGTTTTCTTTTGTTTCTTGTTCAACCAGGGCGGAGGGTCAGAGCGTTATTGAATGCATGTTTCCCCTAATGGAGCAGTGTCCGGAACTCATGGCGAACATGGGAGATGGGGCGATGGCGATGCCCTCTCAGGCAGATCTGCTGAAGGCCTGCAGTCAGATTCCTTCCGGTACGTTCTTCTAGAATGGGAAAGGGACAGTGAGGGGTATAACAGAATGCCAAAGGTTGTTATCAAACCTGATATACATTGCACATCGGTTTTAATGCATTCTAAAGGTTAACTCACATTTTTATGGTATTTAACTAAAGGTTTATACACGGCGTAGCCGGGCCATTGAGGGAGAATTGGCCCGAGTGACTCATAATGGTCCGAGACGCAGTCGTTGGACATTTTGAGCACGAGGGCCAATTTTCTGCAACGGCCCGGCTACGACGTTTATAAACATCTTTAATAAATATGTTGTTGTTTTCTTAGTTTGTAAGTTTAAAGGCGTTTTTTCAAAATTTACATGCAATCCAGTTGTGCAGTCGTATTTCCTTCTGGCTTGTCGACGATTTATAAACTCACTCTCAAATCAAATTTAGATTTTGTGAAACAGCCAAAAGGCAATTAAAATTGTGTTGTGACATCATGTTTCCATCAATGTTTTTATTGTTCATCTTGAAAATTCCCACACGTCTATCCGAATTTTCTTAGTACAGATCACTGACATTTGTCGTTTTTTGTCTTGTTACTCAAATTTAAATTAAATAAACATAAAAACGTAGCAATTCGAACGTTTGTTTGTACTAATACAAAAAACATAGTATAATTAATTCCAACATGTATGCACAGTTGTTCTTTCCAAAAGTTTCCCTTTGTTTTGTTTTTTAGAATATCAACATACAACACAGTATAAAAAACGTCACCCTAACAGTCCACACTGGTTATCAAACGCAAGCATATTTTCCTAAACTGCGTTTGCGTTTGTCTCCATTAAGGATTTTAATAATAAGTTTGTTACAGAAAATTAATAAATTGTGATTATTTAGAGGAGGCATTCTTAACAGTCGCCAAATTGGATCTAAAGTCGAAAATTGAATTTATGTGCGTACGTTCTGCGGGCCGCAAAATGATAATCGATCATAGGCACGGGCCGCAGAACTAATAATCGCTGAGTCATGCAAATAATCGCGTAATTCGTGAACAAATACGTAACTATATATATTAACATAAGTATTGATATACTATACAACTGCCATGAATGCTTTTCATCTTTGAAAGGCTGTTCGTTTACATTATGTCTCCGTATATAAGGGTCAAAACTTGACGCGGATGATTATGTTTTAAAAGCCCGTCGTTAGTGGTAGGTGAACGTACTGTTTGCTATCGTCTGTGCGCATGTGCAGTTGTTTTTTATCTTTAACATACAGAAAATGACTATTGTATACTATAATTATTGTAAGGTATGAATATAAACTAGTAAACGCGTGTGCATGTACCACGGATTAATTGACAATAAGATTGGACAAAAAGCCATGTATTTCATGTTCCGTCGATATCTCTGTTGAATTGTTTTACACTCGAGTTCCCGTTGTATCCAGCTAATTTTAAATTGAACCCTCAGGTTATTTTAAAATAGGGATGTGACTTTCATCCACCTTAACTTAGAAAACTTTTCCGACAAATTTATAAATGATGGCTTATTTGTCGTTTTCTGACTGACTCCTGTCCGGAGTTTCCTTTCCTTGGTTCACCAACCTACCCTTCGACCATCAGTCTTTTGAGGATGACTAAAACGTAATTAGGGATTTGATACTGAGACGCACTTAGTACTAATTATGAAATATTGCCCAATGCTGCCAAAATTGTCGTGCCATACCCACTTGTTTAGTTTTTTAGAAATATTAACATACACATTTTCACAGCGATTCCAAATACATTTCAGTTACCAGTCATTTTGCTGGTAAAATTCGGTCGAGGAAACAAGAAAATAAAATAAAGATAAAAACATTATCAATATTCTGCAAATAGCTCAAAGATATTAAAGGATTGCCTTCGCGAACGCCTTCTGTACTCATCTCGTAGAGGTAGAGTGATTGCTTTGTCAAACGCCATCGGTACCCATCTCATAGAGGTTAGAGGATTGCTTTGTCAAACGCTTTCTGTACTCATCTCGTAGAGATTAAAGGATTGCCTTGTCAAACGCCTTCTGTACCCATCTCGTAGAGGTTAAAGGATTGCTTTGTCAAACGCTTTTTGTACTCGTCTCATAGAGGTTAAAGGATTGCTTTTACAAACGCTTTCTGTACCCATCTCGTATAGGTTGAAGGATTGCTTTGACAAACGCCTTCTGTACCCATCTCGTAGAGGTTAAAGGATTACTTTGCCAAACGCTTTCTATACTCATCTCGTAGAGGATTCTTAACTTATCTGATATAGGTTAAAGGATTGCTTTTACAAACGCTTTCTGTATCCATGTCGTAGAGGCAGAATGATTGCTTTGACAAAGGCCTTCTGTATCCATCTCGTAGAGGTCAAAGGATTGCTTTGAAAAACGCTTTCTGTACCCATCTCGTAGAGGTTGAAGGATTGCTTTGACAAACGCCTTCTGTATCCATCTCGTAAAGGTTAAAGGATTGCTTTGACAAACGCTTCCTGTACCCGTCTCGTAGAGGTTGAAGGATTTGAAGGGTTGCTTTGACAAACGCTTTCTTTACTCATCTCGTAGAGGTAGAATGATTGCATTGACAAACGCCTTCTTTACTCACCTCGTAGAGGTAGAATGGTTGCATTGACAAACGCCTTCTTTACTCATCTCGTAGAGGTAGAATGGTTGCTTTGACAAACGCCTTCTTTACTCATCTCGTAGAGGTAGAATGATTGCTTTGACAAACGCCTTCTGTACTCATCTCATAGAGGTTAACGGATGGCTTTGACAAACGCTTTCTGTACTCATCTCATAGAGGTTAAAGGTTTGCTTTGACAAACGCCTTCTGTACTCATCTCGTAGAGTTAGAATGATTGCTTTTACAAACGCCTTCTTTACTCATCTCGTAGAGGTAGAATGATTGCTTTAACAAACGCCTTCTTTACTCATCTCGTAGAGGTAGAATGGTTGCTTTGACAAACGCCTTCTTTACTCATCCCGTAGAGGTAGAATGATTGCTTTGACAAACGCCTTCTGTACTCATCTCGTAGAGGTTAAAGGATGGTTTGACAAACGCTTTCTGTACTCATCTCATGGAGGTTGAAGGTTTGATTTGACAAACGCCTTCAGTATTCATCTCATAGAGGTTGACGGATTGCTTTGACAAACTCCTTCTGTACTCATCTCATACAAAATATGGCTTGCTTTTACGAATGCCTTCTTATATGATATGCCTCTTCTTAACATTTATTTGTTCATTCCCTACTGGTATGTATTTGTTTTTAATTTGAACCTGGAGATAAGAGAAGTTTCGTTTTGGAATATCCTTTGACTCAGAATGTCAATATACTTCATAGCAGTCCATTTAAGGTCTATTTTTTCCAACTAAGCCATTAAGCTGTTATCAATTAGTTTTGATGTACATATGTCTGATCCATTTGTGTACCATTTCAGGCCTTTGTTTGACAGCAATGACGTGCGTATCCAACGCTTCTCATGCGGCTCGCATGGGTATTGACGAAAACTTTAGACCAGCTAACAACCTGACCTTCCTCCTTCCATATATGGGATTGTACTGCGGGTACAAAAGTTTTGTAAACTCTTATGACCGTAAACCGTTTAGTCTTTAGATTCTAAAAACAGTAGTTGAGTATCGGGCCCTTCCTTTTAAAAGTACATTGTGATTGGTAGATTCCTTCATTTTTTCAATGTCAAAGCATTGTGGTTGAGCGAGCACCTTAGCACACGACCGTGTAAAGACAAGTCTGCGAGTTTAAGGACACATTTTGTCATAGAACAGCGTATAAGCCTAGCCGCAAGATCCGCATAAATGCAAGGGCGTTTGTTCATAGATTCATTATGTCAGATTAATGGCCTATTTTAAGCCTTCTATAAGTGACAGCCCCCACCCCCTCACCAAGCCGTGTATAGTACACAACTGATGTGAATTGATCTTTTTATCAATGTGCTGCTTATCAGATCTTCGATCTTATTGCCCAGCTGTGCAGGTGAGGTTTTATTATAGAAATGGACATTACATTTTGCCTTTTAGTTGTTGTTGTTATTGTTTTCGAATGAAAATAATAATATTATAATTACAATACCTTTGAATAAGAATAAGAGTTATGTTATATATAATAGCCAATTAAAATGATTTAACCAGGATGCTTCACAATTTGGATATAACAATTGTGGCCATGCATTTAAAATGGATTTAAATATAAATAATTATATTAATGCTTAAAAACATATCAATCTTATTTGTTTATTACTTATTTCCAATCGGTTAAATTAATAAATACATTTGCTATGCATATTGTTTTTATGTATTAGTGAGACAATAAGATTGTCTACTCTATAAGTGTCAATTCTAAATGGCTCTGAGCCAATAAAAAATACCCAGGAAATGGCCCCTTCTGTGACACCAGTGTATTCTAGCCCATCTAACGATTTGGCCTGATTCATCGTTGACATGCTTACAATATTGATAATTCGGGTATATCTAGAATGTTTCAGTTTAGAACGGCACTTCATTTCATCGGGAAAAAAAGAGAAAACTATCAGTTCGACCCAATAAAAGTGTATGCCTGTTTCCAGACACCGTTTAAATGTTCTGTTTTTGTCGTTCAGTTTTCAGACAAAAATATGCAACAACTTAATGCTGTGATTTTTTTTTGTTTTATCAAATAAGGCCCGTAAAGGAGCAGTTCGACTGTTTAACACCAGAAGTGGAGGAACAGTGTCAAAACCACACTGACCAGATTAAGCAGATGATTCCCATGTTAAACGCCGACATGCAGTACGACACCCTAAAACTGCATATCAGAAATGGATGTAAAGACGTCCCAAAAGGTGCGTTAATTATAACTTCACTGTGTACACTGGGGAGAATGTAATTTAGTTTAATGCTAACAATAAGTGGGAAAAAAATGTGACAAACAAAATGGCAGATTTAAAATGAATATTGACGATCAGGGTACCAGTTTTTGCTTGGTGAGTTGACTTTTTCTTTAAATTTTAATAAAGTCTGGCGTCCAGTATATGGCGAAAGACATATTCTTCGATCGACGTCATAATTTGGTTTTAAAAGTTTTAGAACCGATTAATTTTAGAAGGCGTTTACAAACAAACGTGTTTTATCCAAATATATATATTGTTTTTGAAATTAAAAGAAAGGAACCGCGGCGTTAATACTTTTAATACCTACATCGATAGTTTTCATTATAAATCCGCCATTGTGTTTCCATGAAAACATAAATTATGTCTAACTCTCCCTCCCTTTTGTGTTTGCATGTTGATAGCGCCATTGCAAAAACTACAACAAGTTAACTAGTAATACAATTTGTATGTTGCTAAATGTGACGATTTCCGTTTTAAATGTTCACTCTAGGTAATTGAATGACGAAATAGGTTAAATCCAGGTTCCTTTGCACTTGTTTGTGTAAATGTATTGAGCAGTTGAAAAGGTAATTTAAAAGTAAAATAGAACTCACTGTTTGTACATCGAATTGAAAAATACTAGTAATACCACCAAGAAGTTACATTACACGTTTGACATACGATAGTTTTTCTCTATTAATAGACATCGGTACCAACAAATGTGTAAAAGACCATTTCGAATCGGCGGCATTTATGGAGTGTATGTCAAAAGTGAAAACCGACTACAAAACTGAAGTTGAGATGAAGAGCTGTGGGTATGTTTTATATTATGTATTACTTTTACTAAAATAAGCGGCCACTTGCTGACTAGAGCTATTCCGTTGGTTTCGTTATTCTCGTTTTTTATAGCATTCGTAATTTACTTAACTTACTATGTCAGCCATCAATCTGAATATGTTCCGAAAGTATATGACCTATATGATCGAGTATGGTTCGCATGCATATAACCTTCTTATCAAAGATTGTCCGAATACGTATAACCAAATGATCGAGTATGGTTCGCATGCATATAACCTTTTTATCAAAGATGGTCCGAATACATATAACCTACAGGATCGAGTATGATTCGCATGCATATAACCTTCTTATCAAAGATTGTCCGAATACGTTTTACCTTCATACTCAAGTATGGTCCGTATACATATCACCTACATTATCGCTTATAGTCTAAATACATATAAACAGCATGATAGAGTAGGGTCCAAATACCTACAACCTCGGGTCCGACTGGATATCAAGTTAGATCTGAATGCATATATCTTATATGATTGAGTATGGCCTGAAAACATATAACCTACACGATTTAGTAGGGTTCGAAAACATATATTAGTAATCTAATCGTATGATCTGAATACTTACGACCTATATGACCGAGTATGATATGAATACATAATTATAAACTATGTCATCGTATATTGTCCAGTATATGTTAGTCCACATTTTAGTTTGGTCCAAAAACATAGCCTACATTACTGAGGTTTGCCAAATGCATATATCATTAATAACCAAGTCGGGCCCATATACATAACCTATATGATCAAGTGTTTACCTACATCCTCGATGGTGGTAAGAATTCATAAAGCTTATATGACCATTTGTTGGCCAAATATCTGGCCTACTAATTGAATTTCATCGACAAGTGTACCCTCTCTGAATAAGAGTGTTGTCCAAAAACATAGATATTCTTGACACTAGTAATGTCTGAATCAATGACCGAGTTTGTCCAATTATAATATATATTATATATACATAAATGTTGTAGCCAAGATGCTAAAATGGGTTTTGTTCCCTTGTACTCCGGTTAAATGAATGTCGGAATATAATGGGTGTGTCTTCTTGCAATGCAGTGATTTAGATTTAAACTAATTGTTTGTGTAACATTAAGAATCATCACTCCTAAAATTCTGACGCGTTTTGGACTTAAGAGCGCCACTTAATGACTTTTTCTTCTATATTTCAAGGAAGTTTTTCGCACAGGATTTTATCCAATATGTATTTATGGATTTTACTTTTCGGTGTTGTAGAGCCTCGGATGCCCGCCTTATGTGCCTCAAAGAATCCGTCGAGAAGCCATGTGGTAAAAGGTATTACACCGCCCTAGCCACCAACGCAGACTATTTTCTCTCGAGCAACCTTTTCACGTGTGACCGTTCCATGAGCACAGCCCCGGTCGTCCGACTGTCTGCCGCAGCTTCGCTTGTAGCTGTATTAGCTGCCCTTCTTTTGTAAACTCATTGGTGCATTTCGATGTTTGAATACAAAGGTGTATCCGTACTAAAAACGTTTTGCAATCTGACATCAAGCATAGTGATCATGAATCATCTGTTTAGGATTTGTAAACATATTATTTTAATCAGATTTACATTCAGGTCTTGAAATGTGCTCGTTTCGACTAGTTGGGTTTTAGTTTTTAACAATTTGAAACTCTTTATGTACTCAAGGTTATGGATCAGGGTTAAACAGGGTTAAAATATTTGGAAACACTAAGATTTTCTAAAATTTGGGATTTTTGTTTCTATTTGGTGATGACATTGATTAGCTGGAAAAATGGAGTTTGTGTCTGACATTTTGAAAACGTTATTGTAAGGATAGAGAACCCGAAGCCTTCAGTTATTCAAAATCTGTGAATTGGCCACAAATCTAGGTTTCAAATAGAATATGATATACTTATCAAACGGATAATCTAACGACCACTGTTAATACTGTTAAATACGTATATTCTAGTCAACAAATCAAGTCCGGTCAACTCTCAAATGCATGTAGAACATCAAACTATTAAGGTCGATAATACGGACACTGCAGTTAAGATTCTAACGTTTAAATTAAATATGTTAACAAACGTGGTAAATAATGATTGTAATATTTATTGCTGCATTTCAGCTTGGATTGTTTCTAATATTGCCTTCCAATGTGTGATCGATTCGAAGTGTATAATTGTTATTTCAATGGCCATTTCAAATATGTGTAGTTTATACATCGTATTTTTGAATGATATAAATGATAAATCTGTATCCTAATTGCTTTGTATGCCAACTATAAATACCAATGGCATTATATTCCTCTTACATCAGAGAGGGTTTAGTATACAAACAAATAAGAGATTAACATATATATAAAGAACCCTACGCTACAGGCTTGAAGTAAACAAACATAAGTGAAAAAGGAATTGTTTTTAAAAAAGATTGTCCTCAGAGTGCCATTTTTCCAGAAACATGTGAAGGATTGACGTGTGTCGAAGTTGGTGTGTTATAGAAGAAATGCATTGATTATTAATGGTTGAGTGAGGTTTTTAGGAAAATAAAGACGAACATTCCGAATTGATACGGACAAATATATTTTATATGATTGTTAACAATGACCTTTTGTCTACTGCAAGCCTGCGAACGTGGTCTTAATTCCATGAGAAGAAGACGTTGGTAACTAAGAAAGGACATAGTTTCCAATGAAATCAATGGTTTTCATAGTTGTTAAGGCCTAGTTTAAGCATTCCTAAAGTGATCCCCCTCCATGTATGGAACACAACTTCTGTTTATTGATCTTAATCTTTATTGCCTTGTGCTGTCGATCTGAGTGTCATGCTGTGCAGTTCTAAAGGTTTTATTATAGAAATGAGCAATATATTTTGTCTTTTAGTTGTTGTTGCTTTTTTCAAACAATAATACTAGTATTATCATAATGCCTTAGAATGAGAATAAGAGATAAGACATACATAATATCCTATTAATATGATTAAACATGATGCTCCACAATTTGGAAATAACAATGGTAACCTTGCAATTAAAAATATATATGTTATATAACTTTTTGAAAACTTTTAACTTTTATTTGTTTATTATGGCTTTCCAATCAGTTCAATCAATTAATTAGCCATGCTTATTGTTTATATGTATTAGTGAGACAATGAGATGATCTACTCTAAAAGTGTCAACCCTAAATAGCCCTTAGCCTATAAGCAAAAACACAGGAAATGGACCCTTACTGTGACACCAGTGCAATAAACAGGAGATGCACAACAGGGGATTAGCATGCCATTTAAGGTGGCATTTATGGAAGACATTCAGTTGCATAGGATCAGTAAATAACAACAACAAATCATCGCGTAAATACATGTTCAAACTTTAAAAACAACCTGCTTCCTTACAGTATAAAACAACGACAGAGCCCAGGCCTGGAGAAGGTTCGGTCAATTAAAAACAATGCTCAATAATGAAAGGAACAGGGTTCTCAGTAAAGTCCTTAACACTTATCCATCAACAAATCGAAACACAATTTAATCTTTGTATGCGACCCGTGACCAGTACGGACGCACGTAATGTCAAATTTGCAGTGATACTCAAGTAATAAATTTAAAATAAACACGGGGAGAGTAGGTCCGGGTGTGTCACACAATATTGCCCTATGCATATAATTACCCCGTAGGGTACGCATTAAATAACAACAACGAAACATCGCGTAAATACATGTTCAAATTTAAAAAAAAAACCTGCTTCTATACAGTAAAAACGACGACAGAGCCCAGGACTGGCACAGGTTCGGTCAATGTAAAACAATACTAAAAAAGGGACGTAAACTTAGAATAACGAGCACGATCATTGCCAAGAACCACTTATCTGGACCCCTTACAAAAGGGTGGTAATACAATGACTGCTTTAAATACAATAGTTTCGAGTAGGTTCATAACACTAATTAAACTAAAATGGAAATTAATATATACTAACAAAACCATGAATAAATATTTCAAAGGGTGGTGGTAATACAAGACTGCTTGACACCACGAGCGGCAAACACGAGAGTGATCTACGTGAAGAACGAAACTCTAAAGCGAACAGCCAGATGTATATAAAATATATATTGTTTCACATGTTTTACTGTTTGAAATCGTCGAATATTACGTAAAGAACTTCATGGACTCATGGTATCAAGAACGATAAAATAATTGACTAATAACATATGTCAACATTACCGAGCCCGGTAAACAAACACTTCTTCTCCGGAGTTATGAGACGAACGCGTATAATTTGGGTTTCCAATACTTTTAGAAGTTATAAATTATTTCAATGATGTATATTCTACTTTGAGGTGACAAAACATTTCTTTTCCTTTCTTCTTTCGTTTTCACATGAAAGGACGAGGTATTACAGAGTATGATGGTACACATACAATTCAAAGTTTACGTCACCGAATTATTGGTAGCATGAAGTTATATGTCTTTCCCTTTTAAAGTTTGAAATTTCAACTGGACCGTCAATTATTAACTTAAAATGAATGAGTATACTCTAGACCTCTTAATTGCTCTAAACTAGAAAAAAGAAAACACAATTGATGTAACTTTCATTCAACCCTTGTTTTAGCAACAAAAGCAAAGAATTTCTTGGTAACAAAATGACTGGTAAAATGGAGCTTATAGACGCGGTCGACTGGCCGATGAAAAACTGAGATAAAACCCTCCTTCTGGGGAAAACTCACAAACCTCTCCCCTTTTGTCATCCCGATTTACAGGATTTGTCTCGTACCACTAGATGTCGGACCTCATCACCCATAAGCTCCTTAACATAGATGTATATCATTTCTATTATTCATGTATACGTACTTTATCAAGTTATACAAATGTATACTACATGATTAAACATATTTATCATTCATATGATGAAACTGCATAGTAACAGAAACCTTTCAAATTAAACATTTTCTTGTAAAATTTAACAATCAATTGAATCGATGTGAACGGATCGATTCCCCAAAGCTGGATTCCTTTACATTCATATTCGCACGAATTTCTCGTGCTTATCACTCGCCACCTGGCGGTTATTTCATTATAAACAAGGGAAAATATTTTCCTTCTAATTCGTTTTACTTTAACGTAGGAAATCATATTTAAGTTGATTTTATTGTAAGTAATATTAAAAGTTTATTTTGTAAACATATTAAATGTCTTAAAATCTGTAAACGGCTTTCATCCAATCTGGGTAAAATGCTAGTGTTTAACTTTCTGGCCCTGCTTAAAGCTGAACATGCACATCTTGATTAATTGAAGTTGAAAGAATACATCATTTAAGGTCCCGTTTTTTTGGTTTTATAATTTAGCCGTT
Source organism: Mya arenaria (assembly GCF_026914265.1). Lineage (NCBI taxonomy): Eukaryota > Metazoa > Mollusca > Bivalvia > Myida > Myidae > Mya > Mya arenaria. The sequence goes on along the minus strand of NC_069136.1, from coordinate 1,445,125 downwards.
TGAGGTTTCCACTAAAAGCTGGACCTTTTTGATAACCTTTTAAATTGATTATTTATTTAGTTGAATAGACCATGTTGTTTCGTCATGACAATTTCTTTTATCATCCACTTTCAGTGAAAACGTTGTATAAATAAATAAGTTTATAGTTACAGTTCCCGATAAGGCAAACAAGCCATATGATATACTTTTTAAACAATGTAAATAGGACCAAGTGACCCCACGAAGCATGCCCATAAGAGATCACACTTAAAGGTCAATACGTGTTTTATTTTATGTAAAATTATTTAATTGACAAAATGGACATTCCTAAAGTATTTGAGTTAATAAAGGTCTTCACGCGCATTAAGTCTAAATTGTGGCTTGACCACCGGCACAGCCCTGTTTGACTAAGGCAGAAAAGGGAACATCAACGATTCCTGTTCAAGAATTCCAGAAGAGATACATTAAGAGATTGTAAAACTATCAACCACACTCTCAAATGTCCATATTCGTTCGTGACACATATTAAAATGGGCCGATTGTTAAGAATTTTGTTAAATTTAGTTTAAACTGATTTTACAACGATTGTGAAACAAGCTAGTGCAACTTATATTAATCACTCTTGTTGTCACGATGTTGCACGAGAGTGTGGTCTTGTGTTGTGGGGGAAACCGGAGTACCCGGAGAAAACCCACTTGTCCGGCTTGGTGACCACTTACCAAACTCACATGCGCCCAGGCCAGGAACCGAACCCGGGTCGCCATGGTGAGAAGCGAGTGCGCTAACCGAACAACGTGGTTAACGTGGAATATGATGTGCTCATATATTTGAATAGAAGTGAAACAGCTGTCTCAAAGCTTTTTCCAAAATCAACATATCGCAAGTCTAACTTCCACAGCAGTAAAGATTTGAACGCTAAAAACGATAACATTAATAACGTTGTTAACTGTAACTAAGTTCTGAGCAACCGGCATTGATTTACAAATAAGTATCGATTATATGGTATAAACAGACAGAAATATTATGAGCGATTGTAAATCTTGTCATGCGTTAGAAATCCCTAGACATTAGCACCCAATTCAATATGTTAGGATTATTCTGATTGGTCAGAGTAAGTGGCTTTTTGAAACATACTAGTACACCTATAGTTTTCTGAAAAAGATATGCAGACATCCACAATTTCCTAAAGATGTAAGTGTAACTATATTCAATGGAGACACTCATATATGGTTTCACCTATTAAGATATGTAAAATGCTCCTTTTTTAGGGTGTATAATATACACGGTAAATCTATTAATTATGCGTGCATCGTGCATTTAGGACTCTTTGACCCTTTCGTACACTTGACATTTGATCGCATTCTGCGTATGTATATTTTGTGTCGTACCTGTTGTAATATGATATCGGCTACCTGCGAGTGGCCAGGCTTATCAGCAGTCTGTAGTAAGCTAGCGTCGATAAACATCGTAAACTACATTGTAGTCTTTATCTCTCATCCCAATAGTTAATAAATAATACGACATGGTGGCAGCGCGGGATTAAACTCAACAATAATATTGGAACTATTTGCACTAGTGTTAATAAACAAAATGGTAAATTTTAATTTCCAACATCCGGATAAATTTGACTTCCAAAATCAAGAACAGTGGGAAAAGTGGTTAAAACGGTTTGAAAGATTTAGGCTTGCGTCAGGATTAGGAGAAAAAGACGAAGAAGTGCAAGTTAACACTTTAATTTATTCAATGGGACCAAAAGCAGAATAAATTATGTCATCGTTCAATGTTTCGAATGAAAACAGCAGAAATTTGACACTGTAGTAGAAAAACTCAATCAGCATTTCATTCCTAAAAAGAACGTTATCTTCGAGAGAGCCAAATTCAACCAACGATCACAAATGGCTGGTGAAAGCGTGGACAGTTTCATCACAGAACTGTACCATTTGGCAGAAAATTGTTTAGAGACTTACACGATAGTTTAATTCGCGACAGGATTGTGGTCGGAATCCGAGAACACAAATTGTCCGAAAGACTGCAGCTTGACCCAACACTGTCGCTAGAAAAGGCGATGACTGAGGCCAAACAACGAGAGTACTTAACTACTCTTATTTCTGAAAGGACGATTCTTGATCTGGACCCCAGAACCACGAGTTTTTGTCCTTTAAAAGGTCTCGCAATTGATTGCTGCACATTCCAAGAAATCTCCGGATATCTGAAATATTCTGCGGGTTTGGCATGTCAATAATTGCTTTCACTTTGGCTGGGTCGGCCCCAATTGTGCCACGACCTACAACATGACCTAGAAATGTCAAACTGTGTTTACCAAACTAGCATTTTTCTTTGTTCTGTGTGATGCCAGCCTCAGAAATGAGCCCTAACACGCGAAATAAACGCTGATTATGTTCATCTTTATTCTCACCGAATATGAGGACGTCGTCCATTTTCGAACTACGCACGGTACTCCTTCTAACAATGCTGACAGAATTCTGGCATAGCATTTATACCGTATGGCGAGACATTAAAGCAAAACCTACCGAGTGGGGTTATGAATGTAGTTAAATGTCGCGATTCACGTGCTAATCTTACTTGCCAGAATCCGTGGCGTGCGTCAATTTTCGAAAAGAAACGTTCTCCAGCGAGCTTTGCAAGTGACTCGTCTACGGATGGTAATTGAAAGCGCTCTCGTCTTACTGACTGATTCAATTTTGACAGATCTACACATATCCTAATTTGACTATTTGGTTTAGGAGCTACTACCATTGGCGAACAGTACTCGGTCGGCTCTGATACTTTTGAAATAACCCCCGATCTCTCCATTTGCTCTAGCTCGGCTTTGACTTTTTTCATTAAAGGCAATGGTACTCGACGCGGTGTAGACAATGAGTACGGCTTTGAGTTTTCACTTAATGTGATTTTGTATTCCCAATCAGTTTTACCTAATTTGTCGCTAAATACAATGGGGAATTTCTCATATACTTTTCATACGATGCTTTGACAGATGAAATGTATTTAAAATCATTTACCTGAACAATTTGTAAAGCCTCAATAGCAGGTCGGCCAAGGAGAGGAAATTCCAAACTTTTTACAACAAACACTTCTGTAACACACATTTTTGATGAAGATTCAATTGTGGTTTGGAATTTACCCAGAACTGTTAATTTAGAATTGCCTGCGCCAAATAATGATCTGTTAGTTTTCTGTATTTTCACTCCAAACATGTGTTTTAACAGTTTCTCTGGGATAATTGTTACGTCTGCCCCGGTGTCGATTTTGAACGTCACGTCTGCTTCATCATTTACGGTTAGTGTCACTTTCACGGGTCCGTGGTCGTTGATGCCCGTACTGTACCAAGGAAGGACTCGTCTTCGTCGGAATGCTCGGTGTTGCTAGCTTCGTTCAAGGCTCCAACGGTTGAGCGGCATTTCTTTTGGAAGTATCCTACTTTTTGACATTTACGGCACTTCGCATCTTTTGCCGGGCACCTGTTTCGAGGGTGCCCCGGCGTGTTGCCACAACGCTGACAATCCCTGCTTGCTGGCGTAGATGGGACCGGTTTTTTCTCTGGCTTCCAGTTCCGGTGCCCGTGAGTCTTGTGTTGTCGTCTTGTCACTGTCTCAACTGTAGATGACGGTTCGCCTCTTCTTGTTGGGCTCGAACCGTCTCTAAGACTCGTACTGACCCCGACTCTAACCGACCGAATAAGTTCTCCCAAGGTTTTGGCCCAGTATGATCCTAATAAGGAAACAATGGTCTCAGCAGACTCTTCTTCATTTGGCATGGGGGGAGTTGTTAGGCAAAAGCAGGGAAGTACATGGAAACCGATAGCGTTTGCTTCTCGTTCGCTTACTGAAGCAGAACAAGGGTATGCTCAAATAGAGAAAGAATGCCTTGCATTAACATGGGTTTGCGAAAAGTTTCAAAACTGTTTAATAGGATCCAAGTTTGTCCTAGAAACGGATCATTAACCGTTAGTTCCTTTATTAAGTACGAAAGACTTGACCGATTTACTTGCTAGAATCCAGAGGTTTCGCATGCGCCTTATGCGTTACGATTTTAGAATTGTTTACATAAGCGGATGTAAACTGGTTACAGCCGACTGTCTATCAAGGTCACCTCTGTGTACGTTAATTGATAAAGAATCCGAAAGTCTGCAGTCCGCGAGTGACGCATATGTTCAAATGATTTTCGATGACATTCGAGCGACCGCTAAACGATTGGAACTAATTAAGTCTCTTTACAAAGAGGATAATATCTGTACACAGCTTTTGTTGTATTGTAAACAAGGGTGGCCAGATAAGTCAGCACTTCCTGAATACATGAAACCATACTGGTGTTATAGGGGTGAAATAACTGTTTAAAGAGGTCAATTGTTCAAAGGAACGCGACTAGTAATACCAAGCACATTACAGTCAGAAATGATTGATAGACTTCATGGTGAAGCGCATCAGAGAATTTCGAAATGTAGGAAGCGGGCAAAACAATCTGTTTGGTGGATTGGTTCGAGCTCAGCTCTAGAAAAGCTTGTAAAGTCATGCCATAAATGCATTGAAAACGGTTGCGATAGAGCAGAACCGCTTATGCCGTTGAATTTCCAAAACGCCTTTGGCAACGCGTAGCAACAGACTTATTTGAACTAAAAGGTCACAAATATTTGTTAGTAGTGGACTATTTCTCGCGTTATATTGAGCTGGCAAAACTTTCAAATGCTACAGCAGCGTGCGTAGTAAATCACATGAAGTCCATTTTCGCGCGACACGGTATACCAGAAATAGTATTTAGTGACAATGGGCCGTGTTACAACGCAGCGACTTTTAAAAAGTTTGCACGGGAGTATGGATTTGCACACCATACTTCTAGCCTAAAAATGCCTCAACGTAATGGTCTTGCGGAAAGGTCTGTAACAACTATTAAAGAGAGAGCTGAAGAAATCTGACGACCCGTATTTCGCACTGTTGTCATATCGTGCAACGCCATTGCACAATGGATTCAGTCCGTCAGAATTGTTAATGGGCAGAAAATTAAATACGTCAATACCGGTTAAACCCGAAATCTTGAGTGGCCAAATTTAAAAATTGTCCGAAATCGGGAAAATAAGATTAAAGGTCAACAAAAAAGAAATTTCGATACAAGACACAAGGCAAAACCTATGCCTTGCCTTAAAAACCGCGACCGAGTTCTTGTAAAAGATCAAAACAAGTATGGGGTAATTAAATCACAATCTGTATTCCCACGTTCATACAATGTTGAGACTGATGAAGGTGTTATCCGCCGGAATAGGCGCCATCTTATAGAAACTCCCAGGCGGCCTAATGGTCAGCAGGGTGGTCAAGGAGAACAGATGGTTCAGAATAATGAGAGTGATAGTGAAAATTCTTTTTATCACATGCTTACCCATGTTTTCCGTGTAATATACCCATTACGAATATTTTTATCTTACACATGTGTAAGATAACCTATCAGACATTTCTATTGGCTAGACTAATCACACGCAACCTAGATATCCTTCCGCATTGTTTGTAAACAAAATGGTTTAAATGCCAACAAATACTTACCTCAATAATGAAGCTGTAAGACTTCCGGGAGACAAATGGCTAACGAATCATAGTGCCAGAAAGCATCTTGTACAAAAACTTTCTGATAACAATGTTCCGCGAACCAGATAATGAAGATCATTAGTCACAGAAATATCCAGTCAGTCAACAAATACAGCTATATAAGTGACGAACACCACACAAACATTTCAAACATTTCCATCTTGACCAACACAAGCAATATGCAATCAATGCCATTTGCTTGCCAGTTTAATCAGCTGTCGGTTACCGAAAACACAAATACGAATTCCGCAGCACAGACATCTCCTTACACATCCCATGGCGGCTAGAACATCATGTTATCTGGAAACATTCTTGGTGGAACTTTTTCAACATCAACATCCATGCAGTACAAAGAAAGGCTTCGCCGTAATCATCTTAAGCATGTTGTGAAACTCCATGTACACTAAGAAAACGCTGCAAAATCATCGTAGAAAGCGACAGCGAATAACTTTTAAACCCATGCACACAGTAAAACTTGACAGACCGATGTAGGTCACATAAACCGCGTAAATGCATGTGCTCTGAGTGTGACGTCATCAAGATTTGTACTTATTGGGGGGTTTTTGGTTAAAATCGTTCGTTATTCATGCTGTTGGATATTTTACTACACATTTTTATAGTTGTGACTTGTTAAGCGCTTTATCAGAATCAAAACTTGATAACTGCTAGTTACTTTTGTCTTTTTAATTTGGAACTATTTATATGGCGCATTGTTGGCATTCTACTCTGAGTACTTTGGCTGTCAAACAATCGGTTCAGAAAGTGGAACTAAATTGGTAATAAAAACACCGGTTTAAGCATGTGATAAAAAAGATCTGACACTAGTTGTCATTTAATACAAGAATTTTATTAAACTTGTCCATGAAAGTTGTTAGTAAGCTCGCCAGAGGCTTGCTTACTAACAAATTTCATAAACTCGTTTAATAAAATATTGTATTAAATGACAACTCGTGTCAGATCCTATATATCTTCATGGGAAAGTAAGGAGAAGACAGTGGAACCATGGAATGGTTACGTAACAAGACCAGGAAGATTGTCAAGAAACCCAGAAAGACTAATCGAATCGTGTTAGTCGAAATATATTAAATGTTTTATATAAAATAAATTGACACTATCTGTTTCAGAAGTAAACACCTCTAATTAATATATTATTAAATTACTTATTAACTTGAAAGGGGGGTGTTGTAATATGATATCGGCTACCTGCGAGTGGCCAGGCTTATCAGCAGTCTGTAGATAGCTAGCGTCGAATAAACATCGTAAACTACATAGTAGTCTTTATCTATCATCCCAATAGTTAACAAGAAAGACCATTGATGCAAAGCATCAAAGGTCGCCGTTTAATAATTTATGCACTTGTTATATGTTGAAAAACAAGGAATGTCAAGGCCAACAAGCATATTATGGTGCATTGAACCGCATCTATGAAATTCTCAAAATGTTTGTAGTTTTCTGCATGACAACATAGGCAAAAGCATTGAAATTGAAGATTTTCAAGTTGAACATTTCTTTAGGGGTGGGGTACATTAATAAACACGACAGAATTAGGGTGCTTGTGCACTGTACTTTTTGTCATTGCCACATACCCATATACCAAGTTTTATTTCAATATCATAAGTAGTTTTAAAGTAATGAAAAAGTAAGAAAAAGCGGCAAAGGGCAATAATTATGTAATTAGCTTAAAAACAGCTATAGTCATTGTGAACTGCACTTCCTCTCGTTGTGCTTAATACCATTGAATGATGTTTAATGAAATTCCAAAAAAGTAGTTTTCTAGTTATGCGTAGACAGGAAAAGATATAAAGGGAATAACTCTTGCAATACGCTGAAATAGAGTTATTGTTCATGTACACTGCAGTTCTAATCATATAGGGGGAGGGGGCAACGTCACCATGCTGGAATGACAACTTGTAGGGAAGAATAAGTTACCTCATTCATCATGAAGAAGTGATATGAAATAACAATTTAACAATTTGTGTAGTACTTTAATAAACATGATCATTTCGTCCGAAAGTTGCAAACATAAATAGAACATAATTATTGAACTGTAAAGTTGCAAACATAAATAGAACATAATTATTGAACTGTTATATAAAAAGTGAACATTGTTTACTAGATGAAATGCATTTATAACATAACATGCCTTTTAGCTGTTTAATAATACTAATGTTAACTTCTTCATTTACATAGTAAAGAAGAGTAGAAAATGGATGTTTTAGTTGATATTAACACAAAAACAGCATGTGTCTTATTGGACAATGGCATTTTTTTCAAATATGATAAAAATAACGCATTCAAACTGAATATGTATCAGACTATGTATGAAGGAAATAATACTGTTTCTATTTTTTCACAAAGGTTTTGAAATACAACAATGCACATATAAGCATAAATAGGCCAAATATGCAAAAACATAATAGTAAACAATGTGTGAAAGTGATACTGAACACTTAAAATAATTTCTTTGTGTATTAAATGAATATATACCAGAAAAGCAATACTAAATCAAGTCCAAAATGTATAATAACATGAAGAACACCCCTTTATGAATATCTTCATAACAAATCAGAGTACATGTAAACAATAACCATTTATATCATTAGTATCAAATGTGTCCAGTTTAAAGTGTGTTTTCATTTGCATTAAATTACATTGTAATATATACCAGAAAAGCAATTATAAAAATCCTTAAATGTATAAGAAACTGAAGACAATAAAGAATAACACCCATTTATGAATATCTCCAAAACAAATCAGAGGTCACCTATATATAAAACAATAATTATTCGTATAATTAGTATCAAATGTGTCTAATTTTTGTGTGTCTGTTCATTATCTTTAAATGAGCATCTTTAAAGTGAAACTCTTATTTGAAATCAATACATATAATTGTATATATAACACACATCAAATTGAATGAAAAAACAATAACTACTTATTTTATGCATTTACTGAAATATCGTTTACTGATAACAAGCTTGTCACCCTGTTTATAATAGCAGAATGCATGACAAATATTAAATGATCAATTGGTGATTGCTAAAAGATTTACTGTGGTCTACTATAGTATCACAAGGCAGAAATACCATGTTTTAAGTTCATTCTTATTAGCAAATTGAACTCAAGATCTTTCATTAAAAACATTGTTGTTGACATCTATCAACCCATTTTGAAAAATGAAAACAATAATATTAATTATCATAAGTCTTATTGTTTAGTAAGAGTGCATCTTTAATAAAAGTGCGTGTGTTTTTTCACTTAAATATGTAACAATTCAATTTGACAAATGAGACAAAAGTTAGGAAATAGAAGTAGTAATTGTACATAAAACAAAACATCAACACAAATTGACAAAGCTCAATATAACAGGAAATCTATATTATGAAAACAAAAATCCTTAAAGGCCATAATTATTTGAACTGAATTAAGGTATAAATAATACAAGCTTTTACGGACAACATAGTTATTATCATGGTACACTATGGGACTTTTATCCAAATTTTGAAGATTTTCTACTGTAAATTAAAAATATTTTGTCTTTATTTGATTTTTTTTTCACATTATCAGAGATTATGAAATAAACACAACAGTTTCTGGTAAAATAAACTTCAGTTAACAGAAAAATTACGTTCAACCGAACATATTATTGATACACATGGAAAAAAAAATCATTTTGATTGATCTTGTGAGTCTTCGGAACAGAGCAGTATTTCGATGTTTGAAAATATATAGCAGTTTTATAAATTCATAAAAAAATAGTTAATAATAAGACAACCTGCTGAAATCATTTAAATATTTTCTATGATGTCTAATGAACAATTCAAAAGACAATTTATGATAGTTTACCGTTCAGTTTTGAAGAAAATATACATAATGTCATGTAACTATACATTTTTATAACTAATAAAATGCTTAAAAATCAACCTTTTTCTTGTAAAAAGCTCAATTGGACTTATTCATAAAATGTAATCATTTAAATAAATGAATTTTACTTATGATACTAACTCAGAATTCAGATTTTAAAACAATGAATGTACTTTTAAATTAAAATATGTAAAGAAACAAGAACACTAAGTAGGCGGTAATGCCCTTCCAAAAATGTCAGAGTGAAAGTTCTCAACTAATGTCTTTTTAATATTATAACATGTAAACAGTCTCTGTTGGTAATCGATGTCTATTTGTTTTATTTAGTCAATGGTATTCTAACATTTAGAACTTTTCACAATAATTCTTCACTCTTCAACATTTGATGTTTGGTTTGTTCCCATGCATTTGTACTTGTAGTGTCTGCACAGATGAAAATTACTTAATGCTGAGTCAATGCTGATTTAACAGGTCTTTACCCATCTAGAATGTTTAGTGCTGTAAAAGAAAAAAAAGTACTTTCTAACTAATTTGTATAGATAATAATACTGCCATACATATACAAAATAAAATATAAACAGTTTAATATTTCTCAACATTATTTAAAAACAACAACAATAAGCTGATACATACATGTATATAATATAAAGAAAATTACTAAATTTATCAATAAAATTCATCATCATCACCACCACAATCACCACCACCACCACCTCTGGATTATTGAAAACAGTGAGTTTATAAAACAACAAACACCAACTCAAATATGTTTTATATGAAATACTCACATCATCTCTATCAGACGTGGATAGACATGGATGTCAAATCTGTCTCAATGATCCAACAAAGTATTTAATGCAGGCTGGAATTCTTCATATAATAGTAATATTCAGTCCTTTTCCTGCCTAAAAGAAATTAGACTTCTGATTATCAACCAACAGAAACTACAACTGTAAAATACAAATACACATGTATTAATTATACATTCTGCACTAATATCCGTTTTAGCCAAGAGTAAGGGTTGGTAGGCACAAATGTGTAGATGTTGTGCATATGGTTGATAATGATTCACAACAGTATGGCGTTCAACGAGACCTACACCAAGCAAATGAATGTCGCTTGTGTCCAAGCTGTTAATTGTGGCTTCCAGCCCGAAACCATGTACATCTTTTAATACAGGTTTATTTTGAAAATATGCAGTTTGTAAACAAATAATAGGTATTTTTAAGTCTAATATTTTTCTAAGATAAAACAATCAAATAAAAGATTACATACTCATATCATATACATAAATGATGTACATAAGTACATTTAAAAATATGGAACATGTACATAATGCACCAGTCAATTGTAACCACGGCCCTCCAGGTCTGGGGATATGCCGGGGATATGCCGGGGAAATGGGCTGTGTTTTTAACTTTCAGGTGGCCTCGCAGTGCCGGGTGAATACGGTGGTTTTGTCTTTGAGCCAGATATAGCAGGGAATATGCCTTACCTAGGCTCCCTGGGGTACGGGGCATATGGCGAGGATTTGACCATCAGTTCGTCCCCGCAGGACGAGGATTTTACCCGGGGTTGGCTGGACAGAAAGTCAAAGTCCCAGCTATTCCTCGGACCTGGTGGGGCTTTGGTTACAATTGACTGGTGCATTATAAGTAGATGTAAAGTATGTAACATGTATATTTATAGTACATGTAGAAATATTAAAACGCTGTCTTAACGTTAAGCAAATAAAAATGATTTAAGAATTCCAAAGAAATTAAAAAACAGACATTTTTGAACACATAAACTTACACAACTACTCAAGGATACTTACATGAATAGCCCTTTGATACGAATATCCCAATTCCATGCTGATTGTTGACATTAGTTTTTTCGACAGAAAATCTTCTCTTACGCGTATAATTCACTTATAATCCATGTTTTACTGTAATGACTCAAATTGTTAGATGTATCGTAATCAACTGTCAGTGTGCACTTTTAGTGTTTACTTATTTTAAACGTATATTCATGACAAAACCGAGTTTCCAACTATTAATCGACGATGTAGAAATTCCATTATTGACCTATAAATAGCGGGGAAATACCTTCTGGTTCTAAAAATAGCAACATCCGGATATGTGTAGTGTTCTCAAAATAAAACAACTCGGGGGCAATCGTAATACAATTTTACTAATGTCACCTTCAACACATTAGAAAATAAAAATAGGTGAACATTTAATCCAATATCGATTAAATTAAAGAAAACAGCTTACCTCATTGTTTATTAATGCAGTAACATAACAAAACAACATAAAACATAATTATTCCCATTCACATAATTACCGGTTCACACATTTTACATTTCATTCGGAACTCCTCCGAATATTTACATTTCCGGCACATGATATTACAGTTAACCAATCGGAAAACGTAAACGAAACGGGAACAGTTATTAAACTTATTTGTCGTTCTTCAAATATAATGTTTTGAAGATAAATTGAAAACAATCTATTCAACCACAAATAGCATTTTTAACACCCATGCAATCGCCATCCATTTGCATTTTTTAATCATAGTAACAGTAAAACCCAACTGTCAATCAACTTAAAAACCGCTCCTACCACTAACTAAAATAAATTCCCATTCCATAATAGGCGCGCTCTCCAGAGCGGCGCTAATAAATAATACGACAGTACCCACGCGTTAGTCAGTTTATTTCTAGTTTAGCAGTGTCGGTGCTTTATTCATCATGGAGTTCAGCTGGATATTTACTTCAATTGGGTGTAAGTTAATACTTTATTAAGTTTTGCTTTGTGTGTTTTATATCGTTGATACATTACCTATTCATTATTAATATTAAATTAGGTAGGATACACGGCAACTTAGATAAACATTCCATAATACATACAAGTTTAAATACCTACTATATGGCATGTACTTGTTACCTGTAAGGCCTTAAACTTCAAAAATTTCAGTGTAACTTACAGGTAATGCAATAAGATCGGTTTACCTGTGCTATACAGTTAATCGTTAAGCAAGATGTATTATTATGGGTCATTGAATGGATCGATTTACCTGTTATTTAAATAAACACACCATTCGTATTCTTCATACCCTGTGTTTCGAATAAGAAAAGACAAACAGGCTAAATTCCACTTATACAATTCAGGTTTAGCTTCGGTTGCTCCTAATATTACAGGAAATTATCATAACATGAAACATGAATAAAGGTATTAATATGTTAATACATGAACCATAGGTACTGGTAGATACGCATACGTGATGCTAATTGTAAAGTTATTGTAAAGTTAAGGTACCTATTTATCTATCTCAGTTCATTACAGGACTCAATGTTAACGTTACTTTGATAAAACATAGCTATTGCATGCGATGCGACAAACATCGACCGTATTCATTGTATGGACTACGTGGATCTTATCGCTGGAGTTTGTTCATAGTTGATGATTTTATTTAATGGTTTTCCCATTCAAAATGAACGACAGTTACTAAGAAATTTTAAATCTAATGGAATAAAAGGATCAAGAAACTCACGCCAGTGGGTGATGCCTTTCTTACGAGTCTACGTATCCAATAAAGAACCTAGGAACCTATACATCATACTCAAATCACTTCTCAAATGTCCAACCCTTTTGCCAGCAATGTGCATGTGCAGATCTCACTTATGACACTGTTTGTGACAACATATTCTATTCACTTTGAAACAAACGTTCATTGATCTTGGAACATACACAACGCAGTTTGTTAAGATCATAATTGAACGGTACCTTTTATGGCCTTTCGATTATTTCAAACTATAGCCACTCATGAGCTGTGAATAGAAAATTTCTCCTGTTGTTGGAAACAAAATTCTTAAAGAAAATATACCTTATTTAATTGCCATTTAGTATGTGATGTAAAAAAAGATTCAAAGAGTATTGCAGGTACGTATAATAGTCAAACTCGATATAGACTGTTGTGAATATTTATATAAAAACTACTGAATCAAGTCCAGTAGTAGAACGTTTCATCATAAACACCGTTTTAATGACACAGGACCAATGCCAATGAAACAGAACACAAAAAAATGTAGTTTGCATATCATACATACTTTTAATTCGATGTAAGGTTAGTATCTAAATATCTAACAAAGCCGAAGTCCCAGTTTAAGGTAATTGTCAAAGTGAACACTGTACCTGTAATCATAGAAAAAACTTCACATGAAATATACATTTATCGGAATAAACTGTCACGGCTCCAGTAAGTATGTTCACATCAAACACCACTTCTAAATTTATATGTTTATTTGTGTGACTACATTTGCAGATTCATGAGTGAAACATCATAATTGTATGGTGTGTTTTTGAAGTAATACGGCTACTTTTAATACTGAATGTAATATGTGCCATTCGGTTAACTTCCATGCATATCAATGCATACAATACGCAGAATACCTTGTATTTGTTTAACTTCCCACTGTAGACGTAATTTAGAATGCCAGTCTCCGATAGCGTCTTTCATGTGTAACGCCGCAGGTAAAAAAGTGAAAAGGTTATCCTTAAAACGTTGGTTTGCAGTGGCACGATCGGAATGAATGCAATATGTTAAGATTATGTTACATCATTTGGAATATCACTGTTATCAGTTATCCTTTTTGCGGCCTATATCCGCCTGTCATGTTCATTTTTTAATCTATTGATCAATACTTGGAATTGTTACACTACAACCTGTCCGAAGCTCGACGAACTCGTCTATTTTCTTTTAGATTGTTTTTTTTACTAACCTATGGATCAACACCCGCAATCGTTTCAATATAGCTGCACCCTGTCAAAAACTGTAACCCACGATGGCTACATTGGGTTTGCATATGGAGACATTCCATGTGCCCATAGATCGTAATACTAAAAGTGCCAATCTTGTGACTGGCGACCCGCACTCATACATGTTTAAGTAAATGAAATATATCAAATATGGGACAGACGGTGGGAATAAGTAACGACATGATACTAACATATTATGCAAACACCAGACGGTAGTGTGTGCATCATTATATTCTATAAATGATTGAATTTCACATTTACAATTAGCAAACCTTCATAGCACCTGGTTACCTTTTTTAAGTCGTTCTGGCGATGGACAGGGCACAGGCTGCATGCGACCAGAGCGAAGCGACGAATAACTGTATGGCCGGTTTCACCACATATATCACCCAGGCAATGAGTTCCGTGTCGGATCCCAACCAGATGGCCACCGTCTTTTGTTCGTAAGTGATAAGTCAGGAGACAATGAAGCGTACCTGAGTCTCTTGATGAAATACATTATCTTTCTTTAAGTCGTCTTCTTTCGAAACAACATAAGTCACAGTTGCAAGAACCTATTATTATAAACACGATTTCAATAATCTTATTAAAAATATTACATATGTTGTTTTAATCTGAAATTAACTTAGCTAACAGAATGTTACTGTAGATAGTATGTAATTTTTTAACTTCAACTTAATAAAAGTAAATTCGTTCGGCAAGATTGAGTTTCTTATTTTTTATAATTCGGTGTTGCATTTGCTCGATGTTTATGTTTAACCAGGGAAGAGGGACAGAGCGTACTTGCATGCATGTACTCTATAGTGGAGCAGTGTCCGGAACTCATTTCGAGTATGGGGGAAGGTGTAATGCCCTCTCAGGAGGAAATTCAAAGGACATGCACACAGATTCCTTCCGGTAGGTGATTCTAGGGTGAAAGGGAGTATGACGAAATAATGTCAAATGATTATATTTAGAACGTTATCAGCCACATAGACCCAAAAATGGTTAACAGCTCGATGGCGTAGCACAAGGGCTCAATCGAATAAATATCGAAAAGAAATAAACAATCTGCAATACACCAGTTGGATTGAATACTTTAGTCCAATTGCTTGACGACTTTAAAGCATTTAATTGTGTTTATACTGTGTTATTCCATACAATATACTATTTAAACGATGGATGGTTTTGATCTTGAACTGCCTGTTTGTTGATATCGTCTCGTTCGTATTTAAGGTAAACACTGGACCCGGGTATGTTTAACAAAACATATTTTACTGTTAACAATTTATCTATAGTTAGTTCGGTGTTTGCCGACTGACTTGTTACAACATTACCCGCGCCCCGAAATATTTTTATTCTATCCGGTGGTCAATATCTGTTTCTGGGCACCTTCTGTATAATATATATCTCATAGATGTTAAAGGGTTGACTTTCCGGTCGCCTTCTGTATTTGACACATATACAGTTAAAAAAACTTTTCCGAGTGCCTTCTGTGTATACCTTATATATGCTGAGGGCTTGCTTTTCCGAGGGTCATCTGTGTATACCTTATATAGGTTAAAGAATTACTTTTTCCGAGGGCATTTTGTGTATACCTTATATAGGTTGAAGGTTTGCTTTTCCGAGGGCCTTCTGTGTATACCTTATATAGGTTGAAGAGTTGCTTTTCCGAGCGCTTTCTGTGTATACCTGATATACAGTAGGTTAAAGGTTGCCATTTCGCGGAACCTCCTGTAACAGAAAAATCACAAAAACATTTTCACAATTATATATTATTTATATACGTAAGGTACATAATCTATATTTACCCAGATTCAGAATAATGTTGTTATGGGCATAAAATACGCCATATGAATATATGTAATAGACTGAATTACCTCGTAGCATTATTCAAAATATGTTATTTGTATTTATATTTAGGTTATTTTTTTATCTGATATGTCATTCAATATCTTCATACTGAAGTTAGAAAACGAATGCTCAAAAAAAGGAGTTCGTGGTACGTTCGTTCAATATAAGTTTTGATGCATATCTCATTAAATAATGTTCATTGTTTGCAAGAAACAATAACAAGCAATAGCAGCTCGCGTTTTATTTACAAGAGTGGCACAGTGTTATTCGCATCGGTCAGTTAAATTTCAGAGATTCTCGCTAAATTCAATTGGATTGCGATCGCTTGTGTTGTTTAAGAATTATTTTTGCAATCTTTCTTTGCAGATTACTTTCTTTACGTATGTACCAATGATTGCCTTTAACCCAAATATGAGTACAAAAGTATTGGAATTTTAAATGCATTGTACAGCATACGTTTCATTTCATATGTAAGGTAAAATATAAAATACTTTAGAAGCTGAATTTCGAGGAGATTTTTCAAATAAATTTATTTTGTGTGTGACATTTTATCATTTTCTATATAATTTTCAGGCAGTTTTTGTACACTAACGTGTTGAAAGATTATTTCATTGATAGTTTAATTTAGATTAGAAGCTTGCTTCGCCTTATGGTTTGTGCATATCATCCATGCATTTTAATTTAGTTGGATGTAAAAAATAGGTTATTTATTTTGCACCAATCATAAAACAATATTTGTGTATGGATGAATCGTCAGCAAATAAATATATATTCATTTTGTTTTTAGACCGTGCATATAATTCAAAAACAATAGTGGTCCAAGTATTGATCCCTGCCTGGTGAGATGATATGAGGAGCAGGCCAGATTTTATATTTCTAACTTTTCACCACAATTTGTAATCACTTTGTACTAATCAAATTAGCCCAGTAGATTTACTTATACAAGTTTATCAGTTAATATATTTAATAAATGTCCACTTCATGCCCGAGTATTCCAACGATGTAACACAGGTAGGTTGGATTGATATTGAACCCGTTAAAATTAGAATCTACCTATATTAATAAAACTATTTCCAACCGTGTGTGAATTTCAGGCCCTTGCATGACAGCGATGACATGCATAGCCAGCGCTTCTCAGACGTCCAATATGGGCTTTGACGAAAGCTTTAGAGCCACTAACAATCTGACCTTCCTTATTCCGCTTATGGGAATGTCCTGTGGGTATGCAACATTGTATATGGTTTAAGGTGGAAAACCGTAAAACGGTTTAAAGCTTTTAGATAAAAGATCGCCCTAGTCCACGGCTACTAGTTTAGGTATTTAGGTATAGACTTTTTGATCGATCATTGAGCGTCAAAGCTCAGGGCCGCTTGGTTAAAGGTGAAGTATCTGATCATAGTAATTGAGTATATGGCTTCTTGTATAACGACATAGCCTGTAAGACAACAAAGCGACTGAGAACGACTGGTGGATATTGTAAAGGTAGAGTATGGCAGATGATGAAGCGCCTATGTACAGGGCCGCTGGATTAAGGATATGGTCTGACAAAGTATAAGGAAGCTCGTTCAAGTGTATACTCTGTCAGGTCATAGATCGACTAAGTATAAGGCCTGGGTTCAAAGGAATTGTCTGTCATGTCATAGAGCGCCTTAGTACAGGGTAGCTCGTCTTAGTGTATAGTATGTCAGGTCATAGAACGCCTTAATACAGGGAACCTCGTCTTAGTGTATAGTCTGTCAGGTCATAGAACGCCTTAATACAGGGAAGCTCGTCATAGTGTATAGTCTGTCAGGTTATAGAACTTCTTAATACAAGGAAACTCGTTTTAGTGTAAAGTTTGTCATGACATAGATCGACTGAGTACACGGCCGTTGGTTTAAAGGAATTGTCTGGCATGTCATAGAGCGCCTCAGTGCAGGGCAGCTCGTGTTAGTGTACAGTCTGTTATGTCAAAGACCGACTGAGTACACGGCCGATGTTTTAAAGGTATTGTATGTCAGGTCATAGAGCGCCTCAGCGGAGGGCAGCTCGTTTTAGTGTACAGTCTGTCATGTCATAGATCGACTGAGTACACGGCCGTCGGTGCAAAGGTATTGTATGTCAGATCATAGTGCACTTCAGGGCAGAGTCGTGATTAAAAGAAAACTTCTTCCGGGTCGCACATCCAGTACAGGGCCACAGGATTAAAGGAATAGTTTCTCCGTATAAAGAGTATTCACCAAGTCAGATTAAAGAACAACTAGTAACAGGGCCGATGAATCAAAGGGACAGCCTGTTCCGACATACAGAGCCTGCGGAGAGGGCTGCTGGTTTAAAATGTACACTCTGTCTGTCAGCTCATAAAGCACCAAGATACATGTGAACTAGTTAAAAGCTACATTATGTCTGTCATTGTGCGCATATTAACAGCCGCATTAGTATAGGGCCCTAGTTGATAGATAAGTTATGTCCTATTATCAACCGCGTTATTATATTGCCGAAAGCTTATAGAAACATTTTACCATATTAGCAAGAACGTAAGTAAAATCAAAACCGGTCCAGTGGTTTAAAGATTGGTAATGAAAAATTTAGAACCGCGTTAGAACAAGGCCTCGGTTTAAACGTATATGCAATATAGAGCATTATAATATGTAGAATTAGTTGTTTCATACTGAAACAGGACTTTCTTCATCAAAACAAAACATGCGCTAGCATTGCTGCTCAAAATGTTTAGCCACAATACTTTCGGGCGCCGTTTAAATGTCCTTCATATGTCGATATGTTTTCAGTCGCCCGTTTAGTTTGCCAATCTGCAACAAATGAATTGCTTGAAATGATTTTATTCCATCAATTTAACAGTCCAATGAAGGAGCAGTTCAACTGTTTGACACCGGAAGTGGAGGAACAGTGTACAGAAATCACTGACCAGATAAAGCAAATGATCCCCATGATTAACACCGGCATGCCGGATGGTCTCGTCTTTCCCGAGTACGACGTCCTGAAAGCGTTCATCAGAACCGGATGCACAGACGTCCCTGAAGGTATTTGAATATTGATGGTGTTATTCCGAAATAACATGTTAACAAGAAGTACCCAGGTATGTCATTTAGTGAGTATTGTCGATGACATCATGCCGAACAATACCGTGTACACAATCGAAACGCTGTAAAATGGTCAAATAAATATTGATGTGATGAACTGACATAAAAGGTTGAAATCCAGGTCCACTTGCATTTGTTTTTCTAATATATGCTCTTGCATTAAAGCAAGTAAAGGAATGTAGAATTTTATCTGAACCTCGAATTGTATGAATAAATGTATGTGAAATTCAAAATTTAACATTTTTTCTCCTCCAAATAGATATGGCTACCAACACGTGTGTGCAAGACAATTTGGAGTCGACGGCATTTAAGGAGTGTATGTGGAAAGCGACAACCGACTTCAAAACTCCAATGGAAATGAAGAGCTGCGGGTATATTTTCTGTAGTGCACAACTTATACCAACTTTCTCCTTAGAGCTTTCCCTTGCCTTTATTATTTTGACTTTTTAGCAATAATAACACGCTTGGCTTACTCCGTCAGACATCAATTTGAACATGTTCTAAATACATACAAGATCAATGTTGATGCTAGGCATCAAAGACGCGGCTGAATGGGTTTTATTGAATATAATACGTGAAAAATATCGATACCCAATTGGCTCAATAAAGTCATGTGACAATATATACAATTGTTAACATTACGAATAAACACGGACATAGCAAAACTATAACGGTTTAATTAACTTTCTAGATCGTAGCTACTCGGTCGTCTCCGGCATGCGTAAATTATTTAGATTGATACCTTGCATTATCACCGATAAAATTATTGGTGTCGGGTCGATATCATTTCGGCCTGATCCTTTTCGGCCTACTTTTATTCATTAATGTTTGTTTTAAATCGTGTGAATTACGCTTTGAACTTTCATTTTATATAAGTTAAATTTAAATTCTGTTAATTTCGTTATTGCGACTTATATTTGTTGGTAAAATCGTAAGCTTTGTGCTTCCATTTTATATCACTTAAACTTAAAGTAGTCAATTAATGTCGTGTTAAGGCACTTATAGTTGTTATCAAATGCATAATTTAAACTATTATTCACAATATGCCCGTAAATTCTCACATGCTTATTTACTACCAAAGCTTGTATATAAATCGTTTTCACAGAAAGTAAATTTCTAAGATAACCAACTCGTATGACCGGCGACCAGTTAATAAAAAACACAGAGAATAACTTTTTTTAATTTACTGTTTTAAACATTAGGCTTATTCGTTTTATATGACGTTTTGGAAGTTTAACACGCATCAAAACGGTTATTGACGACAAATTTTAAGTAAAGTTGAATAAGAGTTGATATCATTAACAAATATTGTTTTCCATAACTAAAATTTATCCGTATACACTTCCCCATTGACAATTGCAAACATGTATCCCTATAAACGTGGCCTCCAGGCCTCGTCTAATAATGTACATAATCGAGTAAAGTCCAAATACGTATAATCTTTATAATCGACGCAAATACTGTCTGAATACATGGCCTACATGACCGAGTTAAGATTGAGTACAAAGCATATATGACTAGGCCTCACATTAAAACATAACATTAATGAAGGGGTGTAATCCTACAGTATATTTATAGTTAACATCACTGATTAGCGAATATGATCCAACGGCACATAGCCAACTTGCCCGAATATGATCCAACGGCACATAGCCAACTTGCCCGAATGTGATCCAACTGCACATAGCCAACTTGCCCGAATATGATCCAACTGCACATAGCCAACTTGCCCGAATGTGATCCAACTGCACATAGCCAACTTAACCGAATATGATCCAACGGCACATAGCCAACTTGACCGAATGTGATCCAACAGCACGTAGCCAACATGACCGAATGTGATCCAACGGCACATAGCCAACATGCCCGAATGTGATCCAACTGCACATAGCCAACTTGCCCGAATGTGATCCAACTGCACATAGCCAACTTGCCCGAATATGATCCAACGGCACATAGATAACTTGACCGAATGTGATCCAACAGCACGTAGCCAACATGACCGAATGTGATCCAACTGCACATAGCCAACTTGCCCGAATGTGATCCAACTGCACATAGCCAACTTGCCCGAATGTGATCCAACTGCACATAGCCAACTTGCCCGAATATGATCCAACTGCACATAGCTAACTTGACCGATTGTGATCCAACAGCACGTAGCCAATATGACCGAATGTGATCCAACTGCACATAGCTAACTTGACCGAATGTGAGCCAACGACATATAGCCAACATGACCGAATGTGATCCAACGGCACATAGCTAACTTGACCGAATGTGATCCAACGACATATAGCCAACATGACCGATTGTTATCCAAAGGCACATAGCCAACATGACCGAATGTGATCCATCGGCACATAGCCAACATGACCGATTGTGATCCATCGGCACATAGCCAACTTGACCGATTGTGATCCAACGGCACATAGCCAACTTGACCGATTGTGATCCATCGGCACATAGCCAACATGACCGATTATGAACCTACGGCACATAGCCAACTTGACTGATTGTGATCCAACGGCACATAGCCAACATGACCGAATGTTATCCATCGGCACATAGCCAACATGACTGATTGTGAACCTACGGCACATAGCCAACTTGACCGATTGTGTTCCATCGGCACATAGCCAACATGACCGAATGTGATCCATTGGCACATAGCCAACATGACTGATTGTGATCCTACGGCACATAGCCAACTTGACCGATTGTGATCCATCGGCACATAGCCAACAAGACCGAATGTGATCCCTCGGCACATAGCCAACATGACTGATTGTGATCCATCGGCACATAGCCAACTTGACCGATTGTGATCCTACGGCGCATAGCTAACTCGACCGACTGTGATCCTACGGCACATAGCCAACATGACCGATTGTGATCCATCGGCACATAGCCAACTTGACCGATTGTGATCCAACGGCACATAGCCAACAAGACCGAATGTGATCCCTCGGCACATAGCCAACATGACTGATTGTGATCCTACGGCACATAGCCAACTTGACCGATTGTGATCCATCGGCACATAGCCAACTTGACCGATTGTGATCCTACGGCGCATAGCTAACTCGACCGACTGTGATCCTACGACACATAGCCAACTTGACCGATTGTGATCCGTCGGCACATAGCCAACTTGACCGATTGTGATCCTACGGCACACAGCTAACCATGTCATGACATGTCTAAATGGGGTCCTACGGCGTATATATAACGCCAATGTAGATCGAATGTGCAATTTTCCTAATCTGGGATTATCTTCAAGTTAAATAGTCAAGCAAAAGACCCTTTTAGTTCCAATGGTGTTTAGAGAAGATAACGTAACAATCCTGTTTAACACATTTTTTAATATTTTAACTTATCGCGTACATTTTTAATCCCCCATGCACATGCTCGCGCCCACGCTATAACTTACTTATGCATTGATGGATTACCATATTACTTGGTGCAAATGTTGTCCTCATTGAGACGATGTGCTGTGATCTTGACCCGGATCAATACCTAAAAGGTCAAGGTCACACGAGACATTTAAAGGTCAGAGTACACATGCTCGTGCCCACGCTATAACTTACTAATGCCTTGATGGATTACCATATTTCTTGGTACAAATGTTGTCCTCATTGAGTCGATGTGCAGTGACCTTAACCCGGGTCCATACCTAAAAGGTCAAGGTCACACGAGCCATTTAAACCTCAGAGTACACATGCTTGTGCCCGGGCTTTTTACATCAAGCAGTGTAGTCTTGTCAATTCTTACTGGATTTATTGACCTTATACATGTCATGTACTTTTAGCAACAATAACTGAATTGATCCAAGAACTCGAACCAATTGCAATTTGTGCCAGTAACCCATCATTAGGTTTTGGGTCCATAATATCACAATGCTATATAGAGGATAAGATATAAATGTTAATTAAAGGTGTTAAACAAGTTGCACAGATTGATACTTAGCACACTCTACCAAGCATTATCATTTTGTGCAACAAGCTTAATATTTAAAAAAAACAATGGACACAAATGTTATAATATATTTATAACATGTGTTTTCTCTTCAAAAGCAGTAAAACAATGTTATGACGTCACCACACTATATATGTATCATTTTATCGAAAATACTTAAGGCTTGCTATTTCATCGATGTTATAAATCAAGGACTCATTTTCCTTCCTATTTTTAACCAAAATAACCTTGACATTGATCTTACCTACACTACACACAATATGAAAGACAGATATCCTTTTATAATATGTTCAAATATCCAAGAATATTTAGGTTATCGACAACAACAACTTGTTTTTTCCTATATTCCCACTTTTGTATAGGTAAACGTGTTAACATAAATTAACCTGATGTAAGCAAAGGTTGATAATTAAATGACATAACTTTCATGCATTTGATGCCGTTCAATGGCGAATTCTTATGCATTTTAACGAATGTTTCCGCACAGGAAAAAACATGAAAAGGAATTGGATTTTACTTTTTCTGTGTTGTAGGGCCACGGATGCCCGGCTCATGTGCCTAAACAAATCCGTCGGGAAGCAATGTGGCAAGAACTATTACACCGCCCTGGCCACCAAAGGAGACCACTTTCTCACGATGGACCTCTTCACGTGTGACCGGGCCATGGGCGCCGCCCCGGTGGTCAGTCTGTCTGCCGCGGCATCGCTTGTAGCTGTAGTTGCAGCCCTTTTATTGCATTTTTAATTGTGTATTTTTATGTTTGATTACAAAATTGTATCTGTACTCAACAGTTTTGAAATCTGACTAAAGACTATGATATAGCTTAATCTGTATAACATTAATGACGATGTGGTTTATAAGATAAATGACGAAGTGGTATATAAGATAAATGACGATGTGGTATATAAGATGAATGACGATGTGGTATATAAGATGAATGACGATGTGGTATATAAGATGAATGACGATGTGGTATATAAGATGAATGACGATGTGGTATATAAGATAAATGACGAAGTGGTATATAAGATGAATGACGATGTGGTGTATAAGATTAATGGCGCTGTGGTATGA
This sequence comes from Mya arenaria, assembly GCF_026914265.1. Classification (NCBI taxonomy): domain Eukaryota; kingdom Metazoa; phylum Mollusca; class Bivalvia; order Myida; family Myidae; genus Mya; species Mya arenaria. Next base: position 1,420,927 of record NC_069136.1, on the reverse strand, counting down.
ATCAGAGTGAACAGTTTTTCGTTTAGATCTTGAAACGTTCTAATTTCGACTAGTTGATTCTAAGGATACTATTATGCATATTTGTAACTGTTCATGTACTCTTTCACTTTATAGTATAGTATAAGTATATAACACTTGTGAAAATTGTTAAAATGTTATATTCAATTTGTTTGTCGTCTACAATATGATATGTATCTTTTTTATATATCTATCTGATTGATACATGCATACCGGAAGTGATGTCTTGCAAAACATAATGTTCTGTTGCGGAATGAGAACAAAACATATCTTAGTTGCATTCAAACTTTGAACACAAAACATACATTGGCGCTAAGCAATTGTTTTACAGAGCTTAGTTTTTTGAACGAATTTCCGCTAAAGCTTAGAATTTTATTTTTTTCTTGTTTCTGTTTTCATTGCCCAGATTTTCAATCATACAAACATATATATATGTTTGTATGATTGAAAATATATATATATATATATATATATATATATATATATATATATATATATATATGTGTGTGTGTGTGTGTGTGTGTGTATGTATATAACATATATACATTTATCCTGCATTACAAAGTGTTAAACCAAAAATATCCATGTAAACAAGTGCATATTGATCTAAATCTTTGTTTATCAAAACCGATTTGGAACTATTTTTCTACAACATCAAAAAAAAGTAGATTTTTTTGAGAATTGGTGTGTAGTTTATGCAATCTATTTGATATACTTTCTTTCTTTGTTCGCATTAAGCAAACACTACTTCATTGAACATACATGTGGTGAATAATCTGAATTCAGTCATAAACGTTTGCGAAAAATGATATTTCCAAAACACTGATGTTTGAGTCTATGTTCATTAAACACAAGTCACATGACATGTATGCAACACTATTGTACGTGTATAGCTTGTCATTTTAAATTAGTTATATTTTCACTGAAAATAATTTTTCGAAGACATTCAAACCTAATGCTGATCTAAGCTGTCGAAAACTGTATTGAAGTCTGAAAACGTATCAGGCCGTTTAAATCGTTTCCGTTTACAAAATTAACAGCTTCTTGTTAAATGCGAACAATATAAATTATATGCTTTTTAAAAGCTTTGTTAAATTTATGTAATGTTCAAAATTTCCGTTTCTTTCTCATTATTGTTTTCTTTTTATTGCTTAAATACTGTATAGATTTATCCCTTATATGGCCTTAAATTATTTCCTATAGGGTATTCGGGTTCGATTCTTTATAAAATTCTACAAACTCTTTGATACATGCCTTGATTTCATTTTGAAAGTTGTTATCTGCAAAGAATGAATTATTCAATTAAAAAAAACCTGGACCTGGAGAATTTTCGTTTAAATTAGGTTTTAAGCTTACTAGAGAATGGCCAGATTTATACCGGGTTTTAAATTGCAAGCGATAACTTCATTGAAGAATTAAGTTGATTCCAAACAAATAATGAAGGTGACAAAAACATGTTGCTTTGCTGCTAGAGTACCTTCGTTTGTCTTTATGTTTTAACGCACTATATACAAAAAGTATCACAATTTTCTAGTATCATATGTAGCTGTCTGCTGCAATTCTTTAACAGTATTAAAATATTCCCATTTCAAAATAAGTTTATCCTTGTAGAGGTTAATATTGTTTTCCAATGATTGTAAGAATTCTACATCATCTAATTTCGGACCATACACTTAAATAAATATCATAAACATATCATTTGTATTGATATTTAGAAGGTGTAATCGACTTGGTATTATTTCTTTATATTCTTCAAATGTGTACTTGGAATTTGAATTTAGAAAGGTTCCCACGCCTTTACTGTATGTGCTGTATCTAGTTAGGAAGCACTTGTCCGCCAAAGGTTTCTTCCAATCATTTACGTTATTCAATGAATGTGAAAATTGTATTTCTTGTAGCATACATATTGAAAAAGATATTTTTCGCGCTTGGGTCGAGAACTTATGTGCTTTACTTTACATACACTTTATGGCAAGTTATTATAAATGATAGTCAAGTACATAACATGCTCCTTTATACAAGTATTTACAAGAATGAAATCCACATAACAATACAAAATGTAGTGTGCTGATTATCAATCTTAAAGTATAGACAAAAGGTATCAACAATACTTATGTAGAAAGGAGGTGTGGTGCAATGTGTTGTCATCACGAAGCCTCTTCATTATGTACACATAACAAATAGATGTAGAAATATCTCATGTATGTATTATTACAAAAAAAGTTTATAACTAAACGTTCTCACAGCAAAAAAAACCCACACAATACAATGAGCATTATGTACATAGAATAAAAAAGCATTACAGGTATGTCATATTTGTTATTACCTGATAGAATTATCTTATTACAATATTGATTTGAGGTTGTTTGTCTCGTCGACGAAAACATTTGTTGCATGCATGTATCTTGGTTTTGGAGTTAAGTGTACACGTTTACTAGTCAATATCTAAGTGCCTTATTACATATAACAAGAAACAGAAGTAGGGTGTTTAAGATGGAACCCCGTGAGATATTAATATGGCATAATAAATGTATTATATTTCGCAAATTTTTTTATGAACAGTAAATGGAATTCAGAAAAAATCTGAAGTTAGTATTCAAGCAAACGCATATAATATTAAGGGCCTTCCGCCAATTAGCGCCAGCAATTTTGTGCCCTATCTCCCTTCCGCAATGCAAAAGTGGATGGGGTAGGCCAAAAATTAAATTGTTTGAAACGTTCATGTTTAACTTAGTTTTGAGGAACACCCTTTTTCAGGAGTAGAACAAACATCCTTTGCATCATTTTGGGGGGTAAAAAGGAGGAGTTGAGCAAATTTTACGAAACAAGATTTTATCAGATTATGGTTCAAAAGGCATTTGCATTTTTTCAGAAAAAGTCTGTCGACAATAAAAAAAAATATGTTTGTGACAAAATGCTCCAAACTACCAATACAACAATGTATTGCGAGTTCTTCATGATGGATGTGTTATGCTTGCTTAATAGTGAACCATAGATGTTTAAAAAAATCATTTTATATTTAGTTTTCATATGGTTCACTATTTAGCAAGCATAATGCATACATCAGTTGCAACATGTGTTGGTGTAATACGTACATCGGTTGCAACATGTGTTGGTGTAATACGTACATCGGTTGCAACATGTGTTCGTGTAATACGTACATCGGTTGCAACATGTGTTGGTGTAATACGTGCATCGGTTGCAACATGTGTTGGTGTAATACGTGCATCAGTTGCAACATGTGTTGGTGTAATACGTGCATCAGTTGCAACATGTGTTGGTGTAATACGTGCATCAGTTGCAACATGTGTTGGTGTAATACGTGCATCAGTTGCAACATGTGTTGGTGTAATACGTGCATCAGTTGCAACATGTGTTGGTGTAATACGTGCATCAGTTGCAACATGTGTTGGTGTAATACGTGCATCAGTTGCAACATGTGTTGGTGTAATACGTGCATCAGTTGCAACATGTGTTGGTGTAATACGTGCATCAGTTGCAACATGTGTTGGTGTAATACGTGCATCAGTTGCAACATGTGTTGGTGTAATACGTACATCAGTTGCAACATGTGTTGGTGTAATACGTACATCAGTTGCAACATGTGTTGGTGTAATACGTACTTCAGTTGCAACATGTGTTGGTGTAATACGTACATCAGTTGCAACATGTGTTGGTGTAATACGTACATCAGTTGCAACATGTGTTGGTGGAATACGTACATCAGTCGCAACATGTGTTGGTGGAATACGTACATCAGTCGCAACATGTGTTGGTGGAATACGTACATCAGTCGCAACATGTGTTGGTGTAATACGTACATCAGTCGCAACATGTGTTGGTGTAATACGTACATCAGTCGCAACATGTGTTGGTGTAATACGTACATCAGTCGCAACATGTGTTGGTGTAATAAGGTGTTAAGAATTTTTTATGGAATAAGAATTTAATAGATTTTCAATAAAAAAAAACATTAACATGTTTACAGCTCTAAATGCCTTTACATAAACTACCTTTTGCACGGTGAAAGTCAAACACTCTTAAGAGTCCCGTCTCAGAGTAAACGTGCCCAATATTCAGCGTATTTTACACTTGCCGGTGATGACATTGTTTTGATAGTAAAGCAGATGCTGTAGGTGAGATGGTGTTTTTTGTAATACTATAGGACCATATAGAACCCGAGGCATACATATATCCAATAACGATAAGTAGGCAACAAATCTAGGAGTCTTACAATGTGGTATAGAATATTATATTAAGCGCTTAATACTGTTAAATATGTTTAGTCTAATCAACAAGACAAGTCAATTTAACACTCTTATTCCCTCAAATGCATAAACACCGTGAACATATTGATGTTAATAATAAATGCAAAGCAATTTAAATGCTATTTTGAGGACCATGTTGCCTGTGTGTAGTTTATATATTGCATTTTTGAAGAAGCCAAGTTAAGATGAGAAATGTTAGTTGATAATTCTAAGTATGCGATGTAAGAATAGATTTTTAGAATAAGTTCAGTATATTTTTATGATATAATGTGTGCAATACCAGGAGGATAGCGTAGCTCCACTTACATTTTAGTTAGAAAATAGTATAAAGTAGTTAAGTATAGCAATATATAAAATTGTCTAGTTTTATTTCATATATGTTAGAGTTCTGTAGCACTCACGCTACCATTGTGAATTGAAGTAACTGTAAAGGACTGTTTAAATTGTGTACTTTTTATAAATTGTAGCGTGCTCGCTGAATGGATTTTACCCGATGGCGAGGTTAAATAAGCTTACTACACAGCAACCCAAATAATTAATACATATGTATCGGGTATCATTAAATGTCTGATAAATTTAACCAATGCAAAAAACTTCGTATTTGAGTTTAGGCCTAAAAAAAAAATATGTCTGTTTCCTGTAACCCGACCGACCGTAATTTTTACCGCCGACCGCAATTTTTTTATGCCCCAAAATTCGAAAAGTCAGATTTTTAGCGATCTCTGGCCTATGATGACAACGATAATTTAAATATTTTGGTAGTGTCCGAATCGTTGCATAGTTACAAACGTTTCCGGTTTGGCAAGTTGAAACAATGGCAAAAACCTTAATGGCTGTGACATTAAACTGCAGGGCTTTCAATTGACCCGAGCTCCCGGGTTTTGACGCACAGGAATCGTAAATGACCTGAAATCAACGCATCATCCATTTGTAATATGCATCAGTTTTGACACGGGATATTTCAGTGTGAGAGTCGGTATCATCTGAAAGGAGCCTCAATGCATGATCTGAATGTTTGTTTAACCCGCAAGAGCAATTTACACCCGAAGTGACAAGTGATTATCGATCTGGAATCTGATCGGTAACCTTGTCAGTTAGCAGCACTCAAACTCAATGACGTAATATTAACTCCGCCCATTATGCAAATTAACGGATACCTTCCGCTTTTTCGCTAAGTGCAATGGTTTTGAAAAACAACAATGCTAGGATATATTTTGTTCATTTATTTTAAGTTTTTTTTATTATATCTCCAGTTAATTAAAAAATATTCTTATAAGTTTTTAATGAGTTAACAGAAAAATAAACATTTTTCATACCACATGGTCTAAAAGGCACGGAAAACAGGTGCACGCTAACTTCCTGTCAATTTTAATGAAAGTGAAAGGAGAACTACGTAGATCGTTGTTAGTGTTATAGTTTAGTTCTATCACGGACCTGGTTTATAGGTCCGTGGTTCTATAACAAAACTGTTATGGTTTTGCCATTTATGAAAAATACGATGTTGCAATACTGGCAATAGGAACTTTAAATGTTTTTGTTTACTTCCGGAAAAAAAAGATAAACCTGAAAGTGAAAGTTAAAGTAAGAAAGATGTCGTTGCAACTAAACAATCGCTGGTGCATATTGGAATTTGACAAGGATGCACTGGATTACATAACAAAGATGCATTAACTAAATAATATGTTCGTCAGAGTCAGAACATATTTTACCAAGTTTTGACTCTGGGAATGTTTTAACCCCCGTAGTCCAGTCAAGTCCAGAAAAGGAAAAAACAATAAGGTATTCTATTGAAAGTTACATTGATTATCGTGCTAGAGATTTTTACAGAATGAACAGTGGATCTAATACAGCAGATCTTTTTAAAACACTGAAAATTGTTAAAAAAAATAAGTTGTGGAAACTATTTAAGGTACTGTACGTGTACTAGTTTTGCTGTTTTACTGTTTAAAAAAGAAAATGGTATTACTTTTTATTAGTCAGTCTAAGCTTTTTTGATACTGATTCTAGTCTATTTAAACATATTCCAGTCCAATCTGTTATTTTACACTGTTCGCTGTCAAGTCAGCAGGTAAGGTTTAAGTGTCCAAGCAGTGAACGGCGTAGACTATGGGTCTACACTGGTCCCAAAGATCTGTACAATTCTGACAGCCTCTAAGAGTTAAATGGTTTAGTCATTGATTCTAGTCATTTATCAATCGAAGTATTGATTTATATAAAATTATGTTTTGTGGAGATTCTTGCCTGTTCTTGTTGTAACAGCATTTTATTTTATAATAGTTGTCATGTACATTTAATTGTAATACAACTTGATATTATTACCCAGTCTATCTTAAAATAGTCTGTGCAATAATATCATGTTTTATTATTAGAAAATGTATGCATTTTGAAAGTTTTGTTTAAAACATTTGCAAAAAATAAAGTGTCTAAATGTTCTTTGATTCACTCTTTCACTGGGTTATATTTGCAAAGTCTAAAGATGAACTGCTTCCCTGGTGAACATACTGACAATGCTCAAAATTGCACATAATGTTGCCACCGCTGGGAGTCGAACCCATGGCTTGCCCTTCAACAGGATGCATTCTACAACTGAAATACATGTACCATGGCTAAAAATAACTGATAAACAATGCTGTTTCTTTGTCAAGCTTCACCTATATATAGATGTGAAAAATGCACTTAGTCTTGATGTATTTCAATGATGATGTATTTTATGTTTTGATGGCTGTCAAGCTAGCAGTTTTAGCTTATAAGTGGCAGAAAGATTGAATCTATATATCACACTGAATTCTTATTAAAATAATTCACCTGAAATAAACTTGAATATTGGATCATTCTGACATTAAAAAAAAAAAAAAAAAAAAATCCCTACCTACCGACCCATCTTTTTTTCAGCATGTTACAGGAAACAGACATATTTTTTTTTAGGCCTTATAAAGTTGTTATTACCAACAGTCGTGTACCGTACCATTTAATACCAAACATGCGCACAAACCAACCGGATTTTGAATAGTAAAAAACGCTTCCGCAATGTTAAATTATTGTTAACAAATCTTGTAATCACAACTTGGTATGCTTTTTTTTAAATATCATTGAATCATAGTTTATTTTTTGAAATTATATTTTATTTTTATTTTATTTACATCAATACTATGTTTAAAACAGACAGAAAGATTTTACGCAATTCGGTAACGGCTCTAGAAAGTAGTACCAATTCCCGTACATATAAGAATCGTTCTGATTAGTCAGCGTAACTGACCTTTTACCAATATGTGTGCACACATACTGTCCTTTAACTTTATATATAAATTCATTCATAATTCCCTAAAATAACGTTAGTTTCAATTATGTTTATGAGAGCAATACGGGGTATGGATGCAACCATAAATTAAAGGCGCATCGTATATAAAGTTATGGGTGCATCCATACGTTACTGGAGTACCGTACATTTTGACCTTTTGAACCCTTCTGTACACCATACAATTGATGCGAACGCACGCGTTAGTGAATTCATTTCTAGTTCAGTACTGTCGGCGCTTTGTTCACAATGGATTTAACCTGGATTTTTACTTCGCTTCTGTGTAAGTTAATATTCCTATTTTAAATTAAGAAAAATAACATAAACATTCCGCTGGTATCATTAACTTTCCCGAAAGCAGTACAATTTACCAGCTTGGCAGCTACAATTTTAATACAAACTACATAGCATGTTGCGGGATGTTTAAAAATCATGGATATATTTGCTTCTGGCTCTGCATTAACCTTACGATACTATAGTTAACCTAAGATGGGTTGTAATTAGGTCGTACTATCTGTGTTATTTAGTTCAAGGTTAAGCGAGATGTTTTATTCATGTCAGATGTAAACGGCTCACCTTAGTTTCGGTGTTTACCTGTTGTCGTAGCTAGCAGAATTCTGCAAATGTTATTCCTCAATCTCCTTGGTTTTCGAATGAGAAAGAACGTATTTTATTTCATTCGAGATGCATTGGTGCTGGGTTTTTTTTATTATTTTCCGGAATTTTGCTTCATCTTTAAATGTAAAAAATGTAGTTGGGTTCTTTACATAACATGACTGTGTTAGTTAACGTAATAGTTGGGTTATTTACATAACATGACTGTGTTAGTTAACGTAATAGTTGGGTTCTTTACATAGCATGACTGTGTTAGTTAACGTAATAGTTGGGTTCTTTACATAACATGACTGTGGTAGTTAACGTAATAGTTGGGTTCTTTACATAACATGACTGTGTTAGTTAACGTAATAGTTGGGTTCTTTACATAACATGACTGTGTTAGTTAACGTAATAGTTGGGTTCTTTACATAACATGACTGTGTTAGTTAACGTAATAGTTGGGTTCTTTACATAACATGACTGTGTTAGTTAACGTAATAGTTGGGTTCTTTACATAACATGACTGTGTTAGTTAACGTAATAGTTGGGTTCTTTACATAACATGACTGTGGTAGTTAACGTAATAGTTGGGTTCTTTACATAACATGACTGTGTTAGTTAACGTAATAGTTGGGTTCTTTACATAACATGACTGTGGTAGTTAACGTAATAGTTGGGTTCTTTACATAACATGACTGTGTTAGTTAACGTAATAGTTGGGTTCTTTACATAACATGACTGTGTTAGTTAACGTAATAGTTGGGTTCTTTACATAACATGACTGTGTTAGTTAACGTAATAGTTGGGTTCTTTACATAACATGACTGTGTTAGTTAACGTAATAGTTGGGTTCTTTACATAACATGACTGTGTTAGTTAACGTAATAGTTGGGTTCTTTACATAACATGACTGTGTTAGTTAACGTAATAGTTGGGTTCTTTACATAACATGACTGTGTTAGTTAACGTAATAGTTGGGTTCTTTACATAACATGACTGTGGTAGTTAACGTAATAGTTGGGTTCTTTACATAACATGACTGTGGTAGTTAACGTAATAGTTGGGTTCTTTACATAACATGACTGTGTTAGTTAACGTAATAGTTGGTTTCTTAACATAACATGACTGTGGTAGTTAACGTAATAGTTGGGTTCTTTACATAACATGACTGTGGTAGTTAACGTAATAGTTGGGTTCTTTACATAACATGACTGTGTTAGTTAACGTAATAGTTGGGTTCTTTACATAGCATGACTGTGGTAGTTAACGTAATAGTTGGGTTCTTTACATAACATGACTGTGTTAGTTAACGTAATAGTTGGGTTCTTTACATAACATGACTGTGGTAGTTAACGTAATAGTTGGGTTCTTTACATAACATGACTGTGGTAGTTAACGTAATAGTTGGGTTCTTTACATAACATGACTGTGTTAGTTAACGTAATAGTTGGGTTCTTTACATAACATGACTGTGGTAGTTAACGTAATAGTTGGGTTCTTTACATAACATGACTGTGGTAGTTAACGTAATAGTTGGGTTCTTTACATAACATGACTGTGGTAGTTAACGTAATAGTTGGGTTCTTTACATAACATGACTGTGTTAGTTAACGTAATAGTTGGGTTCTTTACATAACATGACTGTGGTAGTTAACGTAATAGTTGGGTTCTTTACATAACATGACTGTGGTAGTTAACGTAATAGTTGGGTTCTTTACATAACATGACTGTGTTAGTTAACGTAATAGTTGGGTTCTTTACATAACATGACTGTGTTAGTTAACGTAATAGTTGGGTTCTTTACATAACATGACTGTGGTAGTTAAAGTAATAGTTGGGTTATTTACATAACATGACTGTGGTAGTTAACGTAATAGTTGGGTTCTTTACATAACATGACTGTGGTAGTTAACGTAATAGTTGGGTTCTTTACATAACATGACTGTGGTAGTTAACGTAATAGTTGGGTTCTTTACATAACATGACTGTGTTAGTTAACGTAATAGTTGGGTTCTTTACATAACATGACTGTGGTAGTTAACGTAATAGTTGGGTTCTTTACATAACATGACTGTGGTAGTTAACGTAATAGTTGGGTTCTTTACATAACATGACTGTGGTAGTTAACGTAATAGTTGGGTTCTTAACATAACATGACTGTGGTAGCTAACGTAATAGTTGGGTTCTTAACATAACATGACTGTGGTAGTTAACGTAATAGTTGGGTTCTTTACATAGCATGACTGTGTTAGTTAACGTAATAGTTGGGTTCTTTACATAGCATGACTGTGTTAGTTAACGTAATAGTTGGGTTCTTAACATAACATGACTGTGTTAGTTAACGTAATAGTTGGGTTCTTTACATAACATGACTGTGGTAGTTAACGTAATAGTTGGGTTCTTTACATAACATGACTGTGGTAGTTAACGTAATAGTTGGGTTCTTTACATAGCATGACTGTGTTAGTTAACGTAATAGTTGGGTTCTTAACATAACATGACTGTGGTAGTTAACGTAATAGTTGGGTTCTTTACATAACATGACTGTGGTAGTTAACGTAATAGTTGGGTTCTTAACATAACATGACTGTGGTAGTTAACGTAATAGTTGGGTTCTTAACATAACATGACTGTGGTAGTTAACGTAATAGTTGGGTTCTTAACATAACATGACTGTGGTAGTTAACGTAATAGTTGGGTTCTTTACATAACATGACTGTGTTAGTTAACGTAATAGTTGGGTTCTTAACATAACATGACTGTGGTAGTTAACGTAATAGTTGGGTTCTTAACATAACATGACTGTGGTAGTTAACGTAATAGTTGGGTTCTTAACATAACATGACTGTGGTAGTTAACGTAATAGTTGGGTTCTTTTCATAACATGACTGTGGTAGTTAACGTAATAGTTGGGTTCTTAACATAACATGACTGTGGTAGTTAACGTAATAGTTGGGTTCTTTACATAACATGACTGTGGTAGTTAATGTAATAGTTGGGTTCTTAACATAGCATGACTGTGGTAGTTAACGTAATATTTGGGTTCTTTACATAGCATGACTGTGGTAGTTAACGTAATAGTTGGGTTCTTAATATAACATGACTGTGGTAGTTAACGTAATAGTTGGGTTCTTTACATAGCATGACTGTGGTAGTTAACGTAATAGTTGGGTTCTTAACATAGCATGACTGTGGTAGTTAACGTAATAGTTGGGTTCTTTACATAGCATGACTGTGGTAGTTAACGTAATAGTTGGGTTCTTTACATAGCATGACTGTGGTAGTTAACGTAATAGTTGGGTTCTTTACATAACATGACTGTGGTAGTTAACGTAATAGTTGGGTTCTTTACATAACATGACTGTGGTAGTTAACGTAATAGTTGGGTTCTTTACATAGCATGACTGTGGTAGTTAACGTAATAGTTGGGTTCTTTACATAGCATGACTGTGGTAGTTAACGTAATAGTTGGGTTCTTTACATAACATGACTGTGGTAGTTAACGTAATAGTTGGGTTCTTTACATAACATGACTGTGGTAGTTAACGTAATAGTTGGGTTCTTTACATAACATGACTGTGTTAGTTAACGTAATAGTTGGGTTCTTTACATAACATGACTGTGTTAGTTAACGTAATAGTTGGGTTCTTTACATAACATGACTGTAGTAGTTAACGTAATAGTTGGGTTCTTTACATAACATGACTGTGGTAGTTAACGTAATAGTTGGGTTCTTTACATAACATGACTGTGGTAGTTAACGTAATAGTTGGGTTCTTTACATAACATGACTGTGGTAGTTAACGTAATAGTTGGGTTCTTTACATAACATGACTGTGTTAGTTAACGTAATAGTTGGGTTCTTTACATAGCATGACTGTGGTAGTTAACGTAATAGTTGGGTTCTTTACATAGCATGACTGTGGTAGTTAACGTAATAGTTGGGTTCTTTACATAACATGACTGTGGTAGTTAACGTAATAGTTGGGTTCTTTACATAACATGACTGTGGTAGTTAACGTAATAGTTGGGTTCTTTACATAACATGACTGTGTTAGTTAACGTTATAGTTGGGTTCTTTACATAACATGACTGTGTTATTTAACGTAATAGTTGGGTTCTTTACATAACATGACTGTGGTAGTTAACGTAATAGTTGGGTTCTTTACATAACATGACTGTGGTAGTTAACGTAATAGTTGGGTTCTTTACATAACATGACTGTGGTAGTTAACGTAATAGTTGGGTTCTTTACATAACATGACTGTGGTAGTTAACGTAATAGTTGGGTTCTTTACATAACATGACTGTGGTAGTTAACGTAATAGTTGGGTTCTTTACATAACATGACTGTGGTAGTTAACGTAATAGTTGGGTTCTTTACATAACATGACTGTGGTAGTTAACGTAATAGTTGGGTTCTTTACATAACATGACTGTGGTAGTTAACGTAATAGTTGGGTTCTTTACATAACATGACTGTGTTAGTTAACGTAATAGTTGGGTTCTTTACATAACATGACTGTGGTAGTTAACGTAATAGTTGGGTTCTTTACATAACATGACTGTGGTAGTTAACGTAATAGTTGGGTTCTTTACATAACATGACTGTGGTAGTTAACGTAATAGTTGGGTTCTTTACATAACATGACTGTGGTAGTTAACGTAATAGTTGGGTTCTTTACATAACATGACTGTGGTAGTTAACGTAATAGTTGGGTTCTTTACATAACATGACTGTGTTAGTTAACGTAATAGTTGGGTTCTTAACATAACATGACTGTGGTAGTTAACGTAATAGTTGGGTTCTTAACATAACATGACTGTGGTAGTTAACGTAATAGTTGGGTTCTTTACATAACATGACTGTGGTAGTTAACGTAATAGTTGGGTTCTTAACATAACATGACTGTGGTAGTTAACGTAATAGTTGGGTTCTTAACATAACATGACTGTGGTAGTTAACGTAATAGTTGGGTTCTTTACATAGCATGACTGTGGTAGTTAACGTAATAGTTGGGTTCTTAACATAACATGACTGTGGTAGTTAACGTAATAGTTGGGTTCTTAACATAACATGACTGTGGTAGTTAACGTAATAGTTGGGTTCTTTACATAACATGACTGTGTTAGTTAACGTAATAGTTGGGTTCTTTACATAACATGACTGTGGTAGTTAACGTAATAGTTGGGTTCTTTACATAGCATGACTGTGGTAGTTAAAGTAAAAGTCGGGTTCTTTACATAACATGACTGTGTTAGTTAACGTAATAGTTGGGTTCTTTACATAACATGACTGTGTTAGTTAACGTAATAGTTGGGTTCTTTACATAACATGACTGTGGTAGTTAACGTAATAGTTGGGTTCTTTACATAACATAACTGTGGTAGTTAACGTAATAGTTGGGTTCTTTACATAACATGACTGTGTTAGTTAACGTAATAGTTGGGGGTATTTACATAACAATCGGGATCTTTTAAATAACAGTCTGGGTCTCTTAAGTGTTAGCTTATATAATAGTTTCGGTCTTTCGCGTACCGTTTGGTCACCGAGTACATTCATACATCATAAATAATAAACATTTGATTACTACTGACCTGGAAAGGATAAGAGTGACAATACGTAAAGTAAACATTACAACTGCTGTACTAAAAAGATTATACTGAAAGATTCATTAAGATGACACCATTTATGCATAATTCACACAAATTAAATACCTCCCAAGTTAAGCAAACCTTTACTGTTTAGTAAATCACCATGTGTCTATAGTTATGTAGTACTTTCATCACTGACACGGTTTGCTGAATTTAATATTTAAATTTCATGTTTTGCTTCGGCTGTTCCTTCTATCATCAAACAATAAAACGTGAGTAATAGTACTAACTTCAAAAACATACGTACAGGTATGCTAAACTTAAATTTAGGTTATATATATATATATACGGTACGGCTTATTTACAGTAAAGATTAAATGTTAACAGTGATATAATCTAGTTATTGCACGCAAAGCTGGAATACTTAAAATTAGCATTACCATGATGTAAAACTTTGACATAAGCTAACACAAAATTGCGCTTAACGGGCTTTTGAGCTGATCGGCTGCACACATGGAAAGTTCATAAAACAAACAAACAAAAATCTTCTTTCAAAAATATTCCGATTCATTGTAAATTAACTATGAGATTATCTAAGAGTTCTTTCATTATTGATGATTTCGTTACATTTCTTTTTATTTACATTTTTACAATAATTATGATGTTATAAAACCAAATCATCAAGATATCAATTTATGGCATAAGAAGGTTTAAATCATACAGCAGATAACACAGTTTCCCATCCCAGTGACAGCGTTGTGCCAATGTGGATTTTAATTTAGTGAAGTTTTTGTGAACGCGACAATCTGTGCTATTTAACATGGAACACATTTTAATTTATCTTGGAGCTTGGAATGATACCCTGAAAGCCACAGACGGGGAATTTAACTAATTTTGAGAAAATTTAATAATTATCAAGGGAGGGAACTCTTTCTCAGCGCCGAATGTTTAATTGTCCGCCCTTCTTTATTTTGGCGCCTTTCTCACTTGTTCTCTAGTTTTAATCCGGTTCGGACGTGTGTTTTCTAGCAGAACAAGCTATACTTTCATTTCTTTGTTTGCATTCTTGGGTCGCTGGCTGTGCCATTTAGCTTTATTAAGTTATTATTATACACATGCACTTTTATTTTGCACAAGCCCAGTAAACACCACTTGCACTACTTTTACGAAGAAGACTATGAAAGCTAATGCTCCAAGAAGAAATACACTTAATGCATAGCATTTATACTTGTTTCATTATGCATTGTGCCATTAAATATTGTATTAAACAGTTGTATGTATCAACAGTGTATAAACAATCTAATATCCCCATTACTCAATGCTAAGAAAATTCGCTATCTGCCTAGTAGTAGCAAATGACAGTTTGTGGAGGCGGTTCCGGCGGTTCGTTTCCCAGATTCAGGTCTGGTCAGCCTGCCGAAGGTCTATGTCCCAAAATCTAGGTCAGGTCACACTCAATCTATCATCGCTGCGATGAGCTCAAATACTCATACCTACGTCATCGTTTCAAGGATGAATTGACACCGTGTAGGAAACCGGATTCACTTGACTTTATTCGCGCTCGTTTACCTCAAGGTCATATCATGGTTTCACTACGCATGTCAGTAGCTCAAGCTTATTCCAAAATCAGTTTAAGGCGATGGACAGAGTCAAGGTCATACCTACGTCATCGGTACAGGGTCGAACTTATACCCAATCAGGCATATAAGAAAATCATTTGGGCATCATTTTAACAGAATGGCACAACCACAACTCGCTTTTCCTGAAGACACGTTGAATTACTTTAAAGAGAACGGATTTACTTCTGTTTAGTGATCACCTATTTATCATCCGATTAGTTTATTATTATTTGTTTCTTATAAAGCTCCCTCATGTTAATGTATACTTTGATAAGATATACGTTATAAGTTTTCACTCTATTCCTGAGTGTTGGGATAAGAGTGAGGTTGAGAACGCAAACTGGGTTAAACCCCCAGTAAATTTACATTTTACTGACCGTTCCAAGGCGGAACCTAAAACTCCTTGATAAACACACCTTATTTTTTATATAGTATATATGTTATGTGTTGTTTGTGGAGTTTTGTGTTGTTGTTCCATGTTTCTTTATTGTGACTTTTTTGTGTTTGTGTTCTATGTCTTTGGCGTTTTCCCTGTGCCATTAAACGCGGTTTATGTTTAAACGTTTGGCTAGTGAGCTTGTTTCTGTAGTATTTCAAAAAAAAAATAACATTAATGGTAGAGCAGACATAACATTCTTGTTACATATTACTGAAGGAATGATCACTGCAATTAAACCTAAGTGTCAAACAGGTTAAACCGCTTTGTGATTGAAAAGAGAGTGTGTTAGTGTTGTTGTTATTGTTAACAACATTTCTTCATAGACACCGAATGTATGGGTGTTTCTGACTATTTATCACAGAAAAGTTGCAACTTTTACGAAGATTGTCTTGCTACATTTGATACTTGGTATTCACAACTTATGCCTGACAAGCACTAGTTAGCCAAGGCAGGATTTTATACTACTGGATTCGCAGACAAAGTCAGCTGTTTCTCCTGCCATACAAAACTTTACCAGTGGTAAAAAAACTGACAATCCGTGGGAAGAACATTCTCCAGAGTGCACTTTTCTGAAAATAGTTGGATTTACCGCTGGAACAGACTTTATAAATACATCCAACACTTCAGGCGTCATTTTAATAGTTTCGGAAATACGCGGTGGTCACAGATATCGCTGTTTCACGGTTTAAATTAAAGATAAATCATTCCAATTGAAACGTACATTATTAAGCGAGTATTCATATTTGATAATATGTTTTCTTATTGTTAAATGTATCGTTGCCAAAAGTTTTTCAATTTTACGCTTAAAAGTGATATCAAGTGGTTGATCTTTTCCCGCGTTTTCATTTGATAAAACGTTTCCGGTAATGTTCAGTCGGGTCGTTCTATTTACAGAATGGGTGAGAAAGGATTACTGAAAGTTTTTTTTAAATGAAATGAAGTATTTTTTAACAATTCTTGAATAAAATAATGCACTATTGGTGTAAATATAAGTAATGAATTGCGGGATTGATATTATAATCGATATTATTATCGGGATATGAACGCAATTGGGCTGGTCAAAGTACGCGCGGAGTCCTTCGGACTCCACACACTTTGACCAGCCCAATTGCGTTCATACCCCGATAATGACATCAACCCCGCAATTCATTCCTTAATTGACGTCTTCGTAAAAAATCGAAATGGTCGTGAAGCATCATTTTATCAAGACCGAGTTCCACTAACATAACAGTTTGATGAAGATAAATGAAACCGGCAATGTATTCACCACTGTATGTCTGACCAATGTTAAACTTCAAAACAAACTTTCAAAATAACCGCAGAATATAAAACAATTAAGGTATATCAAATACCGAAAGGTAACAAAAATTGTCTATAAAAATAAGAGTAACAGAAAGTGCTGCTGAGTAACAAAAGCGAAACAAATCTTTTTACAAAGTAACATAATAGTAACTGCTCTTGTTACACAGTAACAAATCGTTAACATTTAAATTAATGTGTAACAACTAACAATAAAGGAAGAAACCTGCATTCTAAAAGCGATTCAGGCTTTTAAATATTCATTCTTGCTAAGAGTGTCCTAGTGGGGGAATCATCATGAATTCAAATGCATACGTCCAGAACCCTAAAAGATTCAAATATATTTTCAGTTCGTTTTGGCAAGATTGGTTTAAACCCCCAGTAAATTTACATTTTACTGACCGTTCCAAGGCGGTACCTAACAATCCTTGATAAATATAACTGTTTTTTTTTAGATATAGTATGAATGCACTGTGCTGCTTGTGGAGTTTTGTGCTGTTCTTCCAGGTTTCTTGTTTGTGATTTTATGTTCTATGTCTTTTGCGTTTACCCAGTGCCATTAAACCGGGTTTATGTTTAAGCATTTTGCTACTGAGCTTGTTTCTGTAGCTTTTTACATAAATATTGTCAAATAAACATAGTTTTAACATTACGCGCATAACACAAACACGGGCCGCAGTAGCTAAGTCCGAGTTGAAATGTATATAATTACCAACAACTGCACACCCTGCAGCATAGTCTCACAGCTAAAGGGTGAAAGAAAAACATCTGTCCAAAAAGAAGTACAAAAATTAAGTCACTGTTATCAGCTCAAATAAAAAAACTAGCATAGCATACCCCTTACAGACTAAGAAAAAAATAGCTAGAAATATACCAAAGTTTGACGATATATTTGGATAGTGCATCTTTGAACTCAGACAATGTGTATTCATGTAACAATTGTGATAAAATATTCTGTAAAAATATAACATGGACGGACATAAACAAGGAATACATCAGCAAAAACGTAAAAAAGACAAAGAAAGAGTAGCACTATGTTGGACGATGACGAATGGGATGATCCAATGGTTCGATTGGTGGATGAAGAATTTGAGCAGAACCAGCCGAGATACGAAGAAGAAGTATTACTTTTAATGAACAGAGAAAACATATTAAAAGAGGAGGCAATAGTCAAATGTACAAAAAAAAATGAAAAGCATTTATCGCAAAGCTCTTCCTAATGCATTCACAGCCGATGAGTTATGGATGATATCGCTCAAGGACACCCCACTTTTTCGAAGTATCAGGAAAATAATGTTATGGAATCTGAGAATTGCGACGTAGAAGATGCGTACACATATGATATAAAATAATTATTTTGTTTAAATCAATACTTGATGAGTACAATCCACCAGAGCTTAATAATTAAGGACAAACTGACTAAAACAGATGTCTGTGTATTTTATTAACTGTATGCAAAAGACATCTTATAAGTGGTGCAATGAATTGTTTGAAATACCTGTGTATGCTATAAAACGTATATATGCATGTTTTGCATGCAGATATGATGTCAACATTCCTCGGTATGTTTTCAGTTGAAACATAGTGTTGAACTCACTTTACATCTTTATCATATGAATATCTAGGTTTATGATATATCGAGCATGGGTTAGGCAATACATAGTCAATAGAGCTACTTTGACCAAAAACCAACCATAAATCTTTATCCGGGTGTTGCATTGTTAAAATGATAACTAAGATTATTCCATACAGGACTTATGAACAATGAATGTTATTATGTTTTCGGCTATTCTATTTCGACATGAGCTTATATCATCAGTTGAAGAGTTTACTCCTGCATTAATGGTCATGTCAACCAGATCGGTCATATTGCGAGTAAATGCTGATGAAGAGTTTACTCTTGCATCCATGGTAGTATCGATCAGTCGAATCTGTCATATTGCGAGTAAAAGCTGATTAAGAGTTTACTCTTGCATCCATGGTAGTATCGATCAGTCGAATCTGTCATATTGCGAGTAAAAGCTGATGAAGAGTTTACTCTTGCATCCATGGTAGTATCGATCAGTCGAATCTGTCATATTGCGAGTAAAAGCTGATTAAGAGTTTACTCTTGCATCCATGGTAGTATCGATCTGTCGAATCTGTCATATTGCGAGTAAAAGCTGATGAAGAGTTTACTCTTGCATCCATGGTAGTATCGATCAGTCGAATCTGTCATATTGCGAGTAAAAGCTGATGAAGAGTTTACTCTTGCATCCATGGTAGTATCGATCAGTCGAATCTGTCATATTGCGAGTAAAAGCTGATGAAGAGTTTACTCTTGCATCCATGGTAGTATCGATCAGTCGAATCTGTCATATTGCGAGTAAAAGCTGATGAAGAGTTTACTCTTGCATCCATGGTAGTATCGATCAGTCGAATCTGTCATATTGCGAGTAAAAAATGATGGAGAGTTTACTCTTGCATCCATGGTAGTATCGATCAGTCGAATCTGTCATATTGCGAGTAAAAGCTGATGAAGAGTTTACTCTTGCATCCATGGTAGTATCGATCAGTCGAATCTGTCATATTGCGAGTAAAAGCTGATTAAGAGTTTACTCTTGCATCCAAGGTAGTATCAATCAGTCGAATCTGTCATATTGCGAGTAAAAGCTGATGAAGAGTTTACTCTTGCATCCATGGTAGTACAATGTTCCAATCAGTCGAACCTGTCATGTTGAGAGTACAAGCTGGTTCGGTTGGTTGTGTCGAAAATACTAAATTAGAGTTGAGCTGATGTCATACTGTTGAAATGATGCTGAAACTTGGGGTTACATATACGATGGACTCCATGTCCTAATATGTCTCACTTTGAACTAATGACGTAGATTGACCTTGAGATATGTTCTAGATTTGAGTGACCTCATAGACATGTCCTTGAATTGACCTCAAATCTAGAACACAGATCTTTGGAGGACTTGCCTGATCTGAAACTGGGACAGGAACCATCGGAACCGCCTCCTCGTTTAGTCATTTTCTTGTACTGTTATTTCATTTATTAGCATTGAATACTCGATATACAGCCGTATGCTTATTGCATACACGTTATGTCATTATGTCAAACTGTGAAGTTAGGATGCTTTTCATTGTGTTAATCTTGAGAGTTAAGTTTACGTTTTTAACGTTAAATACACATAGTGTGACTGCATTCTCCGAGTGGAAAAATACATGTCTATTTACATGCATATAAGTGAATACACTAGTCATTACTATTGTCTCTGACAATGCGCTTCAGTCACGTTTGATCGTCAAATCGCATGGACACTAAAATGGTCATTCAGTCGTTTTGTATTGTTTTCAAAGTAATAATATGACTTTAAAATAAAATTCTAAGAGTTTTACTTGAAACCAATATCATTATAGGTTTTTATCAAAGCTTTATCAAAGGGCGGACTTAAAGGCCATATATTATAGTATCCAAGCTTTATGGCAATCACGTGTGCTTTAAAGCTGCGGAAAAATAACGAAAGGAAATGTTTGTTTAGAGTGGCCCAACCGGAATGAATGCATTATGTTTGTGTGACGTCATAAGCTGAACAAACTGCCCTGTTTTTCCCTATGCTATATTTATCTCTAATATTTGGATCAAAAGAATGAATGTTTCAGCCCGGGTAGCCTGTCCGAAGCTGAACGAACTCCTATTTAGAGCCTATTTCCCTCAAGCTTGATTTTCTCTAGTATATGGATTAATATCCATAGTTGTTTCCTCTTATCTATAGCATGTCAGCAACTGTAACCCTTTGTGAACATGAGTGTATCCATGCGTCCTTATGTATTACCAAAAGAGCCCGCTTCGCAGGGCAACTTGATCTTATTGCATGTATATCTAAATCAAAGAAATGTATCAATTACGTGACATATGGTGAGAACAAAATTAACGACATGTTTAAGACAAATGCATTAATTTAACTTATTATGTTTTCGTGTGCTCTAAATGATAGAAGTTTCAAGACTATATTAAGTTGTTGTTTTTTATGACTCGACTGAGAAATCTTGATCCCCGTTTGGACTTTGGACATGCCCACGAACATTCTAATTATCTATATCTGTTTTTGCTTTTTTCAGGCGTTCTGACGGTGGACTGGTCTCAGGCCGCATGCGACCAGAGCACTTTGACGAGTGAAGCGACGCAGAACTGTGTAATGGGTTTCGCCAGCTATATCAGCCAGGCATCGAGTTCCATGTCGGATCCCAGTCAGATGGCCACCGTCTTCTGTTCGTAAGTGAATTGTCTGGCTACAATTGCGTGTGTTCGTTTCTGGGTGAAGTACATAATGTTTCTTTAATTTGTCGAGGTTGTATGATAACATTGGTTATGTCGTCGGCTGCGGCGTCGTCGTCTTTGTTAAAAGCTTCACCGATAACTCAAACACGTTCAAATCATTCGAATTTATCTTAGTACACAGGTTGCAAAATCTGCAATTTGCCTTCGGTACCGAATTTTACTTAAGATATTATGTACCTGTTTACCTTCCTAATTGCGCCATGTAAACACGTAGTTTTGTCAGCGATTTTGGGTTAACTTATCGTAATTTATCACGTGAAATTCAGTTTTCTGTATTCACCATTTTCTATATGTTCATGTTCAGGGCGGAGGGACAGAGCGCAATCGCGTGCATGTTTCCCCTAATGGAGCAGTGTCCGGAACTCATGGCGAACATGGGAGATGGGGCGATGGTGATGCCCTCTCAAGCGGAACTTCAAATGGCCTGTTCTCAGATTGATCCTTCAGGTAGGTGTTCCTAGGATTAGGTGGGTACAGGGGTATGGCGGAATAATGTTATAGGCTTGATACATCTTTTAGGTAATAGTAAGATGACATTCAGTTACATTTTAATGATTAAGAATGGGCATAGTGAGGGTAGCGATTTCTTTAAAATCTTGATAAAAAAGAAAGAGACAAATGTAACATAATTAGCTTTTAATTAAATGGATATTTGTCTTCATACTGAATGTTTAGTAATTATTGTAGGGCATAGTTGATTGTCAATGAATGCGGAAGTGTTTGACAGCCGACTTGGTACAAATGCGCTTTGGGTTGTTAAGCTGTCCGTTGTTAAGCTGTCACATTTGCCTCATATTCATAGTATTTAAGTTGGATCATTTTCTATGTGAGGCAGAGAGGGCCGGGGTCCTTTTTGGACTGGAAATTACTTTAGGGAGCAGACTGTCATCTCACAATCTGACGTAGGGAGTGTGTATCGGATGAGTGGCAGTAGACGGACAATTAAACACCCGCGAAAGTAGTAATTCTTCAAGATTAAGCTCCATAATTAATGACTGTCTATCTGCAATTTCATTGGTTGGAAATGTAGGTTGAAAAAATTGGTTTGCAGCTCTAGCGCGTAGCAAGATCAAAAGCATATCCAAATGAACACTCTCACAAGCCACTAAGATCGAGTACTTTAGTCAGATTGCAAGTGGGCTATTAAAGATGCAATCTTACTCTCAAATAGGATTTACCACAATTAATTATATTGTTTTAATATTCCCTAAAGAATGAATAAATGTCGAAAACAATGGTTCTTTTGAAGGATACCGGGTTTAATATGGAAAAAATGAGCTTAGAGCTGCACTCTCACAGATTTACCGTTTTTTTCAACTTTTTATATAGTTTTTGTCTTGGAATGAGTGAATGTTTGCGTAAATATCTGCAAATCAGTGATACAAGACTTCTGACAGAAGATCAGATCGCAGATTTTCATATTTCCCTTCCAAAATTAATGTATTATGGCTAAAACCGTTACTAACGGTTTAAGAAAAATGCATAAAACATAATTTTTTGAACTTAAATGTAAACATCTGCAATCTATTTTTTGTCAGCAGTCTTATATGACTGGTTTACATGCATTTTTCGCACAAATTGGCTCGTTCCAAGACAAAAAAATAAAAAAAAGTTGTCAAATTATTCAATCTGTGAGAGTGCAGCTTTAAAACAATGTGAGGTTTGAAATTTTTTATTGTCCCGGCTCCCGTCCGTGCGTAAAGCTGAGGACTCCAAGCCGGATACGGCCGCGACGAGCCGATGTGAATACAAGTAGCTCAGCTTGCAGGATTGATCTTCCCAGCGTCTCTGTATAAATATATTTTTTCATGCTTTTCGATGAAACATGGGGTTTTATCAGTTAAATAACAGCAGTGAAAATATAATTTGATATTTTCACAGCAAAATAAGGAGTGAAAATATCAACTTTCAGAACAACTTTTAAAATCCTTTGTCGTAACTTCCCCTTGATCAAAACAAAACACTTCACTTTGAACCAGAAAATGATGGCAAAAAATGTTTAATATTTAAAGAAATGTTTAATAAATTTAAATAAATATATATTTAGAAATTAACAACTTACCGTTTATTACCGATTATCCCGTTTTTTAAACGTTACTTCATCTTGAAGCGGATCGAATGTTCGAACATTTGCTTGCATACCAAACAAATTACAGACAAAAACAACTGTTCGAACATAAATAGAATTTTATATCATCGTTCAAATGTATTTTGAACTGTTTGTCGTTGTTTGTCGTAAAACGAGCTTCCCGGAAAATTCACACAACAATTTCCAGATAATCTGATATTTTTTTTAACCCACACAAGCATCAATATTTGTAAACAAACTAGCGTGGCATTCACAGTATATCTGGAAAACAAAGCTGTTTTCAAGCAAAACAGACTGGTCTCTGACAGTAAGATGACTGAATATCCATGTATTATGAAAAACAGTCTAAAACTAAGAAAAATGTTTAAAATCCAATGAATATCCGCATTTGTTTTGCTAACACATTTGACCTTCCAAATTTTCATTCATAAAATGGCGGCGTAGTAATTTGGTTATGTATTCATGCCCCGCTTAAAATAAAAGTGTTTTCGTTATTTTTTGGAATATATTTGCACTTATACAACTTCATTGATTACTGTTCATAAAAGCTTTGCACTAAAAACATGCGAATAATGAACTATAAGAATAAATAGCAGAGAACTTTTTCTCAACAAACCGGAAATTGAAAAGTTGACAGCTATAATTTTGCGTGAGGTGCACCCCACGGGTAGCGGCATAAATAACACCCTTTTCAAAAAATGGGGTAATTAAGAAAAAAATAAAATAAAACTCCGAAAAATCAGCATAAAAGAAACAGAAAATTGGTTAATTTCAGTGTAAGATCGTATTTAATTTCACTCGTGATCATAGAAAAACTTTATCATGTCAAGGTTGAATTTAGTAAAGTATATTTTTTTTCTACATTTGTTTGTTCTTTCCTGTATATTAGGTAGATTTTTAAACTTTGAGCTAAACATAGGATCTAGTTGGTATGACCTTGTACTATATATGATATATGATGTCAATATGTCTAATGACCATACATTTCAGCCCCGCAACGATGCCACACTTGTGGAATGAATTGACATGAACCTGTCTTCAGCGTTTATCGACCAGTATTTATGTAATTATTTACGACCTGTCTGTGTATGATTTCAGGCCCTTGCATGACAGCGATGACGTGCCTATCCAGCGCTTCTCAGGCGACCAGCACGGTTATTGACGAAGTTTTTAGACCAGCTAACAACCTGACCTACCTCCCCCCTCTTATGGGAATGTCCTGCAGGTATGAAATATTTTACATGCCGAAACCTATAAGGCATTGATATGATTGAAAGGTGTAGTCTGTCAGATTATAGAGCATATGAGACCTTGGTCGCTTGGTTAAATTATAGTCTGTCAGATTATAGAGCGCCTATACGTACAGGGCCACTGACTTAAAGGTATAGTCCGTCAGGTCTTAGAGCTCCTATACGTACAGTGCCACTGACTTAAAGGTATAGTCCGTCAAGTCTTAGAGCTCCTTAGTACAGGGCCACTGACTTAAAGGTATAGTCCGTCAGGTCTTAGAGCTCCTAAGTACAGTGCCACTGACTTAAAGGTATAGTCCGTCAGGTCTTATAGCTCCTAAGTACAGGGACGTGTAACAAATGTAAAGTTTGTCATGCCGTAGAGGAGCTGAGTACATAGTCGCTGAATTAAAAGTGTAGTCAATATTTGTGCGGTACCGCTAGTTTAAAGGTACAGTATAGCCAGTCAGGTTAAAGAGCGCTTAAATACAAGGCCGCTGGAATAAATGTCTGTGAGATTATAGAGTGCCTAAGAATAGAGACGCTGTCTTAAAGCTACAGTCTGATTATACGGCCCATACTTACAAATCTGCTGCCTTAAATTTGCATTCTGCTAGAGTTTTGGTGACCGCCGTGTTTTACCTGATTTTACAATAGACATCTACAATTTACATTTAAACATATGAGGTTATATTTAACAGTTAAATTATGCAAATAAACTCATTTGGTTATATTCAGCATTATAATCGTGCCCGTAAAGTGAGTTCAAAGGTTAGATTCTGATTTGGCAGGATGCACCGTTGACCTGATAAAATATCATTTGAGTACATTTATTTTTGTTCTGATTAAAAACTGCACTTTATTCCATCGGAATAAAAGCGATCGCCAACATTTCGTTCTATTCCCTGTCTATATTTTGTTGTTGTTTTTTCAAGCGCCGATTATAAGCACGTTCCTATGTCTATACGTTTTTAGACACCAGTTTAGTTTGCCAAAACAATCTGCAAGAAATCAATCATGTGGTTTTATTTTTAAATCCATCATATAAACAGTCAGATGAAGGAGCAGTTCAACTGTATAACACCTGAAGTGGAGGAACAGTGTGAAGCTATCCCTAACCAGATCAAGCAAATGATCACCTTAATCAACGGCGAATTGCCTGATGGTATCGTCTATCCCGAGTACGACGTATTGAAAACGTTCATCAGCACCGGATGCACAGAAGTCCCTGAAGGTGTGTTATTACTTCACTTTGTATGCAAATTACATTTTGAATGTGTTATTCCGAAATAACATGTTAACTATAGGTCCCGGAAGGTACGTCAGCACAGTGCACATTGTCGATGACGTCATATCGAATGATATGCTGTTATATGGGACTTTTTACATTTGTTCTTCTAAGTAATGTACGCCTTTGAATTGAACAGTTGAAACGTATAGGAATAGTATTAGTAATCGCCACTGGCACCGGATTTTCAAACTCAATCATTTTTTAAAAAAATCAAAAAAAAATCTTATAATTCCTTACTAAAATTTATAATACCGAATATGTAAGAAAATATTAAAAAATATTTTTTTTCTTACATATTCGGTATTATAATTTTTTGTAAGGAATTAAAAGATTTTTTTTGATTTTTTAAAAAAATGATTGAGTTTGAAAATCCGGTGCCAGTGGTATTCGCTTATTGTACCACACATTGAAATATAATATGTATACCTTAAAGTAGTCGCAAACCCATGTGACAATTCACAGTTGTTGTTGTTTTTTACTTCTCCAAACAGACATGGCTACCAACAAGTGCGTACATGACAAGTTTGAGTCGGCTGCATTTACGGAGTGTATGTCAAAAGTGAAAACCGACTTCAAAACTCCAATGGAAATGAAGGGCTGCGGGTATGTTTTCTGTAATGTATTACTTGTACAAAAATAATTGGATCACAAGCGTCACTCGAGTTTTCCTTTTGATGTCGTCATATATCATCATAACATGCTTGGAAAACTCCGGCAGACAACAATGACCAATCAAAAAATCGCTTAAAGCGACAATCGAGCCTGGTCCGAAAGGATATAACCTGCGTGATTAAGTATGGTCCGAATACATAAAAACGACATGATCGAAAATGGGCGAGAACATAATTATAACCTACTAGATTGAGTATCAGGGTGAAGAATCACGTTACTTCAAAGGGGTCCTCACATTTGTCACCATGGGTCACTGCAGATGTTAACAAACAAGGAAGTAACATTTATAAATATGTTTTGGACAGAAAAGATATGAAAATATTTCTTAGCCTGTGCTATTTTTTGCTTCTACACGTGTGAAATATTTGATATTTGCTTGATTTTTTTTCTACCAAAAAGGTTATTTAGAAATTACGTCACTTACTATTTAGTCGTGACCCGTGGTGACCAATGTGAGAACCCCTTTTGAAGTCACGTGATTCCTCACTCTGAATATGGTCCGAATATTTCTAACCCAGATGAGCGAGTATGGTCCGAATACCTAAAACCTACACGAATACAAAGCCTGCGTAAACGAATGGTAACCTACGGCATATCGATAGAGAACATTACCGAAAGTGATTCTACGGCAAATATATACATGTATAGCTAACATGACCGAATGTGATCTTACGTCAATTATATATTTGTATATCTAACATGGCCGAATGTGATCCTACGGCAAAGATATACTTGTATAGCTAACATGGCCGAATGTGATCCTACGGCAAAGATATACATGTATAGCTAACATGGCCGAATGTGATCCTACGGCAAATATATACATGTATAGCTAACATGGCCGAATGTGATCCTACGGCAAATATATACATGTATAGCTAACATGGCCGAATGTGATCCTACGGCAAATATATACATGTATATCTAACATGGCCGAATGTGATCCTACGGCAAAGATATACATGTATAGCTAACATGGCCGAATGTGATCCTACGGCAAAGATATACATGTATATCTAACATGGCCGAATGTGATCCTACGGCAAAGATATACATGTATAGCTAACACGGCCGAATGTGATCCTACGGCAAAGATATACATGTATAGCTAACACGGCCGAATGTGATCCTACGGCAAAGATATACATGTATAGCTAACATGGCCGAATGTGATCCTACGGCAAAGATATACATGTATATCTAACATGGCCGAATGTGATCCTACGGCAAAGATATACATGTATAGCTAACATGGCCGAATGTGATCCTACGGCAAATATATACTTGTATAGCTAACATGGCCGAATGTGATCCTACGGCAAATATATACTTGTATAGCTAACATGGCCGAATGTGATCCTACGGCAAAGATATACTTGTATAGCTAACATGGCCGAATGTGATCCTACGGCAAATATATACTTGTAAAGCTAATATGGCCGATTGTGATCCTACGGCAAATATATACTTGTAAAGCTAACATGGCCGAATGTGATCCTACGGCAAATATATACTTGTATAGCTAACATGGCCGAATGTGATCCTACGGCAAATATATACTTGTAAAGCTAACATGGCCGAATGTGATCCTACGGCAAATATATACTTGTATAGCTAACATGGCCGAATGTGATCCTACGGCAAATATATACTTGTATATCTAACATGGCCGATTGGGATCCTACGGAAAATATATACATGTCTAGCTAACATGGCCGATTGGGATCCTACGGCAAATATGTAACCAACATGACCGAATGTATTCTAAAAGGATAACCTTCTTGACCAAGCGTAAGAAACGTCGAATGTTTAGTATACGTGCTACAGAGTGGTCTAAATGTAGAAAGCTCAAGTAAGGATTTTAGAGAACAAAACAAATGATGTCATTTGTAATTGCCTAGCTTCTGCATTGCAGTCTCTTTCTTATTATATCTTGTATAAATTGTAGTGTGTGTACTTTGTTGTGTTTGATAGTCGAGAAGTTCTCGCATTCGCGCGTTCGCGTGAGAAGCGCTCGTCATTCTTAAAGAACGCTCACGGTATATATTGCTTTCATGTGTAAGGCGCTCGTCAGTCGAGAAGAAAGCTCGCCGTATGTATTGCTTTCATGTGTAAGGCGCTCGTCAGTCGAGAAGAGCGCTTGCCGTATGTATTGCTTTCATGTGTAAGGCGCTCGTCAGTCGAGAAGAGCGCTTGCCGTATGTATTGCTTTCATGTGTAGGGCGCTCGTCAGTCGAGAAGAGCGCTTGCCGTATGTATTGCTTTCATGTGTAAGGCGCTCGTCAGTCGAGAAGAGCGCTTGCCGTATATATTGCTTTCATGTGAAAGGCGCTCGTCAGTCGAGAAGAGCGTTTGCCGTATGTATTGCTCTCATGTGTAAGGCGCTCGTCAGTCGAGAAAAAACGCTTACCGTATATATTGCTTTCATGTGTAAGGCGCTCGTCAGTCGAGAATAGCGCTTGCCGTATGTATTGCTTTCATGTGTAAGGCGCTCGTCAGTCGAGAAGAAAGATCGCCGTATGTATTGCTTTCATGTGTAAGGCGCTCGTCAGTCGAGAAGAACGCTTGCCGTATGTATTGCTTTCATGTGTAAGGCGCTCGTCAGTCGAGAAGAGCGCTTGCCGTATGTATTGATTTCATGCGGAAGGCGCTCGTCAGTCGAGAAGAGCGCTTGCCGTATGTATTGCTTTCATGCGGAAGGCGCTCGTCAGTCGAGAAGAGCGCTTGCCGTATGTATTGCTTTCATGCGTAAGGCGCTCGTCAGACGAGAAGAGCGCTTGCCGTATGTATTGATTTCATGAGGAAGGCGCTCGCCAGTCGAGAAGAGCGCTTGCCGTACGTATTGCTTTCATGTGTAGGACGCTCGTCAGTCGAGAATAGCGCTTGCTGTATATATTGCTTTCATGTGTAAGGCGCTCGTCAGTCGAGAAGAGCGCTTGCCGTATGTATTGCTTTCATGTGTAAGGCGCTCGTCAGTCGAGAATAGCGCTTGCCGTATATATTGCTTTCTAGTGTAATGCGCTCGTCAGTCAAGAAGAGCGCTTGCCTTATGTATTGCTTTCATGTGTAAGGCGCTCGTCAGTCGAGAATAGCGCTTGTCGTATGTATTGATTTCATGTGGAATGCGCTCGTCAGTCGAGAAGAGCGCTTGCCGTATGTATTGCTTTCATGTGTAAGGCGCTCGTCAGTCGAGAAGAGCGCTTGCCGTATGTATTGCTTTCATGTGTAAGGCGCTCGTCAGTCGAGAAGAGCGCTTGCCGTATGTATTGCTTTCATGTGTAAGACGCTCGTCAGTCGAGAAGAGCGCTTGCCGTATGTATTGAGTTCATGTTGAAGGCGCTCGTCAGTCAAAAATAGCGCTTGGGGTATGTATTGCTTTTCATTTATATATATATATATATATATTGCTTTCATGTGTAAGGAGCTCGTCAGTCGAGATAAGCGCTCGCCGTATATTATATTGCTTTCATGTGTAAGGCGTTGGTCAGTCGAGAAGAACGCTAGCCGTATGTATTGCTTTCATGTGTAAGGCGCTCGTCAGTCGAGAAAAAACGCTTACCGTATATATTGCTTTCATGTGTAAGGCGCTCGTCAGTTGAGAATAGCGCTCGCCGTATATATATATATATATATATATATATATATA
Organism: Mya arenaria; assembly: GCF_026914265.1. Lineage (NCBI taxonomy): Eukaryota > Metazoa > Mollusca > Bivalvia > Myida > Myidae > Mya > Mya arenaria. The sequence continues at coordinate 1,390,546 of NC_069136.1, read as the reverse complement.
TATATATATATATATATATATATATATATATATATATATATATATATATATATATATATATATATATATATATATTGCTGTCATATGTAAGGCGCTCGTCAGTCAAGAATAGCGCTCGCCGTATATATATATATAGTGTATACCTTAAATGCCGCTACAACTGTAATTTACAGGGTATTTTATACCAACACCGTGGACAGACATTCTGAGGTTTTAGATCTGTATTTCCTTCCTTAATGGAGAAACATTTGTAAGAAATATAAACATACTATTCAAGTCGGATGCCAGTTGAGATATAATGGTGAAAACATATATTTCAGTAAACTGAACTGCTCCGTTTTCGGGGTCAAACTTGTTCACAGCCTGATGTAAGCTATATGACGTTCATGCATTTATCAAATATTTATTATACTTGTCTGTGTTGTAGAGCCACGGATGCCCGGCTCATGTGCCTCAAAGAATCTGTTGAGACATGTGGCAAGAGGTATTACACCGCCCTGGCCACCAAAGGAGACCACTTTCTCACGATGAATCTCTTCACGTGTGACCGTTCCACGAGCGCCGCCCCGGTCGCCCGACTGTCTGCCGCTGCTTGGCTTGTAGCTGTAGTTGCTGCCCTTCTATTGTAGACTCATTGGTTCATTTTGATCTTTGAATGAAAAATTGTTTCCGTTCTAATACAGCTTTGAAATCTAGCTAAAGCACCATGGTCTATAACATTTAGGGCGATATGGTCTGAAATGGATGGTACAGATTTGCATTTAGGTCGTTTTGCCTACTTGAGTCTATGGATATGACTCTTATATGACTCGTATACTCTTTCGGACACTTGTTCAGGATGGGACAATTATAGTTTGAAGCTACATTCATTTTGTATGGAGTCTACAATACGATATTTATATTTCATAAACATTGACGTGATTTCAACATGTATACCGGAGGTGATGAAACCCTAATGTTCTGTAACAATCTGCGAAATGGAAGCATAACCATTATAAGTGGCATTACCTTGATGTCACAGTTAAAAAGTTCATATTATTTTTTTAAATATCTACTTGACTCTATTGCACATAAAGTGCTTATCACGAGATTATCATTGTTTTTAGATTATTTTTTATTTTTTCACAGGAACATCTAAAGCTATATGTTGTTTATGGAGATTTGGTATTCACGGTTTTATAAAGAGCTTGTCAAAATATAAGCCTTAGTATTGTAGTGTTGTTTCTTGAAAAAAGAAATGTTTTGTAAAGAAATGTTTTGTTATTTTTGATTATTGATAATAGTGTTGCTTTTTTCTTGATTTTGATTTTTGTATCAAGATTGTTATATTTTACTCGAACTTCCTTTGTCTGTATTTAACTTTAACTTTACTACGATAGGTGAGCTAGTACAATAGCTGTTATTATTAGTTAGCAGGCTCGAAACATCGGATAACTTATGAAAACAGAACATTGAATTCACACGAATGTTCAGATTCATCCCAGACAGAGCATACGCATGATAAATATTAGCATTCGGAGCTCCTCGGCCATTATTTCCAAAAACAACCTCGGATGTATGCCGTTACATCAGTTGAAGTAGTCCGTATATTTTTGAATAATATCATTAATTAAATGTAGTGTTTAAGAGTTGTATTCATTGCTCTCAGTTTAAATTGATTGCCAGTGAAGTGTATTATTGCAAACATAATTAAGATTCCCAAGAGATAAGTCATAAAGTTTAACAACTAATTAAGATTACTACGCGATCTATTTGCAGAGGACTTAAACGTACCGCTTTTTGAGTATGTAAACCGTCCAAATACATCCGAGGTTGTTTTCGATAAAATGGCCGAGGAGTTCCGAATGGATTATAAGGTGAGTTCAACGGAGAAAGTCTGGCAATGTCGCAGAGCAAAAGTCCCAAATGCCAAGTCAAACATCTTACAATGCTCTGTGGATGAATGGCAAACTTTAACAATCTAGACAGGCTCAGCCATTCAACCATAAAATCAGCAGCTGAATACATAAGACATTTATGTTGAAGACTTGTACCAGGGAATATATTACTGAACCGTTATTTTCAGCAGTTATGAACAGTGTAATAATTTTAGTTCAATGGTGAATTGGGAATGAAAGTCACAGTGGGGATATTTGATTCAGACAAAACCCATAGTGCCTGTTTTTGTGTAGATATCCGGACAACGGTCTTTTAGACAATCTGCAATCGATGTCTGCTGATATTTCCGCCAAATATACTGATTAAACAGGCTGAAATGTCTTGGCTCAATATAGTATTATGGAAAGGTTAATTGTGTTGGCTCAATATAGCATTGAACTACGGTTAAAGGTTCATGACTCAAACAAATAATGGATCAGGGTTAAAGCTTTTTGATATATTAATATCGACTTCTGTTCGGATAGTTTGTGCCTATTTCTGATGGACCGTTCTGGTTAGTAAAGCATATGTGAGGGTGTGATGTTTTAATGAGCATCTATATATAGAGAACCCGAAGTACATTCAGATATATCATATTATATACTTATTAAACGAATCATCGCTCGATTGTGCTTTGTACTGGAAATTATGTTAAGTTAACGAGTGGAGTCAATTAAACCATCTAATTATCGAATCTAATCTAGCCTTAAAGGGGCTAGACACAAAATGGTCCCAACATCGGCACATTAGGTATTTCCTTAATTCAAGCCTAGTATTGTCAATGTGAGCTAGTCTCACGCCGATAATACATCTTTATACATGATGAAAAGAATATGTTGTCGCTGTCTTAGCTGAGTTCATTCGGAACTCCTCGGCCATTTTTTCAAAAACAACCTCGGATGTATGCCGGTATATCTGTTGAAGTAGTCCGTATTTTTTTGAATAAAAGCATTAATTAATTGTAGTGTTTAAGAGTTGTATTCATTGCTCTCAGTTTAAATTGATTGCCAGTGAAGTGTATTATTGCAAACATAATTACGATTCCCAAGAGTTAAGTCATAAATTTTAACTACTAAATAAGATTACTACGCGATCTATTTGCAGCGGACTTAAACGTACCACTTTTTAAGTATGTAAACCGTCCATATACATCCGAGGTTGTTTTTGAAAAAATGGCCGAGGAGCTCCGAATGAGCTGAGTTTAGCCGTTTTAAGATAGCGCATAATGGTTTTCCAGTTAGTAGTGTGTATATTTAGCATGTGAAGTTACGTGAGCAAATAATTATACCGCCGCTATATTTAAATTTACTTGGATATATATGTACGTGGTTGACAAACCCAGTAAATATGGAATTGGAAAAAAAATGCAAAAAATACTTTCTACATCAGTAAGTAAGATTAAATGCGTTGTACACAACGATATCAAGAGTATGTAAGTTTTTTTTTTACTTTTTTCCTTTTTCCTGCAATGGTATCATCTGGTGTCTAAGACCTTTTATACTAGCCCAAAGCAAAAACAAAAATACTTTAACAATCCAATACATTTTGTTGGCTACCATATATTATTTCCAAGGACATATAGTTACTTGAAGTACACCGACATTGCGATCAGTAAGGCGAGTGTTCACAAAATGCTAGCAAACGTTTTGTTTTGTATCCCTGTTGCAGCGCAGCGCATACACTGCAAGCGGGGAACCAAACGGCAAACATTCGCAGTAAACATGTTTACTGAACGCATGTCAGGTATATTGTATATATGCCCTTGCCAACGCAATGTTATTCTTGTTAATTGTTTACAGACATACCTGCCAGTCACATACTTAGTATATATTGTCGTTATAAATGATAAACCCGTGTTTTTTTATTTCAACTATCAAGTCCGATGCCAAGTATTTGTCTTACACTGGAGTTGACTAAGAAAACACACACAGAAAAATACATCTCAGCTATAAATAGCCATATGATACAGGTTGGAAGTAAACACAAGAAAAACCAGAGCTGTTTATCAACCATTATGTCCCTTGATTTCTGCTTTGTCAAACACATCTGGAATATTGAACAAAGGTGTTTTGGAAGAGATTCATTGAATTTAAATGTTTTTGTTTAAGAAAAGTGAAGAATACGTCCCAACGCTTGAACAACGGACACAGTCTTCATGAAGATGTTGACCCGACCTTGACCTTGATCTACTATCCAAAACAAAACAGTCCCGATCAATTTGATAAAGGCTATCCAGAGGTCTGTATTTATTAACACCTTACTGGTAATGATCTAAGGAAAGCTGTAGTCATAAATACTGCCTTCCGGTATCAAATTCCCAACACATGTTTCTGAGAACAGATTTCTAGCAACAAATTCAGGCTGTACTTGCATTTATTCGTGTTTTTATTGTTCAGAACAATTCATTTGATTTTATACACCTGAAAATTCAAGTTGAATCATTAATTCCGTTATATTTCATAAAAGTTATATAATCTAAATTAAGAATAAACCTTCTTTTTGTGAGATTTATAAAAAAAATAACTAACACTTACTAGTTCTCTGTGCTATAACATTAACAAATCATATGTTCATTAATATCATTTGCTTAAAACTCATAGCCAGTTTCTGTAACCATGGCATGGAAGGTACACTCGTTTCAAGGGCAACACATCCCAATAACTGGTCACTTCTGCCATACATTTTTTTTAATCCGACCTTGAAAATGTGGACTTGACAAAAACAGGACGGTACTGACGGACATATACTTAGTTAAGGCTGTACTCTGACACAGTCTGAGATTGATCGTTCTGACAACTTTTTATAAAAAATGTCTTTGATTGACTTTTACGCAATTTTTGCGTAAAAGTCTTGAAACCAGTGAGTTAAGACTGCTGACAAAAAATTAGATCGCAATTTATCATATTTTCAGTTTGAATATTGATACTTCATGGCTAAAAGCGTTACTAACGCTTTGATAAAAATGAACTTTTCGGCAGTTTTACCAAACATTTGAGATTCGCTCTCTTAAGAATTATCTAATATGACTGAAGTAAATTGAGGGCATTGATGCCCAAATCAGCCGATTCTGGGATAACTTCTTAAAAGGGTCAAAACAGACAATCTGTAACACTGCAGCTTTGATCATGAAGTTAGGGACAGGGGTCTTTAGCGCAATACATCCTAATGTTATGGTGGTAACTTATGCCAAAAAAATCAGACCATGAATGAGAAAGCTAAAGAGTCGACATCAATGGGACGGTGAGACCAAATGTCGTAGAGATGGACGAGTGCGAGTGATTCCTATACAATCCCCACCTCACTCACTACATGGTTTCTAAGTAAATCAATCGTTACTAAAAATAAAAGTTGTGATCCCTTTGAGTTTGTCAATATAATCTAAAATAACCATTAGATAGAACAGCTTACACTCTAAAAATCACAAAATTAAACGTCAATGTCACTTTCATTTAAAGATAACCTTTATTTGTATAGCCCGAATGCACACATTGAATATCCGATTAAAAAAAAAACTTGCAGAATAATAAAATTAATAATTGATATTTCCGATATCATTTAACAACGGTAATGTATAATAAATTTGATTTCAACTAATAAATTGTATTAAATAAAAAGTTCCTCTTCCACCTACATTCTTTAAAAAATTTAAATGGTAAAAAAAGTCATGTAAATTATCAAAATAAAAAAAATGAGTCTAACATGCTTAAAGTTTCATCATGTTTTATTGGCAATATCGGCATGCAATACATATAGCACGGCAGATTAGTGAAAAAAATCGTTCACATTGTGGTACAAGCACCAAAATTGACATGGAGACTCTTTTGGATCTACTTATTCGGAAAATCCCGTTAGCCACGAAAATTCAAAATGGCCGCTTTTTTTTCAAATGGCCGCCATTCAAGTTAATCATTACTGTTTTTATTATTTAACTTGACATGCATGACCACACTTAACGGGTTTTGATAAGAAATTATTTACTTTATGCATATTTCAACAAAAAATAAGATTTACAAAAATTAAAATATTTATTTCCCAGGTAGTGTTGTATATTTTTGTATTTTTTTGTATTTATGTTTTCATTAAAAATATAAGCTTTTTTCATTTTTTTCCAGCTTTTTCTGTGTTATTTTCTCTTTTTATTTAAGAACAAGTCCTTATTTGAATACATTCTAGCCTGCACAATTGTATTGACACAGAGCTGTACGCGGGAGTCTAAACCGATAACACTTCAACTTGGTGGAAGTGCTGTCCAAATGATTTGCCACATATCACCATGCTGTTTCCAGCCCTTGTCAGCAGGGCTTTCGATTACCATTTGACAGTTGTGTATAGTTGATAGGCCCCATATGCTACTTGCTTAGTATGCAGCACTCTTAACACGTTGAATAAAAGCTTCTTGCATTGGAGGAGTTGATTCATATGACCTTTGCTTTTGAGCAAACAATGTCAAACTTGCTTCGTCAATACTATCAGTGGCGCTAGAACTATCACATACGTGACTACGAACTTTCATGAATATTATGATCCTATTTGTCACTTGTTGGTGAGTTTTATAAAAACAGTAGCAGCATACACTCCATGTTTGTCATGCAATCTAGTTCCCTTGTCAGCAGAATGCAGATACGACATCATATTCAATAAAAGTATGGTAATATAGAAGGCCTTTGGATTTCTGGGCCAATTGACACACTTATATCATGTATGGAACCTCAAGTGTTATCCTCGACCAAATGCACCCCGCAGTTTTTCTACATCAAGAAGCTGTAGAATTGGCATAACATTGACCGCAATGACAAGAACGTCTGTGTAGCTAGCTTTAATCATAATGCATTTGTAACCGTCTGCTGCTGTGTGTTTTGCATGCTGACTTAAACTGACTTAGAATACAACCTCATCGGCTGATACATCGTCAACGCAGAATCTGACGCAGGGAATGTGTATCGGATGATTGGCAGTACGCGGATCTTTAAACATGCGCGGAAGTTGAAATTCTTAATGATTAAGTCTGCTACTTAATGACTGCCTATCTGCAATTTCATTGACTGAAAAGTAGGTTGTATTCTTATCGTTGATTAAATGCTGATTATCCTGTACTAATAAATTTATTTTGCTATACGGTATCATTCTGACCTATGAAACTGAGAGCTCCCGGGGGCGGAGCCTCCATGACCCCCAATAAGGGCATTCCGCCCATTTCAACCACAAGTGTGCGTATACTTCGAAACGGCGTAGCTACGCCCCTGATTTAGTACGATTAAGAAGCACATTATGGGAATTACACGTCTGGACTTTTGGCAACGAATAGCCTTCATAGTGTTCGTCCAATAAATGTTTAATACGTAGATGTACACATTGTAACACTATCAATGTTAGTTCACAATTTCATAGTAGCATCACAGGTTTAACCTATGATTTACACTTTGATTCGAATTGTACTTTTAGCGATGTAATACATCTTATAACATGTAAAAAATGTAATAACTAATATGTTTGACAAACTAATCAACTTGTCTCGCAGAATGAATTCACATAGATTTGATATCAAAAATTGTTTAATCAACCCTATATCAAATGTTGCTATCCATTTTGGATCACAATTAAAATAACGACTGCTCATTGTCAGATTTTTCTTTTCTACCGATAGATGTCGTTCATAATAATCATGACCGCCTATGTAAGGAAACTTTCTGGATCAATAAACTTAAAACAATGTTTCCCAACGGTCTAAATAATAAACTTTTATATGATATTTAACAAAACTATATGGTTGTCATAATTTATTGTGTTTGCCTATTATTACGATTTTTACTACACTTTTTCTAATAGGCTATTGTATCACTTAATGATCCATAATAATATTATGTTAATTTGTATGTTTCTTTATCATAATTTTTATAGAATCTATATATATTTAGCAACGTCAGTTATTTTGCCGCCAAACGACGTGCGGTAGGTATAGGACGTTGACGTAATTTTCTGTTTATATTGTTTGATGAAGAGATAGATACGTTTTATTCCTCCAGTAACGGAGAGCATAACGTTACGTTACGCCGAAACATTTAAGATAATAAACGTTACGCGTTTGTGTGGTTTATTTTATTCATATACATATCTATACGCATATTATTTTCACTACGCACAAAAGAGTACCAGCGAAAAAATACATTTTAACTTTATTTTGTTTAACTGAGGTGGGAGAAAAAGCATCCACCATAGCCATAGAAAGATAGGTTCATCCCAAACCCTCGCATGGGTGTTCTGTGGGAACTCGGTAAACTTCGTTCCCGCAACGCACCCTACGCTTGGGTTGGGATGAACCTATCTTACACTCTCGGCCATGGAAGATACTTATATCTGTATTGTCCGTGAAAGCGTTGATAGGGCGTGTTTTTAAGGCTCTCCAAAAAGATGGATTTATCCATGGATTTACTGTTGTGAATGAACAGAAAAATATATGTGCGTGGAGCTTAAATAGTGTGCAAAATGTTGGAAATTAAAATGTGATGGCAGGAAGAAAAAACAAGCGAAAAAAGAGCAGTGAAGGTGAGGAACAAAAAACAACAAATTCAAACAAAGAGAGGCGAAAAGCGGGGAAAAACACCAGAGGATTATTACATCGAACTTTATCAGCATTTCCCTGCTGGTGAAAACTTGTCAAACCTGGATAATACAGTGTTTCATTCAATGACTAGCGGTACAGCTAACGGTACATACCTTTGTAATAAAAATATGTCTCAATTACCACAAACACCGGGGATGACAGCTGGACTCAGTTACAGCAGTCCACCACAGTACGTCAACATGGCTAACCCGTTATGCAGCCATGTTTTCAACCCCCTCGATGATGCAACTCCAGCAAGGAAATACAAGCTTCATGACATCGACACCGAGTCACAATACACAACAAAACAAATATACCAATCCAAACGCAAGCCCAACTAGCCCATCTAACAGCGATATAATGCATTTCCTTAAATCAAACTTTGAAAAGGTAATTACTAGGCTCGATAAATTAGAAAAGTTAGAAACAAAGGTGAATGAGGTTGACGCAAAACTCTCAAAACTATGGTCAGATTTGGAAAAACGTGTAACAAAAAGTGAAGAAAAAGTATCGACCTTAGAAGAAAAAATCAACGGACGAGAATTCGATGCGGCAACAGAAAATGAAGAAATTGCCAAACTTAAGAAAGACAATGAGGGTATTAAGGCAAATTTAAATTTTATCGAGACACAGGCGTTTGCAAACAATCTAATCATAGGCGGAATACCCACCTGGGAGAACGAGGGGACGGCAAGAAACGATGGAACTTCCGGTGCGGCGGCGCCCACGGAGAACATGGCGGACACCAAAAAGGCAGTGCATAAATTTATTTTGGAAGTGCTTAAAATACCAGAACAGGATGCAAACGATATTAAAATTGAAAAGGCCAGTAGGATAGGGTTCGCGAAAGGAAATAGACCTAGAAATGTGCTTGTTACTTTGATGATGGTATAGCAGCATGCAGATCCTTCCTTGAACAAGACAACTCTAACTCTCTTGGATATATTGAGGACATCTCAAACTTAATCAAACTTGTATTAACAAAGAACAATTTTCAATTCAACGATGCAAACTACCTACAGATTTAGGAACAGCTATGGGCACGAAAATGGCACCGTGCTTTGCATCTTTGTTTATGGGAAAGTTTGAACAAGATTTTCTTAAAAACTGTTCCAAAAAGCCGTTACTATGGTTGCATTTTCTTGATGACATTTTATTCATATGGGAACATTCTAAAGATGAATTAACGGCTTTTCTTCACGATATCAACAAAGTCCATCAAAATATTAAATTTACAAATAATGTCTCTAAAACATGTGTTTCATTCTTGGATGTCCATATCGAAAAAGACTTAAAGGGTGGTTTGGAAACAAGCGTTTTTGAAAAATCAACAAATTGCCACCAATACATAGAATACTCTTCGTGTCAACCAAAAAAGTGCAAGGTTGACATCCCCTACAGCCAGGCTAAACGCTATAGAAGAATAACATCAAGTGATGAAGGAGGAATGTGATAAACTAAAAACCTATTTTGAAGAACGAAACTATCCAATTTCTGTTATAGATGAAGCTGTTTCGAAAACATTTTCCATCAGTGCAGAGGGCGCCTTGCAGCCAAATGTTAAATCATCGGAAAAAGACATTATTCCTTTTGTGTGTACTTTTAATCCATCATTACCAAACATTGGTAAAATTATAAACCAATATTGGGAACTACTCAGATATTCAAAAAGTAAAACTGTCCAAGATCTCATTAACTACAAACCAATTGTTGCATATAAGCGGCCTAAAAATATTCAAGATATACTTGTGAATTCTAAACTTACAAATGTTGTCACTAACGGGTTCGTTACTAAATGTAATAGATCCAGATGTTCACATTGTTGTACTATTTTTGAAAATGACAAATTTTCAATTATATATTTTTGCAAAGAATTTAAGAATCATGAATTGTCCTGTTCTTCTACAGGTGTTATATATGTTATCAATTGCAAAAAATGTAAAAAGCAATATGTTGGTCAGACACAACAAAAATGTAGTCAGAGAATGAACAGTCATAAGTGTGATATAAAGCATTTTCCAGATTCATATACAAATGTGTCTGAACCTTTTAATGCTCCTGACCACAGTACTGTATCAATGATTTTTCTTTTATGCCAATTGATAAAATTGAGAACAATTGGAAAAGATTATTAAAGGAGAGTAAATGGATGCACATTCTTGGCACAATCATTCCTAATGGTATGAATTCAAAAATATTATTTTAATTCTTCTTGCAGAATTAAAAAAAATCACAAAATTAATCTGGTTTATAACTGTTTTAACCTATTTAATATGGCATAGTTTATACTGGTTTATTGATGTTTGTTTATGCATTTATATTGCATTTTACCAGTATATAGAGAATACTAGGTTAGTGCCGTGGATGGAGGAAGTTTATCTGGCAAGGCGGAGGAATTTATCGGGTGAGCCGAAGGCGAACCCGATAAAATCCGCAGCCGAGCCAGATAAACTTTCTCCATCCACGGCACTAACCTAGTATTCTATTTATCCTGTTACTTTGTTTAATTAAACACTATAAAACCTTAAAATTAATAAGAATCTTTAAAAGTAAGGGGGACAACTGTTTTTCCCTGTTGACGTCATCACACTCGGTATCCATGTTTAAATCGCCCCCAAAATAGTTCGTAAAACTGTTCAACTTTTTTAGTACGTTTATATTCAAAGTCATTGCATTTTAATACGTCAATATCAATTCAAAACATAAAAATACTTTTAAACGTGCATAAGCATGGATCAGTCTCTGAACATTATCTGATGATGTAACAATTATTCCGCAAGTCAGAGTACAGTACACAGGTCAAAATTCAAGATCACGAGTGTTTACAAACAATCGCAACATATTAAATGGATTTAAATGATGTTGATAGTGTTGAATGATCATAACTGCACCGGCAAAGAGATCATTCATTTCTGTTGTAAGTGAGATTTTGTCATTCACCACAGAAATGGAATAAACTATCGACGAGTATCGTTGAATGCTGTTTCACAGTTTCCAGCATTTGCGGGTGGGGTAAGATTTTCACATCTCATGAAGATTTCAGGTCGATTGTTTTGCCAGTGTCATTATTTTGCATAATGATGGGACTTTATGGGCGAGTGATTGCTGAGGTCGGCTGTTAGTGGTCCATTGATAAGATACTGAAACGGCAGTTCTGCTTTTCTTCTGACATTGCAGAATATATAAAAGAAGTTCGTTTTCGCGGTCACATGACCACCTGACTGTAGATAAACATCACGTGGTCTACTATCCTAATAAACTAAAGTTTACACGGCACCTTGTTATTGGACCGATTTGTATGCAGGTGACAGGATAAATAGAGAATACTAGGTTAGTGCCGTGGATGGAGGAAGTTTATCTGGCAAGGCGGAGGAATTTATCGGGTGAGCCGAAGGCGAACCCGATAAAATCCGCAGCCGAGCCAGATAAACTTTCTCCATCCACGGCACTAACCTAGTATTCTATTTATCCTGTTACTTTGTTTAATTAAACACTATAAAACCTTAAAATTAATAAGAATCTTTAAAAGTAAGGGGGACAACTGTTTTTCCCTGTTGACGTCATCACACTCGGTATCCATGTTTAAATCGCCCCCAAAATAGTTCGTAAAACTGTTCAACTTTTTTAGTACGTTTATATTCAAAGTCATTGCATTTTAATACGTCAATATCAATTCAAAACATAAAAATACCTTTAAACGTGCATAAGCATGGATCATTCTCTGAACATTATCTGATGATGTAACAATTATTCCGCAAGTCAGAGTACAGTACACACGTCAAAATTCAAGATCACGAGTGTTTACAAACAATCGCAACATATTAAATGGATTTAAATGATGTTGATAGTGTTGAATGATCATAACTGCACCGGCAAAGAGATCATTCATTTCTGTTGTAAGTGAGATTTTGTCATTCACCACAGAAATGGAATAAACTATCGACGAGTATCGTTGAATGCTGTTTCACAGTTTCCAGCATTTGCGGGTGGGGTAAGATTTTCACATCTCATGAAGATTTCAGGTCGATTGTTTTGCCAGTGTCATTATTTTGCATAATGATGGGACTTTATGGGCGAGTGATTGCTGAGGTCGGCTGTTAGTGGTCCATTGATAAGATACTGAAACGGCAGTTCTGCTTTTCTTCTGACATTGCAGAATATATAAAAGAAGTTCGTTTTCGCGGTCACATGACCACCTGACTGTAGATAAACATCACGTGGTCTACTATCCTAATAAACTAAAGTTTACACGGCACCTTGTTATTGGACCGATTTGTATGCAGGTGACAGGATAAAATTGTTTATCCTGTCACCTGCATACAAATCGGTCCAATAACAAGGTGCCGTGTAAACTTTAGTTTATTAGGATAGTAGACCACGTGATGTTTATCTACAGTCAGGTGGTCATGTGACCGCGAAAACGGAACTTCTTTTATATATTCTGCAATGTCAGAAGAAAAGCAGAACTGCCGTTTCAGTATCTTATCAATGGACCACTAACAGCCGACCTCAGCAATCACTCGCCCATAAAGTCCCATCATTATGCAAAATAATGACACTGGCAAAACAATCGACCTGAAATCTTCATGAGATGTGAAAATCTTACCCCACCCGCAAATGCTGGAAACTGTGAAACAGCATTCAACGATACTCGTCGATAGTTTATTCCATTTCTGTGGTGAATGACAAAATCTCACAACAGAAATGAATGATCTCTTTGCCGGTGCAGTTATGATCATTCAACACTATCAACATCATTTAAATCCATGTAATATGTTGCGATTGTTTGTAAACACTCGTGATCTTGAATTTTGACCTGTGTACTGTACTCTGACTTGCGGAATAATTGTTACATCATCAGATAATGTTCAGAGACTGATCCATGCTTATGCACGTTTAAAAGTATTTTTATGTTTTGAATTGATATTGACGTATTAAAATGCAATGACTTTGAATATAAACGTACTAAAAAAGTTGAACAGTTTTACGAACTATTTGGGGGGCGATTTAAACATGAATACCGAGTGTGATGCAAACTCCGCGCAGTGTTACTTCCCTTGCAGTACAGTAATCACTGCCACCACAAGATTTTCATCCAAAATTGGATGAAAACTTTTAATGGCATTTTTTTTAATCATATATATTTATTCTTATATCCTTTCTAAAATAATTACTTTACGCCAGTTGATAGGCATAATATGTTTTATAAAAAAATAACAATTAAAAAAAACATTCGGAAATGTTCGGTCTTTTTTCAAATTGAAAGTAGGATTTACAAATTACAATATCAACATGGATGTGTTGTTAGCTATTCAGACATGTATCGAACGTTTTGAGCCAGGATTGCAAGCAAAACCAAAACAAATCGAATGTTGGCGGCATGTTCTTGCAGAGGAAGACAAAACATGTTGCTGGAATTTCTTTTAAAGGTGTTCCGTCCACTTTGTAAATTGCAATCACGTGCCGTTTTATCTATCATCACGTGATATTTGTGGTGGCAGTGATTACTGTACTGCAAGGGAAGTAACACTGCGCGGAGTTTGAGTGTGATGACGTCAACAGGGAAAAACAGTTGTCCCCCTTACTTTAATTCTTATTAATTTTAAGGTTTTATAGTGTTTAATTAAACAAAGTAACAGGATAAATAGAATACTAGGTTAGTGCCGTGGATGGAGAAAGTTTATCTGGCTCGGCTGCGGATTTTATCGGGTTCGCCTTCGGCTCACCCGATAAATTCCTCCGCCTTGCCAGATAAACTTCCTCCATCCACAGCACTAACCTAGTATTCTCTATATCTCTATAGGTCCTATAAGACATTATTTTGTGCAAAAATGTATGCTATATTTTGACGTTATCAACGTTGACGTCATTCGATGTTGACGTATTTTCCTGTTCATTATTTACATACAACCTGATGAAGGCCGAATGGCCGAAACGTTGTTTCATAAATAAATAATTTGTGTTGAAGTTGAACTTCTTTAATTATCACAATACCTTGTTACTTTTAGGTACTTCTCGGATAAAGAAAATGTAAAGGCAAACAGAGATAATCTCAAGGACACAGAAACTTTCATGCATGATCAGTACCCGAGAGACGTTGTCGAAAAACGGAATAAACTAATTCCAATAATGCTGGCAGCACGAAAAGACAAAGTTGATGCGTACATTAAGTACAACAAACTTTTTGTGAATGGTTGTGAGTACACCGACGGCAAGTATGGTAAAGTGCAATAGGACAGATATGAGGGTGAGTTGAAAATTTGTTCTTGGAACTGTAATGGTCTTACCAAAGACAAGCTAAATGATGACGAATTCCTTAAAATCATACAGGGGACTGATATCGCATTTTTATATGAAACATGGACTTGTGAAAGTAGCGACATTGAAATAGATGGTTACACATCGCATAATTATTTTCGACGCTTCCAACACAGAAACGCAAGGCGTAATAGTGGCGGAATTGCAATATATTACAAAAGTAAGCTAAGCCTGGTATAAATATTGTAAAAACGCATTTTAATACAATAGCATGGATTCGGCTCGACAAAAGATTTTTTGGACTGATAGAAGATCTGTACATATGTGGTGCATGTGTTTGGGGAAATAACTCGCCTGCATATCATGTTTTTGACCATAACCTTTTTGAAATCATTGAAAATTATATATTATACTTCAAGACGTTTGGAAAAGTAGCTCTTATGGGTGACTTAAATGCGCGGGTCGGTGGGAAGGCCGACTACATTCTTTGTGACAATGCAGTATCGAATTTAGACCCCGACGACTATGTGCCAGATACGCCCCTGAGAAGGGTAACACAAGACACAGTACATAACTCGCACGGTATACAGCTGATTTACCTATGTAAAGCGACAGGCATGCGTATTTGTAACGGACGATTCAGTGGATCGGTGACGTATTACTCAACAAACGGCTGCAGTTTGATAGATTATCTTTTGATCGAGGAAAGTAACTTCAGTGTCATAACAAAGTTTAACTGTCCAGTGTTTAATACCTTTTCTGACCATGCCCCTATTATGTTTGCAATTAACTGTTATAACTCGATCACAAATACTCCCGAGGCAAATATGTCACATTCTGTTTAAATGGGGCGAAAGGAAAAAGGACGAATTTCGTAGAAATATAATATCTTCATTGCCTGAATTTAATGCAATATATGCGGAAGGCCTTTGACAGTATCCAAAGAAACGCCCTGTGGCACAAACTGAAAACTCTAGACATTTCTGGAAAAGTTCTGAACATTGCTAAAGCCATGTACGAATCGGTACGGAGATAGGTAAAGCACTGTGGAAACTTCTCAGATTTTATAGACCTAAAACTCGGCCTCGCTCAAGAAGTATGTTCTTCGATATTTTATTCACTCTACGTAGAAGACCTAGAAATTTACCTTGCATCTAGGTTCGAAAGCGGATTATCGTTAAACGACATTTCCCTTATACTGCTTTTATACGCCGATGATATGACCCCCGACGATCTTCAGAACAGCTTAAATCAACTACACGAATATTGCTCTAGCTGGGGGCTAAGTGTCAATACAGACAAAACAAAAATAATAGTTTTTAAGCGGAGAGGTTTTCATGTCAAATATATCCGTATTTGGTTGTCCGGTTAGCGCAGTGGTTAGCGCACTCGCTTCTCACCTAGGCGACCCGGGTTCGATTCCCGGCTTGGGCGCATGTGAGTTTGGTTTGTGGTCACCAAGTCGGACAAGTGGGGTTTCTCCGGGTTCTCCGGTTTCCCCCACAACACAAGACCACACTCTCGCGTAAAATCGTGCCATATAATGTTGTAATAACTTGTTTCACAATCGTTGTAAAATAAATATGTTTAAACTAAATATATCCGTAACACGTTATACAGACCCCCCCCCCACCACCACCACCATTAACATATACATGTATGCCTATTGGGTAACGTCGACACATAAATTGCACGCATTTATAGACGGTTCGGATAAAAGCCTAAGCTGTCAAGCACATGACATTTGTATATCGCATGAAGACATATGTTATATTATTTAAACGATCAAGTGGAAATGTGATTTTAAAACAATATTTTAATTGCAACTTTACACAAAAAAAATGACTTAAAATGTTGTCATTAATCCGACCGAGTATTCAACTTTGTTAAGAGGATGTAACTGCTTAAAACATTTGAAGAGTGTTTGATAAAACTTCTTGTCATGTGTTGTTCATCTAAACGCTAGAAGTGGAACTATTATTTTTGTAATACATTTTTGACTATAAAAAGTTCGTTAAATGTAGTCATCAGTTTCGTTAAGGGGACATAACTGCTTAAAGTTTGAAGAGTGGTCGATATAACTTGTTGTCTGCTTCTTTGTTGCCTAGGAGCGAAAGTCGCTGGACCACGTGACTTTCCGGAAGTCAGAAATGTAAACAGATTAAAATGGACATTCTTTTAGTAAAACTCTATATTTCACATATTTATCAGGGTGTTTAGGTGTTTCTTTTAATGACAGCTACATATTCATCGAAGTTAAATCCTCAGGTAACAAAAATGTATCCCTTTTTAATACAAATGTCCATGACACAATCAAATTCATTCAGTAATTGACTGCTAATTGATCCATGACAAGCTTTGATGACTAAATAGGTGTTTTCATTTAATTCATTTTATGTGAGGGTATTCAGAGTCTTGGAGAACTGCTCTATAAAAAATCATGTTTTGATTTATCTTAATGAAGAAAAGTGGTTCCAAAACAAAAATCAGAACAAATCGTTAGAGAAGAAAAGACTTGAACATTAAAACTCCAGCGTGGTAAGTGTTATTTGGGAAATGAAATCAGTAATCAAGGGGATTCAATTTTATATTGACGCAAACTGTTCTGAAGGGAGGTACTAAAGCATGGTTATCGGTACACCGTGTTCGCAATCACTCAGTTTATTTCAATATGTGTTCAATGCCAGAAATATATCATAACTGGATCCAATATACTTACAAGTACATGTATATTGAATCCAGTTATGATCATAAACACAATACACATACAATGCAAATAACCAAAACTGAATCCCTGTTAGTCAGTTAAGATGAATATACAGTAGGTGAGTAATAATAATACGTATTACCACACACTGTTAATGCACCAGTCAATTGTAACCACGGCCCCCAGGTCCAGGGGTATACCGGGGATAACTGGGGAAATGGGCTGTTTTTTTACCTTCCATGTGGCCCCACAGTGCCGGTAAATGGGATGTTTTTTTCTTCATGTTCAAATTGCAGGAAATGGGCCTTACCTAGGGTCCCTGGGGTGCGGGGGCATTTGGCGGGGATTTTACCGGCAGTTCGTCACCGCAGGACTGGGATTTTACATTTTTTATCATTAAAACTAGTCATTTTATGACATTATCTGATTTTGAATCCCCTTCATCATTTGATAATGAGAAAGTGTTTCCCTTATAACCTCCACCATTAATCATCCAAATAATTTGACAAATTCTAAATATGTCAATCACATTCATGTGTTGTAAACATACACAATGATAAGCAAATTATCACAATTATACACAATTTTATGTAAGTACATGTATGTATAATACAAAATGTTTTTGTATTAATTAAGGTATTTAACATGTTTTATACAGAAAATGGGTTTTATTTTCAGATTGTTTTGATAAATTTACAGTAACTTCACCATGTGCGAAAGCAGTCATTTTCCTAAACTCCAAAGTGCCAAGTTTGAGCCCCTAACTGGAGATGGGGAAGTGGAGGTCAGTTACAGGAGTGGGGCCAGTTTTAAGGGTCAAGTTGAAGGTCACAGGAAGAAGGGTCGTGGGATTTTCACGTGGCCAAATGGGGACCGATATGAAGGGGATTACCTTGACAATGAAAGGGAAGGCCAAGGTATATTTGAACTTTTCTTGAGAAATGATAATCAAAAGGTTACAGTCATGTTCTAAAGTTAGTATTACAGAAATTTGACTGTGACATTTGGTATGTAATTCAATTTATACCTGTCACCAAGAATTTCATGCTATATATATATTCTACTTGTACTATGAAATGATAATAAAACTTTCTAATGTCTGTGCAAGTGGAAGGAATTTTTTTAATCGTTTAAAAAAGCTCTGACCAAAACAACAGCTAAATTAAATTAAATAATTCATTGGTTTTGTTCAGCAGTTGATTTACATACTAGTTATACTAGTAACTGGTGAATTGGCCTCTGTGTATTACAGGTGCCCAGCTATGGGCGGATGGAAGTCGCTATGAGGGGGACTTCCACCGAGACTTGAGGCACGGCAATGGCTGCCATGTCTGGGCTAACAAAGAGGTATGAAAAGATCTAAATATATGAAGTCATTGCATTACAAATTTACAAACTTTTAAGAACCTGAACCTGCAGTATATATGTAGTCAAATATTAAACATTTTTATAAAATTAAATACTTTGACAAGCAATCAATTGAGAAATGAAATAATTTCTAAAAATTGAAACACTTTGTGGTCTCATTAATTAATTTATTTGTTTACTGTTTGACTGCAAATGTAGCTACCATTTTCCCTACTGTTAAAGGAAATGCAGACATATTGCATATTTATATTTTTAAAAATTCTTTTTGTGAGTAATAAGTACTGCACCCAAAACCTGAGTTATTGAAGTTATACAAGAGTGTTTAATTACACTTACAAGGTTAGTGGGTAATGTAACTGTACTGTGTTGTCTGGGAAAAAATTCATAACTAGCTTGCTTTATAAGTGCATTATGAGTTACCTCAATGTCTGTTATTGAACAGTTATTATTATAAGCTCTTTCTAGATTACAATTTCAATATGGTAGTTAATGTATAAAGAAAAACAAACAAAAATACTTTCAAACTTGGTACAAGTCATTGCAATCAAATTTGATATACATGTATACATGTTTAATATTGACTTGATGAAACAATTTTACCAGGAAGAAAATTGTTTCACCGTAAGAAACCTCTTCATTCAATCTTTTTGTACTGTCTTGGTAGTTTTTGCAAAATTCAAAGCTGGAATTAAGTCACTGTTTGAAATTTCAGGCACTTTAGAAATTATATAACAGATTAACATTTTAGTTTTCTTTGTTTAATAATGTAATAATTTTGCACTCACACTTCACATCACAAATTTGATTATGCTTACAACAAATCATTGTACTTCACTTTTTCCCACTTAGTATCATCTTACGATTATTCTCTCTTTTTACTACTTCCAAAATCAGATCTTCTCATTCTAATGTATGTAGCTCAGATATTTTCACAATTACCTGAAATATGGAGTGCTACCTATTTATGTGGCCTCAAGTATTATGATTAAGAAATGTGTAATTTTAATATAATATCTGATTGTTCATGTCAGAGTAAAAATAATGCATAACAATGAAAAAAAATCATAAAGCATTGAGAAATTATTTATTATTAATGACAGATGCACACAATAACTTATGTTGTCCATATTCCATAACGACCTAACATATGTTACTGAACTTACTTCAAAATGTTTGAATCATTTTAAAAGATACCAATTTTGAAATATTTCAAAAGTAATTTTCTGTTGTAACAATAATACAAGAATAAAAATTCTGTAATCAACGTACCATTTAACATTTTACAAAAAGGTTTTGGGTCTGCTTCAAAGAATTTGTACAGGTAGCTATCTGTTTAAAATGTTACTTATGCATGATGTAACAAGTTATTTCATAAATGTAATTCAGACATACAAGGGGAGATTTTTCCAAGACCGTCGTCATGGTGATGGAACATACACATGGTCTGATGGCTCATCTTTCTGTGGAAGGTTTTATATGGATCGCAAGGAGGGTTATGGGACATTCAAGTTTGCCAATGACAATGTTTTTGAGGTAAGAGCAAACAAAATAGGCAGATGATATATAGAGATGTTCTGTTTGTTTCAGTGTAAGATAGTGATATATTTCATTGAGTCACATTGGGGCTTTTCCACAAGTGAAATATCTAACTCTGAAACAAGCATTTTTTTTCTCTTGTTTGCAATTCGTTAACAACGATATTTAATAAACTTTTATGTTTCGAAACTTTGCTAAACCTTTGCTTTTCAAAAGACTTCAAACTGGAAATTATATTATTGATTTTTCTTGCCATCACTGTGCGTTAACATTCATTTTCTCAGTGAAATGGGCTAAATTCTTTCGAAATAGTGAAACTCTATATTATTAATTTCAAGAATGGCAACATTTTTTATGATACAAATTACTGTACTTCAGCCGAGGGTAATGAAATGTGTGTTACAGGTTGATTTTGATGAATTTGTCTTTGTGAACTTTATTGTCACACTGGTATTACCGGTAACTCTGATTAAAATTAAAAAATGATGCATACTGATTAATTGTTGGATCATTTCAGGGCCTTTATCATGAAGACGAGAGAGCAGGCCCGGGGGTTTTGACCTACTCTGATGGTTGTCAAGATGTTGGTCTTTGGCGCGGAGAAAAACTCGTCAAAATATGCTCCCCAATAACTGGGGCTTTTACCATGTCTGAACATAAAGATTTTGATTATAATCCTGCAGAGCATGTGTATTATTTGGACAAGGAAGGTCCTAGTAGTCAAGAAGTGTTTCATTCTACTTTAACCGAACCTGTGGTTTTATACACCCCTGATAATAGGGTAACGGAAAAAGTTAGCAGTATATTTAATATTGCGTTAGATCCAAGAAGCTTAGCAGTAAATAAAGAGGCCTTTGATCGGGAATTTTATCTGGAATCAGAAAAAGAGACAAATATTTCTTCAGAAAAAGTTAGACTTTGGAATAGAACACCGTCTGTTATTGCATTGCAGAGGCATTTTTGTAAACACGAATATGGCAAAAAAAGTGTAACGTGTAATGTTGATAGTATAATATGCGGTGATCGAAGCAAATTTAAGAGCAAAGGGCCACTGGAGAGTGCTTCGGAAGAGCTAATTCAGGCTGCAACTGACGGTAACGTGAACAAAGTTGAAGATCTCCTAACTTCCAACAAAGTATCTCCTGATGTGGCAGATAGCAATGGACACACAGCACTTATTGGTGCCTCAGTAAGTTGTAGTGATTGTTATATAAGTTATCCCAGTTGCTGATGGTTTTAAAAAAAAAATATTAATGTGTAATTTCAAGTTAAAATGTTTGACATATGATATTAGTCATGACATTTGCAACAGTTTTTAAATTTCCACAAACTTTAACTGTCTCTAATAACTTAATGAAAGAACATAATAAGTGCACAACAGTAACGAGATGATGCACACCGCATCAAGTGCACATCAAATACATGTTAGTTACTGCTTTACAAAAATACGTAATTACAATCAAATCACAATGTCAGCGAGGAAATATCAATTATTGTACTCGATAATTGCTTCATCACTACCATGTCATAACTTGCAATGTCTGACATACATTGTCTGATTGATATACGCAAAAAAGTAAAATTTGATAAAAGTGTACTTGTTTTTGTAGAAATCACCTGATTGACTTTCAACAGGTGCTTTATAATATATATATATTTCTTTCAAAACTAGGAACAAATTTTTAATGTGTTAAATTCACTTGTATCCTACAATTTTATGCTTAATGTTGTTAGGTAAACTGGCAGATGGAAGTTATCAACTGTTTACTCAACCATGGAGCTGACGTTAACAAACTCTCAGATGAAGGTTGCTCCGCCCTCTCTGCGGGATGTATTTTCTTTTATCCCAAAGAAAGCTTCAAGTATAATATAGCAGAAAGGTACCTAGAGGAACCCAAAGAAAAGAAAATGAAGCACAAGGAAGAGAAATCAAAGGGGCATAAGCAAGAACAACAACAACATCAGCAAACTAGTCAAGCGCCGGCTACGCCAAGAGGCATACTAAGCAAGAAAAATAGTACCAGTCAAGGAAAAACTGTGTCTCAAAAAGACAATGAAAGTGGCGAAACAGAGAAACAAAAGAAAAATATTCAAAATGTAAAACAGCAGGTACGCATTGAAGAAAATGTGAATAACAATCAAGATTCCACCGTTATACTCAGCAATGGCCAAGGAGATGGGGAGGAATTTGATTCAAACCTGAGCATGAAATATTACCAGATTGAGGTCTCCGAGCAGCTGATCGAACGATGTGCGACCCAGCTGAGCATGAATGAGAAAGTGGTAGGAGGTCAGCGGGGACACAGTAGTGCTGATCTGGGCACTGCCAGGCATCTGGCTGTAATAAAGAATGAGTGAGTTCTGCTTTCCTTAATATCAATTTGCTTATTAGCTTTTTGAACTCAAATAATAGGTTTTGTCATACAAAGTTATGGTTCCAACATCGTCATTCAAAAACTACAACTTGGCCATAACAAAAAACTTGTAATATTTGTATGAAATTTAGTACATTGTACCCAATGAAAATGCACACTAAGTATGCAGGATCAAAATTTGAATATAGTCAAATGATTATATATTAACGCTTCGTGATCAGCTTTAGAAAATTGGGGAGTGTTCTCATCCACTTAAGCTGTTCTTGTTTTTACTTAATTATCCTATGATAGATACTGCATTTCCACAATAAATATCAAAGGATTTTTGTTTTGATCCATTCATTGCTTTAACATTAGAAATTTTATTGATAATGACTTAAGTGACTCTAAAAACACATTTTTGCCAGACGTGAGAGAATGAAACATACCCTGGACCTACTACTAAAGCGAGGTGCAGACCCGAATGCCTCAGGAGTACCCATGCCAGTGCTATTCTTCGCAATCAAGGCGGCTGACGTATCCATGGTGAAGGCTCTGTTGGAAAAAGAGGCTTCTACCTCAATAAGACTACCTAAAGAGGTAAGACTCATTTTATATCAGTCTAATCAGGGCTGTCTTATGGGGTCGATATAAGGCTCCCTTCCTCAAACGAAGGAAATAGTCCTTTTCCCCAAATTTGGCTAAACTTCCCCCTTTATATTTAATTTATCGCCAAAAAAAAACCTTTGAAAGAATGATTTCAGGTCAGATTCATATTAGCTCTACATTAGGTACTGTGTTTTGATACAATTTGCATTCAGATGTTTTGATTGGTTTTGTTTCTCTCTAAAATTCCCCTTTTTAGCAAAAATAATGCTCAATTCCCCTTTCTCAGGGTGCTGGCCTCTTTTCCCAAATGCGCTGATGATTTTTTAATAAATTTATATATATATATATCTATTAATTAAAATACATTTATAATAATACCTTTTACTGAACCATCAGATTCTTCATTCTCATTTGAAATGCAAAGACTAAAGAAAAGCATGAATAGTTATTGTTTAGGGTGACTTAATTTTGGTGATTATAATTATTAAATTCAAGCCTTTGTACATTTGAGTATGACATTCAGGTGGTAACCAAGCCAGATTTAAATGGGTTTTCTCCAGGCACACCGGACCATTAAGCATTGTACTGACTGCCATGAAAATGCACTTAATATATATATTGTTAAACATTTAGTTTTACATTTTGTAAGAACAAATAAGTCTTGACTGTTGAATGTTGATGTAGACAACAGGTGTGGACGGAGGAGCGGTCAAGGTGAGGTGCATGTGGTTATTTCCTTCACTGTGATCACTCTGCATGTTTATAATTAGTGTACGGAAATTGTTACCAGCACTCAATGCAGGAGCACAAGAAGGAACTAGGAGAACGTTTGAAAATTAATGTCCTTGGTAACAATTATTGAATAATTTATAAAGTTATGGTTTCTGCTTTCCTGTCTGTCATTTAGTGCTGGTATTGTATATTTGGCCAAATGTTTGTATATGTTTAGGGAGTTACTTAGCTATATAGTAAAATTGTATAAATAGTATTTCAACCATTAAAAGAATTGCAGTACAGTTTCTGTTCTATTTATGTGTATTAGGTATTGGTGAAACTTAAAATCATTGTTATTGCCAGCATTATGCAAGGGAAATCAGTACATTAAATGCTAGATTTAATGAAGCTAGCTCTGAATTGTAAATACGATAAGAGTGGTCTAGTGGTAAAGGTGCCAGCTTTTCACCCGAGAGCTTTTGGTTCCATCCCCTCCAGGGTGAAAGTTGTCTAATGGTATAGGGGTTCACCTCTCCCCCAAGATGTCTTGGGTTCCCTCCCCATCAGGGTGAGAGCTGTCTAATGGTATAGTGGTCCACCTCTCCCCGAAGATGTCTTGGGTTCTCTCCCGACAAGAGGAGCTTTATCATATGACATTTGAATTCATTTCTACACTCAAGCTATCAGCCTTCATCATAATCAAGCTCAAAGAAACTTAATAGTGTAAACTGAATTGTAAAATTGATATGATTAACTTCAAAGATGTTTAAAGGGTCCTTTTAATCAATGTCTTAGTGGCAATGAAGTCAGCCTTATCTAATGCCATTTTCTTTATGAATATTAGAAAGCATTTTGGGTTATTATCCTGTGTTCTACCTGTACATAAACTCTAGTGCAGACCATTAGGGTTATAACTTCATCATTTTAATAGTGTATTATCACCACTTCACAAAAGGAATAAATCTTGAAAGAAGCTTCAATCATGGATCTAAATCTATGTTTGCGAAAATAAAGAATAAATGAAAATAATTCTGTCTGGAAAGATTTGTTGAAAATTGTTTAATAATTATTGTTTATGTTGAATGTGTTGTTTATGTATTGTGTTTGATGTACTTTGATCTCATGCATGTCTTTGTGTGTGTTTAAAGTGTTTATGATTGGTACTTCATGGAAGAAATTGTGGAAGAAATGGTGTATGATTGTTACTTAACCAGACATACATGTACATGGTCAGGGCTTAAAACCATTACTTACAGAAGTTAACTCCAATGAAGATTTGCTTATTGTATTCAGAGAGAAGAATTGTTAAGTTTTGTTTAAAATCAAATGAATCATTTAAGATAAGTGCACTTTTGTTGAAATGTTTATCTTGTTTTAAAATAACTAGAACAAAACCAGAACGTAATCATACACAGTGCGTGGCTGAAAAAACAATTCCTGTTTGACATCTTTTTGCTCAAATAATACCGTGTGGTTAGTAGCGGTAATTGATACAATTGTCCAATTAAATTTAACAAAGTTATTTATATTTATTGAATTACAAGCGTTAAATAAAGAAAGAAATGTTTGGTCTAATGTGAGATTGCAATATATTTCACCTAATAAACACAAAAAGTAGATATTTCACTCTTCTCAAAGCCACAAGTGAAATACAACATTTGGTAGTCACTCAGTCAAATATCTTTCTATCTTACACAGAAATCAACAATTATCCCTATGTCATGGCATAAAGCCATTGGGAGCAGGTAGGTCATTGGCAATTTAAAAATATTGTATTCTACCTGATAAAAAAAATAATTACTCCGAGAGCTTATCTATTTTTTGCGAAGTTAAAATGTTGAGCTATTCTTACAGCCTTGTTGTCATCTGCCAAGTTGGTCTCTGAGCCTTGTTGGCATAAAAATCTTTGGTCATAACTTAAAACCCATTCAAGATACTTAAAAAATCATTCAGTATCCGAACATGTTACCAGTGACCTGCAATGTGCATACCCAGGTATAAATTTTGTGTAGCCAGACATATCACTTTAGATTAAAGATATGCCCCTTGAAAAACAGATAGGAGTTAATGTTCACTTACACATTTTTTTGGTTTTTAACTTTTACACATTTGCCCTTGTAGAAGGGAGCCCTGGCACCCCTGCATATTGCTGCTGCTATCCCTGGGGAGGAGGGTGTGGCTATATTGGAGCTGCTGCTTGCTGCTGGGGCTGACCCTGATGTCCGGGCTGAGGTGGACGACGCCTTCCTGGATAGAACACTGGTATGAAGAACAGTTGGGATAAGCATTTATCAATATTATCATGAGTAAAAAAGAGCGGCCTTTCATGTGATATGCTTGGTCAGAAAAAAGAATGTTTAGATTCTCATTACTGTTTTAGGAATTGTAATAAGGGATAAAAAGGTATATGAGGGGATCTTTTTAGTTTCATTTAAATAAATGAATTTTGAATATTCAAACTTTGGCATCATTTTTCTGGTTTTCAACGCCATTTCTCAAATAAAAAATATCAGTTGGTCTTGGAGAAGCTGATTTGAGAGCATATAATAAAACAAAATGATATTTCCTTTCGTAATACCAACATGCTTGAATTAATGTCATTTGATACAGAAAGGATTAATATTCTTTTAACTGCTTATTAAATAATACACTCAGTGACTATTTGTTAAGCCTAAAACAATATAAATGACATGACAAATGCTTAACCTTTAAGAAAATATCTTTCATTAACTGGATAGCTATATTATACCTTTTTGGGGAAACTGGTTTTAGTTGGATTTTCGGCACCAAAATCACGTCAAAACTATGCATTTTCAGATAGTTTGAATTAAGACTTTATTATTTAAAACTGGTAGTTTAAATGTCCAGGTGTTTGGGCGATTATTCAGAACTTTGTTAACTGGATCATTGTTAACTTTCAAATCTTTAATTCTCTGAAAGTTTCATGAACACAAGTGTCACTGTGTGATCTTCTTATTTTTCACAAGTATTGAGACAACTGATTCAACTATACTTGTTTTACCATTATATCAACACAACATAGAATAATTCACCTTTAAAAGTTTACAATGATGCCGTTGTTAACGTAGTTTTAACAAAGTTCAGAACAATTCGCCCTATATATATAAAGACTAGCACTACTAGAGTTAATAGGAATGTTACATAAATTGCAGATGGAAGAATGGAATAAAGACGTGATCCCAGTGGAGAGTCAGGAGTTGTTGGGTGGGCGGACACCTCTACACATTGCCTGCGCAAGGGATGATAATTATAAGGTATCGTTGATCATTCTTGGTGTGAAAGAAATCGTCATATGATAGATGGAGGGAGGTAGTAAGAACGCAATGTCAGATCCACTGGCATGTGTTGTTTGGAAGATGGACTCCTCTGTACATATGTTTTGCAAGGGAGGATAAATGTAAGGTATGATACATTCTATTATACGCGCTGATTCTATCTCATGTTGTTTATAAGGCAATACCACCTGAGAGTATCAGTATGATTATTATACGGTATGATGCATGCTTATGATATGTTACTGTTACTGTGACATGGTAGATTGGGGTATTGAGGTGGATAGCTAGGTATTGTTTGGTGGTCCGACACCATGCCAGGGACTATAAGGTATGTTATGGCATTTGCTGTATGGTATGTGTTGGTGTTGTTGCACATAAACCATAAAGGAAAAAAAACGCCTACTATTTAGTTTAAAAGTCATGATTTCGAAATGTAAAAAATATGGAATGCTGGAAAACTTTGAGTTTTATAAATATTTGCAATCCATGTTTTATACATATTAATTTACGCTTCATACATCATTGTTTATATTCCATACATTTCAGAACATCACGAGGGTGGTTAATCTACTTTTACAACATGGGGCCAACACCAGTCTCCTGTGTAATGGGTTCTCTCCCCTTGCACTGTGTATTGCCAGTGGAAACGATATGGTCAGTATCTCATTTATATTTAACTACCTTAAGAATTTTTTATTTCTGTTCTAATATTTCACTTGTCCCAGGAAGAAGACCTGCTAAACATTTTTAACATCTTTATTTTGAATACAAGCTCTTGTTTTTAGCTTGTCTGTTTTACAAAGAAAAGGTTGTTGTATTATAAAAACATATTAATATGTGAAAGTCATAGTGTCATTGTGTAATAGTCAGCATCCTTTTGCCAAAACTTTATTTTTGACATAATAACTACAAAATTGTTTATGCCATTGGTATTCAAGTGAAACTTGGTACACGTGCTGCCAGATAAAATATGCGTATGTCAAGCAAGGGCCAGAACTCCTTCTGTAATAATTGTTGAATTATGCCTCTTGTTCAAATCAAAAACAGTATTTGCTCAGCTCTTGTTAAATGTTCTGAGCACAGTTTGGTTAATGACAATTGCATCAGAATGATATTAATGCTGTACTTGTTAAAAACGCTAAATAGAATTCTTCAGTAGTATCCCTGGAAATTTGGCTAATATATGATTGTCATGTGCCCTATCTGCAGGCTATAGATGAGTTATTAGTGTTTGGTAAAGATGTCAGCCTCCCGTTGACCCATGGAGTGGGCAGTGCTCTGTGTGCAGCTACCAACACTGCGTACGAATATCGGAGACCCATGTCAGCTCGGATACACCTGGTTAGTGGGGGTATTTCTTATCAAATGTAATAACAAACATGCCATATCCCCTGGCAGGCGAAGAATCGAAAAGAATTTTCATCTGTGACCCCTGGTTTACTGGTACTTGATGAATATTTTGCAGAATTTTAAACAAAAAATCTTACAACTTCTGTACTCAATGCAGTGTTTTTTAGTAAAACAGAAATGCCTGTTTAAAAAATGGTTTAAAAAGTAAGACATGCCCAAAAAATGCCTGAACCAGTACAATTAAAAATCGTTCCCTCTAGTTGAACCTCTGCTTTCCTGAGCAGAAACATTCCAGAAATATGGCTTGTCATATAATTTTTGTTGATGTTTGATTTATTCATCAATAATGGAGAAGAAAGATGACTTTATTGCTAAGATGTAACTATGTCAAAATCATGATGCAATAAACCAGTTTGTAATGAAATTATGCGATTTCAAATAATGTCTTTTGTTATCCTAATTGTGTGTTGGTTATGGGATATATCTGAATAACTTGACATGTCACCAACCTAACCCATAAGGAATTTGGTCCAGGGTCAAGGTAACAAATAGAAGTCATCCCAATAGAATCAAAATCCTTTCTTAGATACAGTGACATGCTTGCCTAATGCATGTGCACATAATTGTTTAAAGGAAAACTTTTCAGTAAGATATTTAAAAGGGAATAAATTTTAATCCACTGTATTGACCAAATAATTAACTTACTAAGAAAGTGTTGCATACATGTTTTTCTTTCTATAAAACAGATTGACAAACTGGTGAGAGCCAGAGCCAATGTGCTGGCGCCCATCGCAATAGGGCCAAAACGTAACTTGGGAACCGTGGTGGACTACGCTTATTACATGTTCAATCAGGTAAGCTTTGCAGAATGAAGTTTCAAGTTTAATAATTGATTAAGAAGTCAACAGGTTTAGGTTGTCTAATTAAAGAAATCTCACATTGATGTATGCTGTCTTTGATTAAACATTCTAGTTCATGTAAGTTCTAGTTCCAAATTCAATTGGCATCTTTGATTGATCATAATCTAAGGAGCAAAATATTGAGTCTTTTTATTGTCCAATTAACCTTACAGTCCAATCAAAACAGCCAGATATTGTTTGATCTGTAAGTCAAATGTAAGATGTTTATATAAAACCAGCCCTTACTTCCATAACTATCAATATCGCTATTGATTTAATTATGATTTTACTTAATGGTAATTATTGAGCTACTTATGTTGAAAGTGAACCAGGAGCCCACTAAATATAGATCATAGTCGTAAAGTGAAATTATCTTAAACTAAGTGTAAATTCTAATGTTATTTCGCTATATTCATATGAAAATATATTTTTTATTATTTTAAAAAATGTTTTAAATATTGAAAATGGGACTTTCAACTGAAAAAGTGTTCTCGAATTCTTTTGATTTCTCAAAATCACAGTGTCACATAAAAATGTCAAGGTATCTGGTTGAGATTGAATAAAGGTTTCTATTCAACGAACAGTTTTGGGCAAGTACCGATACCTATATGACTGTTAGCTGAAGTTTTTCCAGCTGGGGCCAATTGTATTAAACTGGTTAAACAGGTTGATTCTTTGTACAGTTCAAGTTAGCCAAAATGCGTTTTTATTGGTCAACGATGAATTGTATTAACTGATTGATTGATTGATTGATTGATTGATTGATTGATTGATTGATTGATTGATTAGTTGAATCAAATGATGGCAAAAGATGTGAACATCTTATGTAAGTTGTTTACAATTGACTGATGGTTTGAACTTTTGCAATATAGGTTCATTATATAATGATCTATAATTTAACTTGTATAATTCTCAATTGTATTTTTATGGAAATTCTTTATTTTTGCTCCACTCTTTGTAGTTGTTAAAGAAAGCAATAATATTACAGGATATATCATGGTATTTGGTGTGTTGTAATTTCACTAATTCCCTTGTCACTTAAACAGAGACTTATGCACAGTTTATATATGAAGCAGAGAATGAATTGTATATCTTAAAATGAAGACAATATTCAAAAGTGTATATTTGTTATTAATCACATTATTATATCTTTGGGAAAAGAAAATCTAGTTTGAAAATATGTGCATTTGTTTCCTAATGTCCATCACATTGTGTCACTATTTGACTATAAGAAAGCATGTGATTGTTTTTGGAACCCTGTTCCATTTGTTATACATATTGTTGAATGTTTTTGTTGAGGGTATTGTTAATGTTGAGTGCTACATTACTGCGTTGAATGCCTGTCCCTTCCAATTATTCATGTTAACCATCTTATATATCATGATAATTAATGAAAAGGAATTAAACATTTATCTCTTTTTCTTAACTTAGCTGCCCAACATTTGTAATTTGCTTTTTTATCTATTTTTGTAAATTCTATATTACCTTTTTGCAAATATTCAATGCCACTGTCCCAAACCCATGGCTTATCCATTTCATGAAGTGAGTGTCACAGAATGGATCACACATAGTATCACTGATTGGATGGAGGTATATTATTATGTAACATACTTGCTTCACAATACAGGACACCCATATAGCAAAGACGCCATACCATGCTTTGACACATGCTGAACGAGAGACATTCATTAATCGGAAAAAGTTGTTGGAGCACATCGGTGACATTATGCGGGACAAAGCTGTTGAGCGAGAAAAACGCCGACTGGATGATGAAGAGAGGGTCGGAATCAGAAGTAAGTCAGTGACAAGGTTCACAATTGATGTGTGTAGTCCTGTTGATTGAACAGAGAATGACATTCAGACTGCATATGTCTTGTTTGTGTTAGATCCCTTCTGACAATTTAAGTTGGATTAAAAAAAACTGCTACTGATCTGTCAGTGTAATTTCCTTAAAAATTGGCAATTGAAGTTGAGGTATTATCATAGCTATAGTTTTGCTGGTGTTGGCTTTATTGTGCAAAGCCATTAATTTTGGCTATAACTCATTCCAGACGTACAAATAAAACTTGATACTTATGTTGCCAGACATAATATACACAAGTATTGCAAGGTGCAAAGCTCTGGTTTTTAATTATTTTTAATAATGCATCTTTTATTACTGAAAATATATGAACATTTTAAAAGGATCACACACTTACACTTAATGTTTATAACATTTTCTTAATAAAAATATATTCATTTTTTATTCTAGGTGCTAGCCCCAGCAGTGGTTTTGTGTACATAGGGGCCGGTGCCCAGCTGCCACCAGATGCCAAGAAGCCAAGGTCACTACGGGCCCAGCCCCAGCCTGCCCCTGTGGAGAGCCCTATGGTAAAGTTTGAGGGGCCACAGAGGGGCTCCACACCAAAAGAACTGGCAGAACAGGAGGGACACAGGGGTGCAAGGTACAAGTCCATTTTAGATGTTTCCGTTGGCCTTAAAAATATTGTCTGTGATTTGCTAAGATGCATGCTCCTTTTTAGACAGTACCTTTTTCGGCCCTTTTGTCTGAACTAACCAGTTTAAGCTCAAAAGATACCTTCAAGAAATCAAGCTTTATTCACATGTTACAAGTGACAAGCTCAGGAATTTACATTTTGTGATCTTAAGAGGGCACAATATTGCAATAAAATTTTAAATAAAGTATTAGATGATTATTTTACCAAAAACAAAAAAAACTATGCCTATTTTTCCTGCATGTTAGCAAAAACAGACATTTCATATTAAAGGCCTAATGTTTTAATGTTACATTTGTAATTACATTGTTGTTTTCTTTTGAGTTTGTAGGATATTGTACATCATAATCAGAAAATGAATTCATTTTTCAATTACTCCATTTAATCAGGACTAATTAATTTATGTTAAGAAATATCTCATTTATGATAGTTATAACCCCATCTTATCAACAAATGTATTGTACCATTACTTTTTCAAATAAATATTTTTGATCGGTAGAAATATCTTTTTCCATATAAAATTTTGACAACAGAGGTCACAATTTTGACCTAATCTTTATGAAACTTGGTCAGACTGATCATCTCTATGAAATCTAGGTCAAGTTCGATATTGGGTCATCTGGGGTCAAAAACTAGGTCAGTAGGTCAATTAGTAGAAATACCTTGTGAACACATTAGAGGTCACAATTTTAGCCTAATCTCAATGCAACTTGGTCAGAATGATCATCTCTATAAAATCTAGGTCAAGTTCGATATTGGGTCATCCGCGGTCAATAACTAGGTCACTAGGTCAATTAGTAGAAAAACCTTGTGAACACAATAGAGGTCACAATTTTAGCCTAATCTCAATGCAAATTGGTCAGAATGATCATCGCTGTAAAATGTAGGTCAAGTTTGATATTGGGTCATTCACGGTCAATAACTAGGTCAATTAGTACAAAAACCTTGTGAACACAATAGAGGTCACAATTTTAGCCTAATCTCAATGCAACTTGGTCAGAATGATCATCTCTATAAAATCTAGGTCAAGTTCGATATTGGGTCATCTGCGGTCAATAACTAGGTCACTAGGTCAATTAGTACAAAAACCTTGTGAACACAATAGAGGTCACAATTTTAGGCTAATCTTAATGCAACTTGGTCAGAATGATCATCTCTATAAAATCTGGGTCAAGTTCGATATTGGGTCATACGCAGTCAATAACTAGGTCACTAGGTCAATTATTAGAAAAACCTTGTGAACAAAATAGAGGTCACAATTTTAGCCTTATCTTAATGAAACTTGGTCAGAATGATCATCTTAACATAAGCTAGGTCAAGTTCCATATTGGGTCAACCCAGGTCAAAAACTAGGTCACTAGGTCAATTAGTAGAAAAACCTTGTGAACACAATAGAGGTCACAATTTTAGCCTAATCTCAATGCAACTTGGTCAGAATGATCATCTTCATTCATCTCTATAAAATCTAGGTCAAGTTCGATATTGGGTCATCCGCGGTCAATAACTAGGTCACTAGGTCAATTAGTACAAAAACCTTGTGAACACAATAGAGGTCACAATTTTAGGCTAATCTTAATGCAACTTGGTCAGAATGATCATCTCTATAAAATCTGGGTCAAGTTCGATATTGGGTCATACGCAGTCAATAACTAGGTCACTAGGTCAATTATTAGAAAAACCTTGTGAACAAAATAGAGGTCACAATTTTAGCCTTATCTTAATGAAACTTGGTCAGAATGATCATCTTAACATAAGCTAGGTCAAGTTCCATATTGGGTCAGCCCAGGTCAAAAACTAGGTCACTAGGTCAATTAGTAGAAAAACCTTGTGAACACAATAGAGGTCACAATTTTAGCCTAATCTCAATGCAACTTGGTCAGAATGATCATCTTTATAAAATGTAGGTCAAGTTCGATATTGGGTCATCCGCGGTCAACAACTAGGTCACTAGGTCAATTAGTACAAAAACCTTGTGAACACAATAGAGGTCACAATTTTAGCCTAATCTCAATGCAAGTTGGTCAGAATAATCATCTCTATAAAATCTAGGTCAAGTTCGATATTGGGTCATCCGCAGTCCATAACTAGGTCACTAGGTCAATTATTAGAAAAACCTTGTGAACACAACAGAGGTCACAATTTTGACCTAATCTTTATGAAACTTGGTCAGACTGATCATCTCTATGAAATCTAGGTCAAGTTCGATATTGGGTCATCTGGGGTCAAAAACTAGGTCAGTAGGTCAATTAGTAGAAATACCTTGTGAACACATTAGAGGTCACAATTTTAGCCTAATCTCAATGCAACTTGGTCAGAATGATCATCTCTATAAAATTTAGGTCAAGTTCGATATTGGGTCATCCGCGGTCAATAACTAGGTCACTAGGTCAATTAGTAGAAAAACCTTGTGAACACAATAGAGGTCACAATTTTAGCCTAATCTCAATGCAACTTGGTCAGAATGATCATCGCTATAAAATGTAGGCCAAGTTTGATATTGGGTCATTCACGGTCAATAACTAGGTCACTAGGTCAATTAGTACAAAAACCTTGTGAACACAATAGAGGTCACAATTTTAGCCTAATCTCAATGCAACTTGGTCAGAATGATCATCTCTATAAAATCTAGGTCAAGTTCGATATTGGGTCATCTGCGGTCAATAACTAGGTCACTAGGTCAATTAGTACAAAAACCTTGTGAACACAATAGAGGTCACAATTTTAGGCTAATCTTAATGCAACTTGGTCAGAATGATCATCTCTATAAAATCTGGGTCAAGTTCGATATTGGGTCATACGCAGTCAATAACTAGGTCACTAGGTCAATTATTAGAAAAACCTTGTGAACAAAATAGAGGTCACAATTTTAGCCTTATCTTAATGAAACTTGGTCAGAATGATCATCTTAACATAAGCTAGGTCAAGTTCCATATTGGGTCAACCCAGGTCAAAAACTAGGTCACTAGGTCAATTAGTAGAAAAACCTTGTGAACACAATAGAGGTCACAATTTTAGGCTTAACTCAATTCAACTTGGTCAGAATGATCATCTCTAGAAAAATATAGGTCAAGTTCAATATTGGGTCATTCGCGGTCAATAACTAGGTCACTAGGTCAATTAGTATAAAAACCTTGTGAACACAATAGAGGTCACAACTTAAGCCTAATCTAAATGTAACTTGGTCAGAATGATCATCTCTATAAAATCTAGGTCAAGTTGGTTTGAAGCATTGCCTACTGATAGGGTCATGTGGGGTAAAAAACTAGGTCAGTGGGACAAATAAAAGAGTGGCCTCTAGGGGCCATACTTTTCATTGGATCTTTATGATAATAGGTCAGAATGTTCACTTTATTTAGCAAAGCTACAGGTGAGCGATACAGGGCCATCATGGCCCTCTTGTTAATATACCTGTTAATAAGATGGCCACTTATTGTTTTGAAACTATGAAATATGGGCTGGTATTCAATATTGGTCCTAATTGGTCTTTTAATTGGATTTAAGAGTGATGTAGCTAATCGGAATACTTGTTATTGATAATTGACCAATACAGTGAATTATTCAAAGTCAATTATGTATGACCCTAAGATTTACTAAAGTTGGATATTGAATACCACCCCTCAACTATTTTAATAAAACTAAGGGTTTATGTTTATATGTTATTTAATGTTCATTGACAGTTATAATGGACATTAGAATACTCACCCAACTAATTTTCAATTATCAGCTATGATGTAGATACAGTTTTTGAGAAGTAAGTTGGAATACGGGGCAAAAAACGAGTGCGCCTTTTTGCAGTTGTTGTTTTTCTGCAGTTTATCAAATGTATCTGTCCACACGTGGCTGTCACCATTATATAGTCAACCCACCACTTGGTTCAAATACTTGTATTATCCTCACTTTAAGGACATTAAACATTTGTGACATTGTTGATGTTATTGATCGAGTTCTGTGGGGGAAAAACGGACTTTTCCAAGTAAGCTTTCTGGCTATAAGAGCTATTTCAAAAAATTTATTCATGAATTTATCTCAATAATATTTTACTGGTTGTAAACTTTTTTTAAATAGAATCATTTGGATAAATCTTGTTGTTTTTTTATTCCTTACATGAATGCTTCCACAGGACTCTTATTTGCTGAGGAAATTACATTTTAAGGACAAGAAATTATTTAAATTATTACGAACTTGACTTGAGTAAAACAAAATCCATTTTCAGGATTTGAAGAAATTTGTTTAGAAACCATTGTATTCTATACTTTTGAAACTTACCTGTGTTATGAAAATAATGAACTTCGACAATTGATTTAGAAACATCTTATAATTCAGTCAATGTTTACATGATGCATGAAATGTGATATGTTATAATTTCTGATATTATAAATCAGAGGTTAAAATGAAAAAAATCATGAAAGACATCTTTTAATGTTCAGCTGCAACTGTATTAAAGTCGTTATTAGATAATCAGTTCATAATTGCTCACTTTATTACTGTCTTGTTTATGTGTCCTATATAATTATCATAACAATAATAATTGAGGATTGGTCCGTGTGTTGACAGAATTTACACATGAAATATATGTATATATTTTTAATGTCATTTAAAATATTTGTAAATAATGGTACACAGATTTAATTCAATTGAATGTACAATGATTGAAAAAATAGCATTTTTCGTCAAATTGAATAATACAGCTTAATTTCTGGAATCCATCAATACACAGTGAAGGGTGTACTTGATGCAGATCATGTTGTTTGCTAAATTATAATTCATGTAGTATGACAGCACCATAATTTGACAGGTTGATATGGTGCTAAATATGTGTTGTTCATTTTCACATTTTGACAGAATTTCTTAAAAATTTGAAATGTTGAACTTGACTTTAACCAGTTTACAAGCGTTTTAAAAAACATTTTTTTCTATGTTAAAATTCTGCAAACTTTGTGTTATTTACGCTTTATGTTTGTTACTCTTACTTTCATGCTTTATTTAAATTCAAAGAAACTACTTATCGTGTGTGATATGAAGATTAATAATACTGGTGATGATAATTGAATTCAATGATCTTTATCAGTCGTTTGAAAAACTTGAACAAAATGAAAAAATAAGGGGATTTCTCCACATGCAAATTTCTTCTAAACGACCATGAACTAAAAAAATTTACATATCATACAGTAACTATTACTACTTTCATCCAGTAAAATAATGATGTATTATTGAATTTCTGATTTTTAAGGTGGATTTATGTGAAAGTGGTTCCCCCTATGTTTGTTAAGATTAGGTATCTGGTGTTTAGTGTATTTGAATGAACCTACTGCATGATATGGTCTGAACAAATCATACCAATGTTGATATTTTGAAATATGATTAAAACAGATTTTAAAATTAGAACTAACATCATTCTTTTTGGTTTGTCAGCATGAAATCTAGCTTTCAGAAAAAATGTGTTCTATTAATGTGTTTTTTGTATAAAATAGTCTGTCACTTTAAATCATTGTCCATCTTTGCCTTTTAACTGCCTGTGTCATGCTACGGTATGTGTTTTTGGGATCAAGTTTGATAACCCAGACAAATCACACCATTCTCCCAGTATTTGCTCTCAAACATTATTGTCGTTTTCTACCAAAGTTGGTGACAAGGTCTAGGGTCATCATTTTTAGCGTTTTTATTTTCAACATACCGTATGCTATAATACTATTGCTGTGAAATTAAATTTATATTGATTAAATCATTTGAATTCGTACTAGATCTAGATTTACCAAGAAAA
This sequence comes from Mya arenaria, assembly GCF_026914265.1. Taxonomy (NCBI): domain Eukaryota; kingdom Metazoa; phylum Mollusca; class Bivalvia; order Myida; family Myidae; genus Mya; species Mya arenaria. The sequence goes on along the minus strand of NC_069136.1, from coordinate 1,352,681 downwards.
ATCGTGTGACACTGAGGTATTATATTACTTATTACATACTAGCCTACATGCATGTATATCCCTTTAAATATTTATCTACTGAATAAGGCTTTTAGTAAAATCCTTTTAGACTCCTTTTCTTTATGCTATTACATATAGACATAGATATGTACGTTTTCTCAGCAATTTTGCTGGTCTGTTTTTTAAAGAAAAAAGTAAAGGTATTGTAATAGAATTGATGTCGTGTCAGATGGATTCATGAAAAACCCTTAACCATTACTCAAAAACTGTTAAGATATTATCATGAAACTTGTAAACATATTACAAGTTGTGTTACCCATCTGTGTAGGTATATTACTCTAGCTTTAACCCTTAAGCTGCTGATGGCGATTTTAAAGGCTTTGCAAACAGCTTGGAACCAGACCAGACGCCGAGTAACTTGGCGCCTGGTCAGGTTCCAAGCTGTTTGCCACTCAGTCAATATATCCCCAAAGTATTAAGTAAATTGAAAGAAATTTAGAATAAACCAGACGACATTTTTGAGCAGACGACAATTTACCCAGCATGCAAAGGGTTAATAACTGTTGAGTCATGTACAAGAAAACCCCTTTATGGGCTGAAAATAAGATGAGCAAATTAAGTTAACAATTGTCTTAGGCAATAACTAGAACACTGTCCAAGATATTTTAATGAAACTTTATACATATGCTGCTTGTGACAATGTACATATTATGGGTAGTAATCCCCATAGCTCTGGCTTGAATACATTTTGAGTTAAGCCCCTTAGGAAAAATAAGTGCATTTTATAACATATCCATTATTTTTTTCTAAATACCGTGATATGCACAAAATGTGCGTTCAATTAGATCTTTCAATTGGTACCTGAGGTTGGTACCTTGCTGAGAAGGACATTGTCCTGAAAGTGATCAAAGGTGTCTTGATGGATATTGACTAATTGAATGAGTACATTTTACTAACCGACAGTCAAGAAACTTTTACAACTTTCAGGACCTTTATAATGACACAATTATAGCAACAAAAAACATTTAAAGATTTTTATTATGTGCATTCTGTGCTCAGCATATTTGTTCAGATAATTATCTTTTAAAATACTAATGTTTCATCTCGAGTTTTAACACACCTGCTCCATTATATTTGTGAATACTACGGCTCAATTAACCAATGAGTTTTAATATATTACTCATAATTGCAGAAAAGAAAGTTCCCATTTATAGTGCTCTCTTACAATATAGTTCCATTTAAGCTAGAGTAGTTATTTTTCTGGTTTGGGTGAAAAGGCTAAATTTTGGCAATTTGGGTTACTGTTTTAACTCTTCACCATTTATAATTTCCAGCTAAGCATAATACTTCTCCAGTTAATAGTAGAAATAAATTCAACTCAAATCATTTGTAAATTATTATTGCTGTTTATTTTGACTTGGTTGATTAAATTACTTCAAACTTTAAATTTTGCCTTCTTAAATAAATAACACATTTTATTTATTATACATTTTTTCTGCTGCTTAATTAAGAAATTGTTTCATCTGTTATATAGAAAATTTTATTTCTAAAATGTTATAAACAGTGTTAATTAGTTTGATTTTGAAATCTTTATCAGACATTAATGTTAAAAAATTTAATGAAGTATGTTTTGAATATTTATGTGCTAATGTTTTCCAGGCGTTTAAATGACTATCGTTTACTCTTTAGCATTGATTCTTGAAATATATTTGTCTTTGAATGAATGTTTCATAGGAAGCCACTGTTCAAGTACTGTTACCAGTGCGGAAGGTCGGTGTTTATTCGCCTGGCAGCGTGCACACGGTGTAAGGAGGTCTACTACTGTAGCAAGGTCTGCAAATTGAAGGCCTGGAATCTTCGACATAAGGAGGAGTGCATCAGAGTTGGAGGTTAGTAGAGGCTTGTGGTTAGGTGGTGAGGATTTTGAATGGGCAGAAAGGAACTGTTAAGGGTGTATACTAAGGAGGTCTACTGCTGTAGCAGGGCATGCTTGGAACTAGTTTAAACATCAGAGTTGGAGTGGGTGATGAATGAATGCTTAAACGGGTGAGAGAAAGAGTTGGCCTGTTAACACAGTGGAAGGAGAACTCGCTTCTCACCAAGGCCAGGGGTCCCTGGTTTAATTGTTTACCTTGGTGAGTTTGGTTTGTGGTCGCCAAGCTGGAAATGTGAGATTCAATTCTGGCTATCACCGTCTCTCCCACTACACAAGACCACACACTACTTTTACATTGTGTCAAAGTGAGCAATTGAAATACCGGTAATGATGTAAAGGGTTTTAAAATAAATATAATTAAACATAGAAGAGGAAGAGTGCATCTGGTTCTGTGTTGGAAGTGTGTTGTTATGTGAGAGGTCCACAGTTGAATTAGCATTAGTCCAGGCTAAGAATTTCAATCTTCACAATGTGTTGGAGATGAAAAGATGGTGAGAAGGAGGGCTGGGAAATGTGAGGGTAGGGGTTAGAAAGGGCAGAGATTGGGTGATTCACAGTATACTACTTTAGAAAGGCCTATTATCTATAGCATTTTGAAGAATGCAGTTGAGTAGGCAGTTAGTTAGGGGGATGGATGGAGTGTGGTAGAAGAGTTTGAAGGGAATGGGTGAGTGGGGAGTGGGAAGGGAGAGGGATGAAGTGAGTGAAGAAGATAAATAAGACCACAAAATTACAATTGAAAAAAAATCACAAGCCATATCAATAACTCAATCTGTACATTAGACATCTTTTGTGTAATTATAAGTATTATTGTTTCAAGGTCGTTCTCGAAGCCCAAGCCCAAGGCAGAGATGTGACAGCCCAACCCCTGCAACACACCCTGACAAGGGACGCAGAACCACGGTGGCTGAACTGAGCAAAGATAAACATGGTCAACGAGCACAGGTGAGAATAAGGCTGGCATACACTGTGACTCACATAATCAGACATTGTATTGCGAGGATTTTTATACAATCATGATGATTGGATACAACTATTATAATACACTTAAGTTCTATATTATTCATTTACAATTTAGCAATTTTTCAATAATTCAATTTCAGAAACATATTTTTTGGTCTCTTAATGGTTTTAGCAGTATAAAAAAATGAAGATTATATGCAGATATTTCTTTTTAATGTTTTGCTTTTGAACTGATCTTATATTATTATGTATAAGCTAAATATGTACATGACATGTGTTTGGACCCTTAGCTAGGCTATCTTAGTTATTTTTGCCCATTTTACTCAGTGTTTCTGTCAACAGTGGAACTGGAAGCGCTGTTTTGCACTATTTTGCCATTTCTTCTATCATGTTTGATGGAATTCTAGGCTGACGATGTTATGGGGAGTTTAGGTGGAATGTTGGAAGAACTGGGATTTGACATTGACAAAATGGGTACACACTTGTGAGAGTGTGATGCAGCAGTAACTGTGATAAAGCTTCTATGTTATTAATAAATGTGTACACATGTAGCTTATTCAAAAATAGTGGAATTTAACCTCAGATAAAAAAGAACTCAAAAGTCAAGACTGTGATTCTGTTTGGGTAAGACCGGTTAGGAAGTATCATTTGCATTGCAAATAAACTTTTTTTTATTGATAAAGACCTTTTAAAATTTACCAATTTGTTGAAAATAATATGTCATTTAAGATCATTTACAAAACTTTCCTTGAATAAAGACTTGAACCACCCATATCATGTTTAGGGCCGAAAAAAACTTTGATTGCTCATTTATGCTTCTATGAACATTTCTAGGTGTAAAAGCATTTACACAAGTCGGCCTCTATTGATCATTGTGAAACAGAATAACAGTCAAATTACAATCATGTTTGTTCATTTAACAGCTTAATTAATTTGTTATGTGTGTTTATAATTGTTTTATATGGCAAGTAATTGTTGGTTTTACAGTTCTGACATGTTATGCTGTCAGATTGGCTTTGCTGTATTGTTTTAAAAAAGAAAGTTTATTGCTACACTTGGGGTCAACTTTAGCCACCACAACAAATATGCACCTAATGGCTATTTGATGGGTCAGTGAAGTATGCAGTGGTTAATATATTGTTTATGCCATTTGATTTTATGACGAAAATAACACACAGTGACACTTTTCAGCTTGCAGAGCCCTTGTTTGTCAGTGATTCATACTCATACTCATTCATACTTAATGTCCGGTATAGTCTGCACCACTTTCAGATAATAGCATTCGCAGTCACCACGGAAACACAAGTCGCATCAAATCAGGTCATGTGACTTTGCAAGGTCATCCAAGCAGGTTGAATTTGACCTCTGAAGGTCAAAAGTCAAAGAGACCAACAACAGCTAGCACAATCACAAGCCAGTCTGTTAAAAGTGTTGAGGTGAAATTATGTATAGTTTTCCAAGAGTTTCTTCCCTTTGATATATGCACGCCATTTGTATTACATGTGTATTTTACCTATTGACACCAGATGATGCTGCATTTAATATTATTATATATTGGTTTAAATTTCCACTTCATCTAGGTTTTGACAATACAATTATCTTCTGAATAGATGACCACAAAATATAAATCATGGTATCTTGTTATGTTATTATGGTATCTTGTTATGTAATTTTATTAAGTTATGAATATACCACATTGAAGAAATGTTAGTGGAAATTTAAGCATTTAACAAGCTTGCATTACAGTTAATAATTCACAATTTTATCTTCAGCTTTTCTAATACATCCATTGATTTAACACAGGTGTTTTCCGTTTGATGTGGTGAATGTAACTTGAGTGATTATTACTATGACAACCAATATTGTGACATTCTATTTGGAATGCTTTAATATTTTGTTATGTGCATCTGTTTCCCTTGCTGTATATCACTTGCTAAGTATTATAATGAAGCATGCTTGAATATTTGGCTCACTGAGGCCGCTGTCAAGCACTAACTTGAAGTTGAAGTACTCGATTTTGGTTTATGCTAAGAGTTACACAGAATGGTAACAGAGTCCAGTCTTGTAACATTTGGTCAAACTCTTGTAAGTTGAAGGAGGGAAGTTATATGTATATGGAGCTTATTCTGATGATCAACAAAAAAATAATGATCAACCAGAATAAGTTGCAATTCTAGAGTCTAAAGTCATTCTGCATTTTAGCATGAACCATAGTACTCGCCAAAGAATTAAAAATTATATTTTGTCCAAAGGGATGGCAGTATTTTTCAAATTCCCTGGACAATGATTTAAACAGAAGCTGTCCCAGTAGTCAAAACATTATTTTGAATACTAAACCCAATAAGCTGGTAAACGTTTCATAGTAGGCATTTTTCAAATAAAAGCAGTCAGTCGGCAGGGACGAGTATGACCATGTTTAAATTGATAATTAACACTAGCTTTTACATAGTACTCTAAGCTATGATTATTTGCAACAATTATGTTTTCAGTTTAAGCATTTGATATTAAAACTTTTTTTAATGATAAATTTCGTATCAACCATATGAGCAAGTTTTGGCCAATAACATGGTTTGTGAAATGTTTGGCATTTTCTATTATTTGTGGAAACATTATTGATGGTAATAATTGGTTATATTATATGCACTTTTATGAAAAACATTAACAGCATTGTATTTATTTATATGAGATTGACTCTCATAGCCATTAAATTTAACAGGTAGTTAGTTATCAAAAATTTATTTGAATGCACAACCTACCATAATAAACGTGTACCATGCAACAGTTCTTAAATTGTCATCATTTTTGTTCAGTCTTATTTATTTTAAATAAATTTAATGCCATTTGAGGAATCATCGTAATCATAAAATTTGACGTTGATATGTTTTGGCTCATTGAAGATATATTTATTCACTTAAAACAAAGTGATATGTGTTTAATACCTACAGTCCTGTCTTTGTAAATCATAATGTAATTCCCACTTCTGTTAAACTCCGTTCTTCATGGAGATTGATTGTTTCAAAATGGATTGACAATGGTTTTCCAACCATTATCATTTCTAAGAAACTTCTGAAATAATAACTAGTCTAGAGATGATGTTAAAAAGCTAAAAAATTGTTTTTATATTTTACAGGCAGCACATAAGGCGTTAATTCTGAGCGCAAAAGCTGTGAAAAAAGATGTCCCCTTAACAACAGAAGATGGCAGATACCTCGACAACTACAGTTTTGTTTGACAAAAGATTCTCGATTGTGGGTTTCATTATTCACCGAGGATCACACTGGTTGTCTCCCATGTAATGGCATATGACATGTGATTGCTGATGTAGTAACATGTATTGTTGATTTGTGTTGCATTGTATATGTATGTGTTTCTGTTTTATATTGTTATTATTGATTTGTATGTTTGTGCATCTCTATAACTGTTTTATTTTTAATGATTTATTTTATTGTTATAGAAATTTAGCTGTTGCGCACATGTTATGTTGCACTTCTTTTGTAATAACTTGATTTATTACAAGTATTATGTTATCAAAACAATGCATTAGGTACAAAATATATTTTAGCCTATGCACACATGTTCTGTTGCACTTCTTTTATATTAACTTGATAAAGTATGAGTGTTTTGACCACCATTTGTTTAATCAAAACAATGTGATAAAAAATATAGAAAAAAAGATGTCAAGGAATGTCATAGTCTTCAGGTCTTGTTGTATTTCGGTGGCAACATTGTGCAAAAACCTTGCAGTCATTACTTTATAGCTGAACAAGATAGAAGTTTAAGATGGTCAAATAAAAAGTGTATAGTAAGGCCCATCACTCTGACTTTAAAATGGTGGAATAATGCCCCTTATTTGACTGAAATATACTACAAAGGAGCTTTGGCAAAATTGTTTTAAACAAGGGGTTTTAATTTGTTGTATTTTTGACTATTGTTTACGCATTTTACAAAATATTTTATTTCCTTTGATTTTCTAAGTTGATGTTATTCCACATTCCTATGGACATTTATAATTATAGCTACCTTTTAACTTGCATTATAAGTGTTTGTGCCTTTAGAAAATTGTGATTTTAAAAACTGCTGAATTTATGTTTACATTCTGCTTACTAACTTAATTGTCAATCAGTATCCTTACTGAGCCTGTAGTTGAGACATTTTACAATCACTGTTGGCTTTATTTATGTTAACATTTTACATGTATATATATTTTTGTGATATATTTTTCTACATTAATTATTTTACTTTAAGGATACTTTTACATTTGTTTGTTATCTCTGTTTGTTTGTTTTTACATTTGTAATGATTGGCTTACACAATTTAGATAACCATTACAATGTATGTACATTGTATATTGAAGTTGTGATAGTGAAAGATTTTAGTTTATGAAGAATGAAACCGCTGTAACAATGCCAAATGATTTAGTTCTTAATATATTTTGTTTTTTATGTCATTACGACAGCCATCTTGTGAAATTACATAACATGTAATTTCATTTTGTTGATACAAAACAATAGCACATGTTTGGATCACTTAAAATCTTGGACATAATAGTTTCGCTAGGCCACAGAGCAACTAAGGCACACGAAACTGCCATGCATGTTTTAGGGTTTAATTCAAATGACTTTACAGCTTTTACCAATGCCAATTCTTTTGTTAGAAAACATATTATTTAATAATCCAAATTTGAAGCTATTAATATTTCTGAAAGATATAATATTCTTGATAACGCCTGTAACTATGCTACGGGTCTTGTTATCCATACTTGCATACTTATTCCTTTCCCAAATCTCTTCATTTATAGACATTTCGTTTGTCAGTATAATCTGTTTTTGTATGGATATTTATTTATTTGCAGTAGAATAAAATTAAATATATATACATTAATTTTGGTTTGTCTCATTTCTTTTAACTTACACGAGTTTCACGATTTAAAGAAAACTGAATAGAATTTTTATCTATGCTTACAACTGACTATGAAAAAAGCTTAATGAATAAATGATATGTTTCTTGGTCAACAATTATATATTTCTTGGTCAACGAGCCCTTTCTTGGTCAATCACAATAGAGCTATTTCATGGTATTTAATGACAAATGATCTGTTTCTTGGTCTATAATAATAATAATAATAATAATATAATAATAATAATAATAATGATAATAGTAATAATAATAATAATAAAGAATAAGACACATTTACATAAGACAATGATCTAATAGCTGTTTCTTGGTCAATGATAAAATACATGTTTCTTGGTTCAATAAAAAATATGTTTATTGGTCAACAATGAAATGTGTGTCTTGGTCAATGATAAAAGATATGTGTCTCTACAATTTGTAAAATATGTTTTACCCTTTGTTAATAATAAGAGGTTTCTTGGACAATGATAAAAATAGTTCCTTCCTGTCCAATGTTCCTTGGTAAATTGTAAGATACAGTCTTTTAAATCAAATCATATTAAGTATTTAAACCTTGTCCAAAGATAAGTGACCTCTTCTTAACCAATAATAAACTGTCTCTAATCAATGATAACCGTCCAGTCACATCGTACACATCGTTGCCCGTCCATATGTTTTATGCAGCAAATTATGAATCTCCTTTTCTTTCCTTTATTCATTTATTGCTTTTCCAAACTGTCATAATTATACTGAGACAGCACTCTTTAAGATCGTACTAAAAATTTAGGAATGATTTGAAAGAATTGAGGATTTGTGTCTTTGAGATATCCATGGAAAACACTCCACTTGACTTTTTTGCCCATTTATTCAGAAAATGTTTGCATTGATATAAAACATTCAAATATGTAGAAAAACAGCTCAAGCAGTTGGTACCAAAAAGTAGAATGTAAAGAAAACAAGAATTTAGTGATTTGAATAAAAGCCCAATACAAGCAATCTTAAAGCTAAAATTTAAACTATAAAATGGAACCTTCTTATCAACCATTTTATCATACGATTGTTTTTTTTTTCAAATATTCTTATTTAAAAAACAACAACATATTTTACTCGTAATGTTACAATTTCTTTTTCCAAATTGCAGATTTTTAAAAAATTTAAATGCTTAGACTTGCTGACACTTAATGGAATTAAACTGACATGCATTATACATTGATAAAAAGCTTTGGTCCCTATACCCTTCAACATGAAAAATGAGATGAGACGCAATACTACAGCATAGTGTAAAACACCAAAGAACCAGTGCATGTAAGGTATATCATTTAACATGGGAATCCATTTCTAAGGAAATAAGCCGATATCTATAGTCTTGGAGTCTTACAATAAATATGACTGTATCATGTAACAACACATTATAAATTAAATAAATATAAACAATGCCAAGAAACAACGAGATTCCCATTTTTCCACAATTTTCATTATTTGTATGGTTGATTCTAGAACGAACCAAGTCCTTTCACACTTTAATGCCACTTGGAACCTTCTGGAATTAACTCCAAGAATAATGTAAGTACAAAACACAGCACATTGCACGCAACCCAGTGGAGATAAAAAAAATGCTATGCAAAATTGAAATATACATGTAAATAGATAATAACTTACTAGCATTAAAGTAATAATTTGACCATCTGGTTGGATGGTTGGTAGCTAATCAAGGTAATGAAGCTAGAGGCCAGATCCAATAAAGGATTTTTTTAAAAATATTAAATATGGCGAAACATCACAGGTGGTAACAGGTCTATTTTTTTCACTTTCTCAACTTAGTTTTCAGCGTGAATAATAAATACAATTCACCAAAATATATAGCTTAATAATGAAATTATAACCAAAACATATCAACTTGGAACTTTTATATTGAAACAGGCCCCATTGTCAGAGTGTACACTTTCCTAGTGTGGCAATTAGGGGGTCAAAGGTTAAATGCCAAGGCAACAAATAACATGATAGAATAGTTTTATTTGGGTTATAACATACAAAAAAATGGAACTTTTGAAAATTTGCTTTGGAATCTTAGACTTCCATTATTGAGGTTTAGATCAGTTGTAAAAAAAAGAATTATTACAAGTGTTTATAGGTTCTATGGTAACAATCAAACTTATGATGACACCCAAAGTGTAAGAGTACCGATATATATATAAAATTATAAAAAATGCAAACAACATAGTAAAAAGTAAAAAGATGTATGTCATGGAATATTTAGCTCATTGAATATGAACACAACGAAAAGCACAAAATTGTCCAAAATGTAAATGGTCAATATTTATATAACAAGAGGGCCAAGATGGCCCTATATCGCCGCCTCAATAAAACATTGTGCTGTAGACTTGTTGATAATTAAAAAGGGCAATAACAGGGATTTGGCTTCTCTGATGTATGAAATTGTTACCTCAAGAGTGTTAACAAGGTATTTCCATATTTGGGCTCTGTGACCTAGTTTTTGACCCCAGATGATGCATATTTGAACTTGAGCTAGAAATCATCGAAACAACCTTTCTGACAAATTTCCAGGATATTTGGGCTGAAAATGTTACCTCTAGAGTGTTAACAAGGTATTTCCATATTTGGGCTCTGTGACCTAGTTTTTGACCCCAGATGACCCATATTCGAACTTGAGCTAGAAATCATCAAAACAACCTTTCTGACAAATTTCCAGGATATTTGGGCTGAAAATGTTACCTCTAGAGTGTTAACAAGGTATTTCCATATTTGGGCTCTGTGACCCACTTTTTGACCCCAGATGACCCATATTCGAGCTTGAGTTAGAAATCATCAAAACAACCATTCTGACAAATTTCCAGGATATTTGGGCTGAAAATGTTACCTCGAGATTGTTAACAAGGTATTTCCATATTTGGGCTCTGTGACCCAGTTTTTGACCCCAGATGACCCATATTCGAACTTTAGCTAGAAATCATCAAAACAACCTTTCTGACATATTTACATGATATTTGGGCTGAAAATGTTACCTCAAGAGTGTTAACAAGGTTTTTTCTATATTTGGTCTCTGTGACCTAGTTTTTGACCCCAGATGACCCATGTTCGAAATTTAGCTAGAAATCATCAAAACAACCTTTCTGACATATGTACAGGATATTTGGGCTAAAAATGTTACCTCTAGAGTGTTAACAAGGTTTTTCCATATTTGGGCTCTGTGACCTAGTTTTTGACCCCAGATAACCCATAGTCAAACTTGAGCTACAAATCATTACAACAACCTTTCTGACAAATTTCCAGGATATTTGGGCTGAAAATGTTACCTCTAGAGTGTTCACAAGGTTTTTCCATATTTGGGCTCTGTGACCAAGTTTTTGACCCCAGATGACCCATATTCGAATTTGAGCTAGAAATCATCAAAACAACCTTTCTGACATATTTACAGGATATTTGGGCTAAAAATTCTACCTCTAGAGTGTTAACAAGGTTTTTCCATATTTGGGCGCTGTGACCTAGTTTTTGACCCCAGATGACCCATATTCGAACTCGTCCGAGTTAAATACTGGGACAAACATCCTGACCAAGTTTCGTGACAATTGAGGCAAAAATGTGACCCCTAGAGTGTTAATAAACTAAGTGTGGACGGACGACAGATGACGGACAATCATCGATCCTAAAAGCTCACCCTCAGCCTATGGCTAAGGTGAGCTAAAAAAAACACTATTAAACATTTAAATTATTGAAATGAGGAAGCTTATTAGTCAATTGTACAAAACTGGCTAACTTATTCGCAGATTCTATTTTGGTCAGTTTAAAAAAGCAAACAATTTAGTTGGTCAACGCAGTCAACATACATTTAGACTTACTTTAACCAACCAAAAGAATTGACTTTATTGATACCATTTTCTGCCTGTGTACAACTTATCCTCATTTAATCATTACTTTTTATCAACAGTCAGTGTGAGAAAACCCAATGTATTTTTAAACAGTCTTGATGGTTTTGTTTTTGTTAATCAAAAATAGTACAAAAAAAATTAGAAAAAATATATTATAGCCGCCAAGTAATCCATCTTGGATTTAAAATTTATTTATGGCAAAGTATATAACAATCTATTTTAAATCACTCCACAATAAACAAAAACACAACACAAACAACAATACACATATAATAAGTAAATTTAACATTTTATATCATAAAAATACATATACAAATAATAATTACAACAAATCTTTGAGGTTTGAAGGTAAATAAAAATCTCAAAGAAAAACTTTTGCACCATAATCATCATTTCGAGCCTGCTCTGTGTTTGAGCAGATCTAAGTCTTGCTCTGTGATTCCATTAGGAAGTGCTCTGTGTTAACTTAAGCCTGTATTATTGAATATTATTCTATAAATCATTGTTAAATTACATTGTCAAATGAACTTCTTATTTTTTTAAATCTATTTATTCAAATGTTTTCATCTTGATTTCATTCACACTGCATATAAAACTCTGTTTTTTATTGAATAAAATGCACTGAATATCACAGTACAATATATTTATACACTCAGTGCCTATCAAATCAATGATCATATTGTAGAATCAAATTTACAAATAAATTATTATTGATTGTATAAGAGATTTATTTCTAAATAAACTTTTAGCTGGAAATATTACTCTATGATAAGTACATTAACAAATTATTTTTGACCCTCACTTAGTGTTTAATCTAATGACATTTTGTTGCCTGCTTGTTAATAAGATGTTCTTGTTAAGTATGATGTATGTAAACATTAATATCCAATGGTGTTATTACATTTTGTTGTTAGATTGTAATTTAAAGACAGTGGGCCATTTCATCAAAAAGCATTTAGGCAATAGTTAAATCTCAGAAATACTCTTGTAGATATAACACCATTCATAGGATTTAAGCCCCCAGGCCTCCAGTCCTGAGTCAAAAATTCAATGCTCTGTGTACATGAGTCCATAGTCAAATAGACAATGCTCTGTGTACAGTCAGTCCATTTTGACATTCCCTCAATACTCCGAGGTATCAGGGGAATCCGGAAACTCATGAATGAGTGCCCTCTCACTAAACTTATTCATCAGGGCCAGCTGAAACAAATAAAGCAAATGAGTTGTTAATAATGCATTAATTAATTGAAGAGCTCAAAATTTTATCTTTTATATATCAAGTTTCAATCATTTAGTTTCTTTGATGGTAATATCAGGCAACCATTAGGAAAACATAAATGAAAATGCTTTCAACATTTAATTCCAAACATTTAATATTCTATAAAGATTGAAGAACAAAAAGACTCTGTCTTAGATTGGCACTAATTGCATCATTCATTTAATTCAACATTAAAAATTTATATTAACCAACATATGCCAGAATTTTAGCATACGTAGTCAGCACTGATCGGAAAACCCATTTAAAATATGGCCCAAGCACCTGTCTTAATTATTGGCATATGATAGTATGGATAATATCATAGTAATTTGAGCTGCTGATTTTCCCATCATATTATTTTCTCTTTTCAAAGTTGCGACTTTAAAGAAAGCTTTGAACATATACAGACATTTCCTGTTTGGAGAAAGCTTTCAGCAACTCACTTTTACTACTACTACTAACAAATTGCCAAATTTGCATTTGGGCCACTAAAATATGTTTTCCCAAAAAATGCACTTTGCCAATGTATGCGAGAGTCTCTTTTATAAGAACTTCACAAGTAATAACGAAGCATTAGCAGGCTACAAACATGCGAGTTATCATAAACAAACAAGTGTTAGATACACATGCAGCAGCAAGGCAAGTGCAGCAACCGGTCATAACTCATGACTTCAAAAACCAAGGATGAAAAGATAAACACTTCAATCTACAAAATATGCAGAAAAAATGGATAAGTTACTATTTCTCTATCTAGAGGAAGTTTAGTATGATAGTAAAAGCTACATGATTCGGAGCAAACTGTGTGAAATTTGAAAGATCTCAGTTTCTCAAACATTCTCAAGTTCTTACTTAAAGCTGCACTCTAACAGATGTACTGTTTTTACAACTTTTTTATTTTTTGTCTTGGAAAGGGCAAATTTTTGCGTAAATATCTTCAAACAAATAATAAAAGATTGCTGACAAAATATCAGATCGCAGATTTTCATATTTCCATTCGAAAATTAATGTTTTATGGTTTAAACCTTTACTAACGGTTTAAGAAAAATGCATAAATCATCATTTTTTGAACGTAAATAAAAACGCGATCTAATTTTTTATCAGCTATCTTTATTTAACTGATTTCCATGCAATTTCGCAAAAATTGGCTGCTTCCAAGACTATACATTAAAACGTTGTCAAAACGTTCAATCTGTAAGAGTGCAGCTTTAACTGAGTTCATGATTTTAATATTGTGTATATTGCAAACGAAACATATTTTTGTCTGCCATAATTAATTACAAAGAATAAAAATTGCTATTTTCCATTATTAAATAAAAAGTAATAAAATATGCATAGAATAATTGAATATATCTCAATGACCTTGAGTATTTCAGAATACAATTCTTGCTATAGAAATTTCTTCAAAATATTTATAAAAAATTAACACTGTTTATGTGTGAAACTGGCATTAGGAAATTACAAACATTCCCTACTTGTAACAATGATAATATTGACTGGTTAATTAAACATTTAATATATTCCCAATATGTTTAAGAAACTTGGATGACAGGTGAAGAGAACAACATCTAAACCTGCTAACAAAGGAAGGTCAGTGCATGAGGGAAAGTCTATTATTAGCCTTTACTATAGTATATTTTCCAGGAATGTACACATAATTATATATTTATACCAGTTTTCATGCCATTGATATAATACATCAACCATTAACTATACTATAACCGAAAACAGTCTTTTACACTTTTTGCAAGCCTCTGTTTAACCAAGATCATCTCAAGAGTGGCTCAGTGTCGAAGAGTGTTTGAGTGAGCGGGTATTCATGAATTTTGTCCGAGTGTCTCCGACTGTCCCAAGCCATCTAAAAAGTGTGTGGTTAGTGCAATATTAGTCTATTTTCAGAGGTTATTTTCCGGTACAAAGTCTATATTTAGAGGTTGTTTTCTAGTACTTTTTGTCCTCTAAACAGGTAAATGGGAACTTGAGTTTTAATTGATGAGTTTCTTAAAACAAACGACCATATTAAATTTGCAAGTTTACTTGTAGCAATATGTTAAATAGGACTCTTAACACATATTTTGCATCCAGTTAACAGACTATGTGCTGTATGGATTTTAACATACATTTTTGTATTTTATAATGGTACAAATGATAAGCTCTAAGAAAAATTAACTAAAATAAAAGTCAAATAAGATTGTCTGACATATAAATGATCAAATTTAAATAAAAAATATACTCTCATAGATTACACTGATAAAATCTGTTTACATTGAAATGAAAATAAAAAAATGGCCATCTATATCGCTCACCTAATTAAAATGACAATCTGGTCATTGCTTATTATGTATGTTGTTGCTTGCCTAGGACTTACATTAAGTGGTTGGTGATAAATTTGCCTGTTGGTGAAGAGGTTGGTCCTTGTAAATGGAAATTAATAGTTTTTAAGTCGGGACATGGTCAGCTGGTTGTTACTAGGGCCAATGGATGTGATGGCAATGTAAGCTGACTGTTACTATGGAATCATTGGTTGCTAAGGATGTCATGGATTGCTAAATATGTAAGTAGTTGCTAAGGAAGAAAATGGTTGCTAAAAAAGTCATTGGTTGTGAAGGAAGTCATCGGTGGCTAAATAAGTAAGTGGTGGCTTAGAAAGTAATTGGTTGCTAAGGTAGTCAATGATTGCTAAAGAAGTCATTGGTGGGAAAGATAGTCGAAAGTTTTTATGTAAGTCTGTAAGGAAGTAATTGGTTGCTAAGGAAGTCCTTGCTTGCTTAGAAAGTAAGCAGTTGCTAAGAAAGTCATTAGATGCTTAGGAAATCATAGGTTGCTAAGAAAGTCATTTGTAGTTAGTGAGGACAGCTTTAAACCAAATGAGATAATTTTGACAACCTTGGTAAAAGGCCACTACATTAGGCTTCTAACCAATTATCAAAAGCCTTGCAGTTTCAGAGAAGATTTTCAAGGTTTTACTGTACAAGTATACAAAAGAACTTGTGACACCTGGGGCAGTGCCACTTTTGACCCCAGGGACATAATTTGAACAATATTGGTACAGACCACTACATGAGGTTACATACCACTTATTAAAGGTATGGGCTTGATGATCTAAAATAAGAAGATTCTTAAAGTCTTCAAACATAAAGGTCTGAGGCCGGACAGAGGGTGATCACAATAGCTCACCTTGAGCACAGAGTGCTCAGGTGAGATAGCAATAGAAAAAGTAGAGCAAAACAAAGCGCTGAGTCGAGAATGCAAATGCTCATCTGCTGCTGTATTTCAGTTAATAAAAGGGGATATACCTCGACAGTTATTCAAGACAGTGCTTTTGGCCTTGCTATACATATTTGCATATTGTCTCTAGAAAGACTTGAACCAAAATTTGTAAGAATATCTAGGAACAGTTTTTGAGTTCACGCTGACAACAACTCAAAGGCTATGACAATACCATGACTTTTTTTCCTTTGAAAAAAAGAAAAAGCTTAAAAAAGCGAAAACGTTATATATAGCCAGTTTTAAAACTCATGTTATTCTGGTAATATGCGCATAGAAAAATACAGAAGTGAAAAGGGTTAATGTGACAATACAGTTAGCATTCCACACTACAATAAACTGGTTACAATGCACTATTAGGTAAACACTAAACAGTATGTGTTGTCTTACCTTGATCTGGGATGGGGTTAACCTGCGGAACGTCTCTCTGTCCATTGCAAACACAATGGCGTTTAGAAAACCTTAAATACAAACATCATGTAAAACATGTTCAGGTTAAAAATCAGTTTTAATAAATTAATTTAGACTGCATTAACAAGGTTGAACAATTCAGCATTTAATGACCAGAAATATGTATATACTTGTTTAGCAAACATGATTCTGTAAAAAAAAACATTCAAGAATTTGTCAAGAAAGCTGAATACATATTTGCACCTACATAAATTGCATTAAATAGAATTTAGCATTATTACTTTTTGTAAACTATCTTTTGAATCTCATTGAATTTTTATGCCTCATATTCTGCCCAATGTAGCAAGTGAATGTCAAAAAAATTGTCTAAATCTGCGCAGTGAGTGCTGGCAACAGATGAAATACATGAAAACTACTTTGGCAGTAGAAACAGACTTTCTCTTCTATGCAAAATGGCAGTTCAATCTTTATTTGTTTTACTGAGAAACAAGCATGATTCGCCAAGTTTAGTTTTAAACTATAGTAAAAAAAAATCATTTAGCTAAGCCTTTGATAAAATATGACCACACTGTACAAGTTTCTCATCAATTCTACTTGCAAAGCTGGAATCTGTTCAACAACAAATTTAGTTCTCTGATAATGTTAAATTCTGATGCCTGTTGATCCCATTCATTTTGGTATTATTTAGAATGGTACTGCTTGCCAATGTCTAATATGATAAATAACTGATCAAAATAATACATCAAGTTTTTCTGCTCTTTATTTCGACAACTACGCTTGGATTTGAAATGACTGATTTTGCATTTTCAAGGCCAAAAATCTTATTTGTTCTTTTTTTCTGTCTGTTTCTTTTACGTATTCTTTTTCTGCACACAAAATGCTTCTAAATGATACAAATAATTATGGGTTCAGCATGAAACCAAACTTATCTGAATATGGAATACATACCTTGTGAGGGTCCAAAGATGGCCTGCAGGATCATCAAGGCAAACACGGGGTGTTCAGCATCAACAGCATTCTGTATTCTGGAACAGAAAAATAAGTCAATACTGAGCTGATGATGTTGTAATGAAGGTGTGTTACATAAATAGGTTTAACTAAAAAGGGTTCTTTAACTTAAGGGCCAATACCTTACGTATTGTAGCTTGGCTAAATTTTGAAGGGATTTATTTTTTCAAATCGGTCAGGTCACCAATTAAAACCAAGCTAATATTAATTTATTAATGCTTGCTGATAATTAAGTTAAGGTATTTTGTAATTTAAACCTTGCAATCCGATTTAAAGCCATATAAGAGCTCCGTAGAGCAAACATCAATGCTTGTCAGTGGAAAAAGGGGCATTTCTAAACATTTTTAAAGCCAGAAATATTGTCTTTGATGTTAAAGGTGCACTCTTACACCCAGATAAGATTTAAAACAATTAATAATATTGTTTTAATATTCCAAAAAGGAAGAATAAATGTCGAACCAATGGTTCTTATGAAGGATTCCGGGTTTAATTTGAAAGAAATGAGCATAAAACATGGTATTTCTACCTTATCAGACTATAGTAGATCACAGTAAATCTTATAACATTCACCAATCATTTAATATTCTTGCGCTTTCTGCTATTAAATCAACGGTTACAATCTTGTTATCAGTAATTGATATTTTCCATAAATGCATTATTTAGTAAATAGTTAAAGGTTTATCACTCAAAATTGATGTTTGATATACATGTGGTTGTATTGATTTTGAATAAGAGTGTCACTTGGATGTGCATGTTGTCTCAACATCCGTACCAAGTTTGATTTGAATACCTTGAACTCTTAAGGGATATGGCAAAAAAATAAAGGATTTACACTACGACGGTGACGACACCAAGGCTATGACAATAACTCTAAAAATCACTGGAAACTAAAAACAATCTACAGTAATTGGCAAAAAAATTATCTGCTGCCAATTGTATAAAACTGGGAGAAGTTGTTAATTTTTGGCAAGTTTACATATTTAAACATTTTGATTGGTTAATAGTAAATTTGGGATAGCTATTGAAAATTGAATAAACATTTTGGCAACTAGTTGTCCTCAAAAGAGCTTCATCAATGGCCTAAATGAAATCAACCTATACTCTCAACTGCTCTTACAATTAAATAACAGTCATTTTCGTTCACTTTCCTGCCATTACCTGTTGATAATAGGGAAGATGGAGATCGCCAGGTACACAAACGGGTACAGCCTCAATGGCTTGATATCCTCCTTCAACATTTGCTGGAAAACACAAGAAAATCAAGCAAAATAAATCAATAAATTACCTGAGTTACCTCACACAAATAAATCATGTACCCAGGTTCCTTCTCTTCATCTCTCAAAATGCAAAGAATGTACATTACTAAGTATTGAGGTTTTAGACCTGTTAATCAAATCCCTCTTTATTCTATACTTGGTCTCAACAAGTCAACCTGTCATAACAGAGTGATGATTTACCCAGATTACCATACCATGATCTTATAAACTGTCCAAAAATCAGCATTAGAAACAAGGTTTGTCTTTAAACATACACAAATTCTGACAGGCATGCCTGCTGCCATTTTCGCATAAAAAAAGAAACCTTTTTATATTCTTTAATGAAATATATTCCCAACAAGTTCCTGACAGTTGCTTTTTCATATTCAATAGCAAAAAGAAATAAAATAATGCAATTCAAACAAAGTATTTAAAAAAAATGCTAAAATGAAATCAGTGAGAGAATTATTTTAGTAATCTATTTTCCCCTATATTTTTACCTTGTTCCTTTCTGTGTCAGGATCATAGGTTCCTTGCCAGGTGGAGACCTGTAATATACACACAATCAAGAGCTTCATATACAATATAAATGTGGGTTACTCTCTGTACAACTCCACAGAGACTTGAAAGTATGAGAATTATATAACTCTAGTGGATTTTCAGCTTTGATAATATGTTAAAATATAGTTGATGAATCATGATTTAATAGTTGTATCTTGTCCCATGACGTGACAAGCAGACCATAATTATTTTATTTTCAGGGTCAAGACTGATTTTACCCAACTGAGGCCACAGGCAACTATTTGAAGTAAGCCAGGGACAGCTGTTGGGATCTGCATCATACTTTCAAGTATCTGTGTACCACTCCAGTTATGACATTACTTTGTTATATAATTGTCTATGTCATAATATAACCATATTGTTATGAACCAAATAAGAATTCTGAATTCCATTGCTGTTTATACAATTATAATTCAATCAACTTTTAAAAGGACACAACCAAGACCACTGTGTGGCAATTCCAAGTTTCTAAGTTGATCCAGAGGCATGATTTAAAATATATTGAGGAAAAAGTTATGCCTTTGTCATTGATAAGCCATGTACAAAATTTCTTGATAATATCAAATGAACTTATTCGGAAGGAGCAACTTGTATTCTTACAAATCTAAAGTCTACTAACTCGAGTTAGTAGATGAGTATTAAGTATGGCTGCCCTGCAAGATATATTAAACAAGTCGGTCATTTTGCCAGAAACCAAATAAATGTGCTTGAACTTGTTTGAACAGATGAAGTATAAATGCTACAAGTCTTCCAATATGCATACCATTGTGTACTATGCTACTAACAATGACATAACATCAACTTTATTATCTTCCTCATCTCCAGCAAGCTTAGCCACTAAAAGACCAGCTAAGATGAAGCTATTGACCATTACCTTATTGCTGAGGACACATGATATGTACGTATACACAACCATGAGGATTACCAGCGTAACAATTTGTGGGCCATACCAGCTGAAATACAACATGGCAGTAAATTAGGAACAACAGCGAGCAGAGCAATAATAATATCTATGTGTTTTCTGCTGCGGATGGATGAATCCAACTGTAGGGCACATGCATTAGCCAGTTAAGAGGCTTGTCAAGTTACCAGAATCGCAATGTGCCCTAGAGCTGCATTTTTAATTACACATTTGTGTAAAAATTGAGGTAGAAAAACACATCTTTGTACATTTCACTAAACGACATAACATTAATTTTAACTTAACAGTATATGAAATAAGAAGTGGCACATGTGACATTGTTACATATAACTCATCTGGCATTGGGGTGCTACATGGAAGTTTTAAGCATGCCCAATTTTCCTGAAAATTCCTATTTGGCTTGCAAGAAACACTTATCAGGTCAAGCATGTGGTATAACTTGATGTTCTTTAAAACCAATATCACTGGACTTTAACACATATTTCATGCTCAAATCATTCTTTAGCACGCATTTTTTTATTTATTCATAAATGAGCATATATAGCAAGTTTTATGTTCAAATCTTTCTGTTACACTTATGGATTCATATACTAGTATAAGGCTAAAGTACTTGCACAACTTTTCAGCAGCAAAAGTACGAACAATACCTACCAAACTAGTGCAATTTACACTACAACAATAATATGTTTTACTTACACCCCAATTCTCCACCTCCAGTTATTTACAACCCAACTGAAATAAAAAGTAAAGATTCCATCATTTTGAATGTGATTGAAATTCACACAAGCCTCTAGACCCAAATCAAGCCAGGGATAAGAAACAGTCTGGATTATATTATGACTTTATATGTTCAGGCTTGTGGGTTGTAAACATAAAATAAAATTAACATTATAGTCATATTTCTAATTGAAGAAAATCTGAATTTAGATGACTGTTATGGTGCATACTAGTATAATATATTTTTCATGCATTTTAGGTTGTACGTGAAAATCAAAAGGCCATTGTTCTGTGTAGATTTTTTTTTTATTTTCTTTGAATGCTAAAGACCTATCACAAATTCCTACCACCAAGCTCCAGCAGGTCCGTAGTGGTCCCCAATAAAGGGTAGACAGGCCATCAACAGAGACAGCCCCCAGCATACAATATGGTACATCCTGAAACAGCCCCCAACATACAATATGGTACATCCTGAAACAGTCCCCTACAAACAATATGGAACATCCTGAAACAACCCCCAACAGACAATAGGCTACATCCTGACACAGCCCCCAACATACAATATGGTACATCCTGAAACAGCCCCCAACATACAACATGGTACATCCTGACACAGTCCCAAACATACAATATGGTACATCCTGAAACAGTCCCCTACAAACAATAAGGTACATCCTGACACAGTCCCCAACATACAATATGGTACATCCTGACACAGTCCCCAACATACAATATGGTACATCCTGACACAGCCCCCAACATACAATATGGTACATCCTGACACAGTCCCCAACATACAATATGGTACATCCTGACACAGTCCCCAACACACGATATGTTACATCCTGACACAGCCCCCAACATACAATATGGTACATCCTGACACAGTCCCCAACATACAATATGGTACATCCTGACACAGTCCCCAACATACAACATGGTACATCCTGACACAGTCCCCAACATACGATATGGTACATCCTGACACAGCCCCCAACATACAATATGGTACATCCTGAAACAGCCCCCAACATACAACTTGGTACATCCTGACACAGTCCCCAACATACGATATGGTACATCGTGACACAGCCCCCAACATACAATATGGTACATCCTGAAACAGTCCCCAACATACAACATGGTACATCCTGACACAGTCCCCAACATACGCTATGGTACATCCTGACACAGCCCCCAACATACAATATGGTACATCCTGAAACAGCCCCCAACATACAATATGGTACATCCTGACACAGTCCCCAACATACAACATGGTACATCCTGACACAGTCCCCAACATACAATATGGTACATCCTGACACAGCCCCCAGCATACAATATGGTACATCCTGACACAGCCCCCAACATACAATATGGTACATCTGGACACAGTCCCAAACATACAATATGGTACATCCTGACACAGCCCCCAACATACAATATGGTACATCCTGACACAGCCCCCAACATACAATATGGTACATCCTGACACAGCCCCCAACATACAACATGGTACATCCTGACACAGCCCCCAACATACAACATGGTACATCCTGACCCGGCCCCAACATACAATATGGTACATCCTGACACAGCCCCAGACATACAACATGGTACATCCTGACACAGTCCCCAACATACAATATGGTACATCCTGACACAGTCCCCAACATACAATATGGTACATCCTGACACAGTCCCCAACATACAATATGGTACATCCTGACACAGTCCCCAACATACAATATGGTACATCCTGACACAGTCCCTACAAACAATATGGTACATCCTGAAACAGCCCCCAACATACAATATGGTACATCCTGACACAGCCCCCAACATACAACATGGTACATCCTGACACAGTCCCCAACATACGATATGGAACATCCTGAAACAGCCCCCAACATACAATATGGTACATCCTGACACAGTCCCCAACATACGATATTGTACATGTTGAAACAGCCCCAAACATACAATAAGGTACATATGGCGTCAGCCAAAGTGAGTCTTGTTAGGTTGTGGGGCATAGTGCCACAAACAGAATGTACCTATCATTTGATATACCCTGAATATGCGTCAGTGTATAGACTATCACACAGGAGTCCTGTTAAACATCCCTCATGGTAGGCAATTTAACTTGAAGGGTTGGGTGTCAAACCTGTGACCCCTTGGTTAACAGTCAATAATTTGACCACAAGACCATGGATACTGCACTTTGCAACAACGACATACCACTCATATCATAAAGCTTTCGTAAAACCTGCTTTTTCAAACGTACACATGTAATGGTTAGATATCACTTATATTGCAATGGTTACATACCACTCATACTGTTCAGTATGCCTCTGCCACACAACATTGACAAACAGGTTAAACGTGATGCACGAGATCCATGTCAGCACACCCCACTCTGTAAACATTCAAGTTTTTATTGAGATATTTTGTCAAAATTTCAAACTGAACCACAAAATATACAATAAAAATTATATTTTAATTTTAAAGTGACTTCTAAACAAAACAAGAAGATAATTTAGAGTTTATTCTTATGTCTCTGTACAGGTATCACCAGATGGATTCTGATATAGTTATTTCAATGAACATGACCGCCATAGTTCCATTAACTGATTTGATTAAGTTTTTTCTTCATGGTTTTGCACATTTGTGCTGGCTAGTATAGTGACTTTCACACCAAACACCTAGATGGCTATTAATTATTATTGCTTTACTAAACAAACAGATCTGCAGCAGAGGCATGGTTAAGTAAAGCATAAAATATTTAAAAAGCAATAACTTAAATAAATCTACACACTCATATTTTTTTCAGTTCCTAATCATGCAAAGAAATGTAGCACTTGGTAGGATTACGCTTAGGGGTAAAATAAGGGTGCTGTCCCCTGTCCCAAACATTTCTAGGCAAAATAAGGTGTATGTATTTCTATCAACTTTCAACATTTAATAATCATTTCTGTTGAATAAATATTATTAATTTATTTATTTATTTATTAAATAAGCAAGGATTTAAGACTTCAGCCTTTCATTTAATGGTTAAACAGAACTATGTACATATTGACATGTCCAGATGCCCAAAATCTTTGTATGTGTGATATAAATTTGCTTCCCTCATTAAGCAATTTTATAAATATGGAAAAAAGAAGGGCCATAATTCTGGCCACAAAGCAAAAATCTCTTTCAATCAATCATATAAGCATACTATGCCCGATAATGTGAGAAAGATTGAGTCAAATCGTTCTTAAGGTATAAACTTAGTTTGACACACAAAATGTATTTTTACTTTTTACACTCTATAAGAAAAAGGGCCGTAATTATGATCAGTTGAAACCAGCACAAAATCTTTTCCTAACAATAATGTTTGATCTTCTATGAAATGTTGAAGCAAATCCTCCAAGTTGTATGGGGAGCAACACAGTTTGTCAAACAAGCTTTGTTCACTAATTTCTCTGTACAGAATTTATAAAAAACAACAAAGGGCCATAAGTGTGGTCAAAATGAACACAGCACAAAACTGTTATGTGCACATGATACCTGACCGTCAGTGAAAGCTTGAAGCAAAAAGTGCAAGTCAGGATTGTGACATACACAATTTTTTCGCTACACCATATATAGGCTGCAATGAGACGTTTTGGGACAATTTTTTAAAAATCAAATAATTTTAAGTGAAATATGATCAAATTTGACACTTATTAACATGTCTTGAATTCATTCAACATTATGCTCTACTGTTTGTTTTATTACTAGAGTACGATTATTTCATTATATTAATGCAAAATGAAATTCCTAGCCAATCATTCAATGGTACTATTTTGCTTAAAATTTCAAATCAAACAATGAAAGCTGTTGGTATTCTATAGATACAGTGAGTACAGTGTGTAGCCCAGATGTTGTTTTATATATATTTATTTCACCACTTAAAAACATGACATGATGTCCCTTTAAAACACTACAGATTACTTTACATATACATACGAAACAACTGCATCCAGAATGCCTGGAACTCGCAAAGTGGACCGTCAGGATGCAAATCACCCTGGAAAACACATGAAATAATAGTTGATCTGTTTGCTGGTTTTAATTGTATTATTCAACTGACATGATGCCTAAACACAATGAATATTGATAAGTGTGATATTGCTGGAAAAAAATTAATGCCCATGGACTGGAATCAATTAAATATTTAGTTAGACAAAGTGTTTATTGAGGGCGGTCATAATCTGATATAAGCCTCAATCAATTGAATTGCTGTTGATTGAACAGAGAATCATCCAAACTGCATGCCTTGCTTTTGTTGGGTCCCTTCTGACAGCTAAATTCAAACAAATCTGCCACTGAGCTTGCCTCTGTAGTTCCAAATGATTTAAATTTCTCCTATAGTTATAATATAAAGTTAAAAACATCACAAACTTACCATCAAGTATGCTATGCTGATACTGAATCCAGCAATGGTCATGTATAATATCAGCCTCTGAAAGAAAGTTAGGATAATCTCAGTACATGATATGCCTGAATTACATGTAGTTGTTGTACATTGTAGTTTTCCATTAAACAAATCACTGCAAGAGAATGGCAATCTTTTCACAAAGGGAAATTACTCAACTAAAATTTAAGCCATAGTTATGAAATTTACTCAAAACATTTTAACACCTGGCAAAAAGTGCAAGTCAGGATTGTGACATACACAATTGTATTGTTTCCATAAAACAATCATATATCCTGATACATTAACATTGAGATAAGACATTGTTACGGTAGTTTTACCTGAGAGAATGCGATGTACTTCTTGTACAGCCAGATGACAAATATGATGAAAACACTGAAAAACAAATTGAAATATTATGCATTCATCAATAAATATCATATTTAATGGTTAACAGATGTTTTCAAATAGCATAAATGAGTCAGCAAGAGCAGTATTTAGACTTGTGTCAGGCCACGTTAAGGTGAGGCTACAGCAAATTTCAATAAAATAAACAATCAATTATATAAGAAAAACATTAGAGACGACCAAACTCAAAATTCAGATTTGTAACAAACATTTCAGACAGGATTTCATCAAAAAAGCCATAGTGTTATAATACATCAAAATGTTTAAAACAAAAATTTGTTCTACCTAGGTTATTGTCTCATATACCTTTGCATGAATCATATATGTCACTATATACACACTCATCTTAAAAGAGAGAGAGAGATTCTTTATTTCCTTCAATAGAAGCATTATACTGTGACAGTGGTAGTGAGTCTGTACAATACCTTTCTTCCGTGAACTTTTGTGCAAAAATCTAGAGAGTAAACCACAGTTTGCACCAATTTACTTTATTATGCAGATTTTAACAGATCTGAATAGCCTTCTACCTCTGTCATGGGCTGTATTATCTTATATAAAAAAATAAAATTTAAAAAAATGTTAATGTCTAAGGTACATGCTGAAAGAGGTGGCATTTCTTGTCATGATTGTTAGAATGAAATAAGCTACATCTCATCAACTAATAGCCTAATCTTGAAAAGTCATTTTACGTAAAATTTATTCAAATGTGAAAGAAGATTTTGGCCAAACAACAGGCAAAAATATTTCAAACCACTGTAACATTGACAGATATACAATGTTACAAAGGCCCAATAATTATAACAAAAATAACCATATAACTGTTTATGTCTTTATGCCTCACTAACCTGCTTAGTCTTTCACAAAACTACAATAACTCACCATCCTATCAGAGAAATAGCAGCAAAAGTCCTTCTCACAGCTATCAAGTGAGTCTGAAAAAAAATGGAAATTAAAATGTACAGAGACAGATCAATTTAACTTGGCTCTACATAAATAAAGGCAGGCAACAGTTTGGTACAAGAGTACCATCAATCGTAACAACTCGGCCATCTCCGGCAAGCTTCGAGATAGCCTATATCTTGATACTAGCCGAGGAGTTCTGATTGGAGTACCGTAATTGTCTGCAGAACAGGTTAGATATTGCAATTGGTAAATGTCGCTTATTCTTAAACTTTCATTCCAATTTTAAAAATGGCTATGTGGCTGACTGATATTGCGTCAATATACGCAAATATAGAAATGCTCTTGCGTGTTTCCGATGCTCATCACATAACCTTGAGATTGAATATGGTCGATACTCTAATATTCATCGTGATCAAAGGTTTTGTAAATTATGTAAAAATGGTATTGAAACAGAATACCATTTTTTGCTCAAATGTCCTTTTTACTCTAATATTAGAAGAACATATTTACCAAGGAAATATTATGAAAATGCCACTTTTAACAATTGTATCATCTTGATGCGTACAAAAAATGAAAATTTGTTAAGGGATATTGCTATGTATATATACTTTGCTATGCAACATAGAAATACTTTACTACAAGCGTTGTAAAAATGTTATAAGTAAAATTAATACTTACCTCAGTAACTTGTGTACTTTTGTTCGGTAATGATATTAATTGTGTAACATCTGTAATTACTTGTGATCTCGGGGGCCTTTGAGATGTGTGCCTGACGTATCGGTGGGTACCACTAGATCAACCACACCTACGTGGGTGACGTCTCGATTACTTAGACGGGATGCAAGTTATTGCAGGGGTGTTTTCTGTGCTAGAGTATTGTGTATAGTATTTGATTACAATGTGTACTCTTTAGATCCCTTCTATTTCGTTTCGAAAAGGTATTTAATGCATGCTACACATTCGAATCTGTATTCCGACTTCTTTATTTCTTAACTCTTTAGCTTTCGTGTTTTTTTTGTGTTTTTTTTTTTTTGTTTTGTTTTGTTTTTTGTTTTTTTGTTCTTTTTTCCATTCTCTTGTTGGTTTCTTGTGGGATTTTTTCTCTCATTTGTTTGTTTTGTAATTGTGTTTGTATTATATTGTAAATTTTTCAACCGATGTTACCATTGTTGCTTTTGCACATTTGTAATATACATATTTGTTGTCTTGGGCCGGTGGCCTTTAGCAAATAAATATTGAACTTGACTTGATATTATCTCTTCAATTTATAAATTTGATTTTTATCATTAAAATAATGTTGTTTACGATCAAAAAATAATATTGTACAATTTCTAGACATATACCAAACTAACTGTTATAACTTTTTAGTGACTAGGGAAATATTTCACCAACCTGTTAGAGGTTATGAAAATCATCCAAAATTACAGTGAAAATACCATGAGTCATGACCTTCACGTTTTCATGTAAGCCATGAGTGTATTATTTAAAGGCAGGTCAGCTTAATAATAAGGGAATGCAAATGTGTGGTTTCAGATTGATTTATCCCAATTGAAATATGTAGAAGAATGATAAAATACCAGTAATGATAATCATTCCTTCAACCATGCTTCATCACAATTTAATCATTTATAAACAAAAACGACAATTAAAAAACAGACTCAGGATCAATAAACAGGATATTATGAAACACAAGTTATGTAACCCAAATCAATTAACACTTTAGCAATGGCAATCATAATTCAGGCCTTTTTCTATAGTTCTCACAGGCCTAACTATTGGAGCCATTCTCCTAGCAAAATATATTATATTTTTCCCAATCTGTAGAAAAAGTCTCAATCAAAAGTAAAAAGAAATAAAAATGAACACAATTCAGATTCTTTTTACCTGTACTGTAATTGTTTATTTAGCATCTTAATGAATGGTGTGATGTATGTTTTGGGGGTTATTGAATTCAGAACATGTTGTTTTTCATCACATTCAAAGATCAGTGACAGTATGAAATACTTACTGTCATGAATTGTTGTAATACATATGATGTATACACGCACAAGGATTGATATTTCAGCCATTTCAGGTCTTTTAAAGGGAAATAAAACTAATACTGTAATACTGTAATAATTTTCTCATTTGCAGGAAACAGAAAAGCTAGTTTTTGCAACTGTAAACTTTCCCTTTTGGTTATTTTAAACAGTTTTTATTTTTTAAATGGCATATTTCCAAACCAAATTTTCCTCATATGTCTAGTTTTTTTTTCCCCAAAATGGGCAGAAAAAACCTGTGGGTGATTATTATAAGGATGAAGGTCCCAATGACGACAGTGGTGTTTTTCAAACCTTCCCATAGTGATAAAGTATAGGAAGAGTTTGGGTTAACAGCACCATTGATCTTCGCACGCCTTCACGCTGTTATTGATCCTGATTGGCTGATCAATGCTCCCGACACCCCTTCTGGCCGTCTGTTAACTGTTGCAAGTGCAGTAAAAACTTGCAAAGTTAAAATTTATGATTGTTTTGATGAGACTTGCTGCATAGATTTAAGCACTTCTGTAAAAATTATGTGTGTCAGAATTGAACCTTGCCAGCAGAAGTGTAGTGCGAGTGCACTATTTGACCTTTTTACACATAAGGTGCTGACGTCACTGGTCTGTGAGCACATCTCGGGGAGTTCGAGACCAGCTGTTGGCGAAGCAAGACATACTAGTTAACTGCTTAATAAAAGACCTCACGTATTTATCCCTAAGACTAAATGGTAAGCTAGGTTTGGTCTGAATAAATAATAGGGAATACTTTAGAAGGCAGGTCGGCCAACACAAGCCATATTAAAAATTAAAGGTCAGTCGGAAACCCTGATATTCATACATGTATGTACATGTTTGAGTGTATACAAAACTGGATTTTCAAATTCTAATCAAAAGAACTGCTTTCTCCATATCTAAAAGGTCCAGGCCCTATTCACTCATAGTTTGGTTTAGTTGATTTCGAAATATTCCTAGACAAGGAAGTTGGTCATTTTTCCTCACCATTTTCACTAAAATGGTCCCACTAATAAGCACCTCGGTGGCATGGTAATAACTCTGAGTAAATATGCACTTACGCAGTGACTGGGATTATCTGGAAATATTGTACAAGACGGAAGTATTGAAATATTTGAGGTACTGGAATTGTGTTCGTCAGCCATGATATGTTTTTGTTTACGTTTTTCTAAAACCTCCTAAAAGAGAGCATTTCCTGTGGTTAATTTATACTACAATTATTGCAAAACTCCACATAGCGGTTACTTCCCTTCCGCGAACAGTTAAAGGACGGGCTTACTCGATTACTCCAAATAGACACATTTAATATTTTTCATAACACAGTGGTAAGTACATTTTGTACAAGAATACATGCTTGTGAATTGAAAAAAAATGTGATTAAGATACAACATCAGATAAGTTTTATTATAGAAGCTGTTTTTTATCTGTATGCATGCATACACTTTGCATGTGTTATTAAACGTGTACCGTCGCAATATTTTCTAGTTTTCATAGTAACAATATTTGAATTACACGTAACTTGTATCAAACCATCGTCGGATCCTGCGCTAATCTTCGTTGTGTATCGCGGGAGTTGTATCCCCTGCCGTATGCATTCATTAAAACGAGATTTTACCACTGTGTGAACGAAGTGTTTCAGAAGAGAGTTCTGTGGTTGCCGACGATGGCATCAAACGTTTCTTGCATTATATTATGTTCTGTCGTATGTATATTTCGAATGTGACATGCCATTTATGTCATTTTTATAAAATGTTGTCATAGATTTACACGTAGATTGGAATGTTTTAAAAATGCATGTCATATGGACGTAGTATAAACATACAATAACGATATTAAATTTTTGGGTTGTTCATTTGAGCAATCAAAATGATTTTTTATTTAAAAAATCAATAAAAGCAACGTCTATCAATAGCCAAAATTGCCACAGAGGGACATTACTTGTATATGAAAATTTGATAGACCGTGATGGAACATTTCGGTACAACACATCTATTTATTTAAAATCACAGACTGATCATTTTGACATTGTTTTGTCTTGAAATGAGTCCATTTTGCGTAAATGCCTGGAAACTAGTGGTATAAGACTGCTGACAAAAGATCAGCTGGCAGTTTTTCATATTTACGTTCGAATATTGATATTGTATGACTAAATGCGTCATTTTTTTTCCTTAAAGCTGCACTCTCACAGATTGAACGTTTTGACACCTTTTTTATTTTTTTTGTCTTGGAACAACCAATTTATGCAAAGATGCATGGAAACCAGTGATATAAGACTGCTGACAAAAATCAGATCGCAGATTTTCATATTTAAGTTCAAAAGATGATGTTTTATGCATTTTTCTTAAACTGTTAGTAACGCTTTTAGGCATAAAGCATTAATTTTCGAACGGAAATATGAATATCAGTGATCTGATCTTATGTAAGCAGTCTTATATCACTGGTTTGCAGATAATAACGCAAACATTGGCTCATTCCAAGACAAAAAAAAAGTTGTCAAAACGAGTGCAGCTTTAAAACAAAATATGCATGGTAAACTTATAATTCATTTATTGTGGCATTAAGTGCTTGAGAATGATAGATCAAGTTTCTTCCATGGCCGAGAGTGTAAGATACGTTCATCCCTATGGAGGCCATTCGTTGCCAAAAGTCCGGACGTGTATGTGTGTATTTTAGGTTTGTAACATTGATGATTTACCATTTTACATTTTACAACCGGCAACTCATCGGTTGTATGTTTACATTTTACACTGCATATTTTCATTTTTCATTGTACCGATTGGAGTTTTATTCTCGTTGCATCTATTCAACAGACGATTCAGTCGTGTTTATAAAGTTGTGTATGGTAAACACACGCCATTCTGTGAAAGTCACATGCCGAGTTTTACATTGCGGTGTGTAAAAGACAGATTTCAGTTCGTAGTTCTACAAAGTACATTGTATGGTGGTGACTTTCCATTCGCAGTTGAACATGTTTACGAGATGAATTTAATTTAATTTATAGATAGCTCCGCCTTAACCATGTCTTAACTCCTCCTTACGTCTTTCGGAAATTTCCGCTATCACTCGGCTCTATATAAACCAATTATGGATACTTTGGACCATGGACATTGCGAACCTTATTATGGACATTACGAATCATCTATATTATGACACTATGGACTATGATTTGGAAACAGGATGGATTATAAATTATTTCATGTCGAATAAAATAATATATGATATTACAACATGTTTTTGTCTATATAATAGTAATTAATACGCACATATGACATGAAGTGAGATGTATGCAAAATGATACTTGACTCAAACACAACAAAATGTAAGTCATTAGCATTAGATTATACTTCAAGAATGAAAAGTCCCATTTTCGTATTTTTCTTTTAAAGCTGCACTCTCACAGATTGACCGTGTTGACAACTATTTTTATTTTTTGTTTTGGAATAAGCCAATTTTTGCGTAAATGTCTGGATACCAGTGGTATAAGACTGCTGACAAAAGATCAGATACAGTTTTTCAGTTTTACGTTCGCAAATTGATGTTTTATGGCTAAAAGTGATACTACAGTAACGTTTTAAGAAAAATGAAAAATGTCGGCAGTTTTCCAAACAATTTAGATCTGTTTTATCGTGAGTAATCTTATTATTTGTATAGAAAGCATTGCTGCCAAAATCAGCCGAGTCTGGGACAAAAAAAGGTTGTCAAAACTGTCAATCTGTGAGAGTGCAGGTTTAAATTACTATAAACACTATTTTAAATTTTACCATTAGAGGACACTTTCTTGCCTTTTTGCAATGTTTAAGATTGCAAGTAATATTAGATAATTTAAAATTTACGAAGAAAAAAATCTAAATTTTCATTAAGTTGAAATTATTCACTAAGATACCCCAGAGGTTTATTAC
Organism: Mya arenaria; assembly: GCF_026914265.1. NCBI lineage: Eukaryota > Metazoa > Mollusca > Bivalvia > Myida > Myidae > Mya > Mya arenaria. Next base: position 1,319,919 of record NC_069136.1, on the reverse strand, counting down.
CTGGTAGCTGGAACTGTATGAATAAAATACACTAAGATTACAACTTTATATAACTCGTGCATTATACTGTAACGAATATTATTTTATAAGTAATTAATAAAGTGTTTTAATGATGAAGTCAATTTATTGCTAATAAACAATTATTACTTGCTGCTACCTTTTATACCCCACCCACACTCAACAGTCAGGGCTTTTTTCACATTTAGGTGAAGCGGCCCTAGCCCTTTTGGAGGGGGAAAATCGCGCGTTTGTTTTTCTTATCTAAGACTCACGATATCTATTTTTCATGTTTTCATGTATTTCAACTTGATTGTTATGGTTCACAGTGGCAGATCCCGTAATTCATAACTGGGGGGACACAAGTGGGTTGGAGGGCTGTTCTTCCATCCACATGGATATTTTGTTTCAATGATGTATTGAAATTACACGTTTACACCATACATGTTTATTAAATGTATAACATCAGACAAAACTAGGTGGATATCATTATGATGTCCATCAAAAGTTTCGTGGGCTTGCTGGAGCAGGTTTTGAACAGGGACTTGCGTTAGAGGGGCGTTACTTAGGGGCACAACTTTTTGGACATGATCCCTCGAGTGGGCATGACATTAATATGTTTAAAATGTGGGAAGTGGGGTTTAGGGGTACTCCCCCTAGAATATTTTAAATATTTTTAGTCTGAATTGGTGCATTATGGCGTAATTAAGTACTTTTTTTTCTGAGAAATATTGACAATAATATTAACCTTTAAGTTTACTTGCGGGCCAACTGGGGGGGGGGGACAGGCCCTACAGCTCCCTCCCACCCCACTGAACGACCCGCCCATGGTCCACGTGTAAATAAAATAAATGAACTATTTTTGCTTGCTTGGGTATATAAGTAAAAAAAAATGACAGTGGCAGTATAAATCTGGGTCCGTGAGCCCAGCTCAGATACACCCAACTGCAATTGACTAAATAATATGGTGATTTATAACCCATTTAGGAACATTGATCGTCAAAATAAAATAAAAGATGAAGTTAATTTTAGTTTTTATTGAGAAATAAAGAGAGAGTACTGGGACCGGGAATTTACAGGAAGTAGGCGAAGATGTTATCTCCCTTGCTTGATTCGACGGAAATAAACGAAAGAAAATCTGATTCGTTAGCTCCACCCATTCACCTTCGTTTCTTTCGGTGACATTTACCATATAAGGTATAGGCGAAATCGTCTATCCTTGTAATTCTGAACTTGTCAATTCACTTTTGTAAACCTGGACTTGTTCGACTGCAAATGTTCATTTTACGAATGCGAGTGTCGACTGTAGGGTTGCGGTTTAAATATGCATGATTCGGCTTTCTAAATTACATCATCATATTGTTAAAGGCAAGTTATACCATCTATGTTTTAATGAGTTTATACAGGGTCGATCTGACAAATATGCATTTTAACTACTATAATGACAAATGACAAATCAATACGGAAAAACTGACGAATAGAAACAACAAATAGCACGTCTACATTGACAAATGTAAGAGATATTTAGCACGATTAAGAACAGTGTGTGTATACCACGTGATAAATTGCGTCATAAATGCTACGTTGGAGGGCAATATTTGGCTTCGAATGAAGACTTTAAACAAAGATAACTTTACTATTTGTTCACCATTTTAAATGAAACATAACGCAGTCTATGCCGCTTACGGAGCCCTGCCTTCGGTCGTTTACCAGAGTTTGATGGAACGTTTAGTTTTTTTTAAAACACTTCGACAAACCTTTTCACAATACGGCCGTCTGACGGAGCACTGTGAAAACATCATTTTCGAAACAGGTTTGTCGAAGTGTTTGATAAAACTAATCACCTTATGAAACTTCGAATATAAAAGGAATGTAGGGCTCTTTAAGCGGCATAGACTGTCCATTGTTTTATTTAAAATGGTGTAGTAAAGGAAAAGTTGATCTTTGATTTAAGTCTTTATTTTAAGCAAAATGTTGCCTTCCGAGGTATCATATATGACGTAATTTATCACGTGGTATACCCACACTGAAGAAGCACATTGTGGGAATTACACGTCCGGATTTTTGGCAACGAATAGCCTCCATACACCCCAACCCTCGCGCATGGTGTTTTTCGGAAACGAGGTCAAATAAGTCTTTAAATAGTTCTGAGCAAAGTAAAGCATTGTAACGTGCGACTGTGAATCAAGCACTAACAGATCCCTTCAGGGAAAAGCATGCTCGACCCTAAAGGGGTTCACTGGTCTTTATATACACTAACTTCTCTATTCTCACATAGCCCGGGCTTTGCTAATTTGCATATCACCAACCAAGTTTACATCCGGTATGAACGTACTTCCGTTTTATATGGAATATTATTATGAACGCACCTTCGGCCGCTTACAGCGGACCGTTACATTACTTTCCCCTCCGAGAATACTCGTCCCGAGTCTCGGTCTGGGACTCTTAATGGTAATGCAACTCCGTTCCATGACTTATCTATCGTATCTTTCAACAACAACCCGGTCCACTCGTCAGCTATTAACTATACAATACGTCAAAGCTGAGCTTTTCGGTAAATATAGTTAATATTTTAGACAAGCAACTACAAAGTTTTATTTGAGGTGGGAAAAAAAGTATTCTATGGAAATATGACCACACATTATTTTCTTACAGAATTTTCTAAATCTTCAATATATCCAGTTTATTTTTTTCAAATTAGCCATAAATAAGCATAAACAGGAATAAGCGATTATGAAAACCTCAGACTATTCTCCCTTCTTCACTCAAATTATGAGTTTTGTCTGATATGGTGATTTCTAAAATGCTTCTCAGTTTATTAAAATGTTTCTCAATGTACAAATTATATGCAATAAAATACGACATCACATGTTATAATTGTGAGGCAGTAACAAATGTAATTGTTCTGTAATATGCTCTGCATAAGGTGTTCTTTTGTATATACTTTGAAAATGAAAAATTGCCGACTACATTATTCATTTTGGCACAACTTGTGGCAAAATCCCCTTGCATATTTTATATGTAGTGTTGGTTTCAAATACAGTGTTAAATTCTGCGTTGCTATTCTTATTGTAATATTTGTTTCGTGCTATAAACTATTATCAAATCTTTATGCATGTCTTTTTAATTACCTAACTGCACTAGTGGATTAAGGGGGGGGGGGGGGGTCATCCGGCGCCCCCATACTAAGATTTGTCCACGTTTACTTTTTATTTCAATAGTACACCGCCCCTCCCAACAATTTAAACCAAATAAATAAAGGTTCTGAGCAAGGGGCTCAAGTCAAAAGGTAGTCCATATAAATAGCCGCTTCAGAGTCTTTGACTATTTTTGTGTTGGCGACTCTACGTTATTGGGGGTACCGGGTGAATCCAGTAGATTTCACATGAAATCCACTCAAAACGTGAAATCCACTCAGAACTCATTTAAGTTTAAGAAATATTTATTTTTGTTGATCAAATAACCTAAAATGCTTCATAAAAGGTTTATATTTCAAATTTTATTTAAATTGATCCAAAAATAAGAATGTTGATGACATATTTTGAAAAAAGATCGGAAATCGAAGTGAAATCCAGTTTTTGAGAAGTGAAATCCACTTTTTGAGACGTGAAATCCACTCATAACTAATTTTTTTTAACAAATATTTCTTCAGTGAAATCCACTGGATTCCTGTATCACCCCGCACCGCGTTATAGGGAACACAATAAATATCCAAATGTTAAAAAACGTTCCCTATACGCGCATTATTCAGGGTGAGGAATCACGTGACTTCAACGGGGTTCTCACATGTGTCACCACGGTTCAAAACCGATGTAAACAAGCAAGAAAGTGACAGTAATTCCTAAATTACTTTTTTTAGAGAAAAGATAAGAAAATATTTCTTAGCCTATAAAAGACTATGATGATTACTGCGTCTACACGTATAAAATATTTAAGATTTGCTTCGATTATAACGATGCAATCCTTGGCCAAAAATTCAACTTGACATAATTTTGCAGAACGATGCTACGCTGTGTGCGCCGTGATTCTTTGTTTTGTACATATTTCGTAGTCATTTGTAATAGTTAAGAAGTCAGACATGCTTTAAAAAGTTAGTTTTGCTCATTACTTTCATAAAATGAATTGTTCGTTAAATGTTATCTTAGTTTTTTCAATAAATATCGAATTTTCATGAAGCGCTGTTGTAAACGTGAATGTTATATGTGCTGTCGTTAACGTAAACTTCTTCTCATCTAAATAAAGCTGACTATTTAAAGTCGGCATCCTTAACAAACTTATCATAACATGCTCAGTTTATTCTATTTTATGGTTTGTATTGCCCTCTCATTTGTGACGAGAATGTATACAACCTAAAACTCTTATTCATGGTATGAATTTACACCAATTTGATCGATTTGAAACTTCCAAATATTCAGAATCCCTCTGCAGTTTCACCAAATGTTTACAAAGATGGATAAATTAAATGGATGAAGAAATAGATACATTAAAATGGAAGGCAAAATTCACTTCAGCCAAACTAGTCTCATGTACGTTCCAAAGTTAAAGAAATTCAACACCCAAGAAACGACAAAATACCAACAATCAATTAACAAAATCGCCATTCCTAAAGGTAAATCATAAAACTGCCAACGCTCCAGTTAAATCCCATGCTTCGAAAATGGTCAAAATATCTTTATCCATAAGAAATCAGGAAATAAAGAAGCACTGACAACGAAATTGACTACCATGAAAATGACCTTCCCTCGTAAGATGATAATTTGTATCTGGCATGGCCTTTCGTGTAAAAGTGTTCATCCCCAACCCTGCATAGCGTGTTATGCGGAAACAAGGTTACAAAGTTTTCACTTTTCAAATAATACCATATGACAATGTTTCCATTGTGCTGCAGACGACGGTCTTCAACAAGGGAGGCAGGTATGTGATGACAATAGAAGACTATAAGTATCTATCGTGTTTTTCCAGTACGGATAGAAAAATCTGACCCGAGGGCTCGCGCGTAAGCAGGTAACGAGGCTTGCCGAGTAACCGGCCACGCAGCGTGCCCGAGGGTCGGATTTTTGGGACCGGAAACACATTATTGATATTTTTTCTTTGTGGGAAAATTGTCGTAGAAAACTTTATTTTGTAGATTTCACCAAAAAGTTCTGTAGCTATGATCACGATAAGGGACTTATCTGGGGAGGTGGGGGCGAGAGAGAGAGAGAGAGAGAGAGAGAGAGAGAGAGAGAGAGAGAGATTGATAGCTTTAACGTCATAGAAGGAAATATCACCAACCAGACATCACAAGCCTCGAGTTGTGATGTTAAAGTTTCATTGTTTATTCAAATGCATAAAGTTCATAAGCCCATGAACATACATCAATGGAATTTATAATATATATAATTAAATGCACTTCTACCAATCGATCGTAGGTCACGATATATATTAATACACGTATACTTATCTTTACTAACAAGGTACTTTCAAAACACAAATTAAACATAGACAATACACATACAATATAATATAACCATAGTGAGGTGACACTGGTTAAAAATATCATTTAAATTTGAGTTACCTAAGATCATTATAAATACAACAGGGACTCTAAATTAAAAAGTTTTGTGGACAAGCATTGCTAATTTCCTTTGAATAGTCTTACTGGTATTTGAAAAGTTCAACAACTTTGGTTAAATTTGATCTATTTAAATAGTATTTCTGTATGTATTGTCTTCTTCAATAACTAAAAAAGTACATTCAAACAAGAAATGAAACTCATCTACTATTTTATGGCAAACTTGACTTTTCCTTTCATATTCAGATATAGGAAAAGGTTTGTGCCATCTACCGGCCTCAATTTCTTACCTGTGTGACGAAAGTCTATGTCTCGTCAATGCTTTCCTAAATTTAACTACTAGTATATTAACAGCACACAAAAGAGTTGGTAACTTACAGTCTGCGAACAAAACAAACGTGTTGGCTGTAGATGAATTAATAAATTCAGCAAATCATTTTTGTACATATACATTTTAGTCTCTGTTTCAATTCACTTTAAAATTATAAAAAGAAATCACCAACACTTTGAAATAACCATGCGTCATAAAATCCAAGTGATTGTAATAAATCTATAATAACCTTTGCCCATGACTAACAATTTGGCAATCTTTTTAAATATCTATACGATTTTCTTAAAACAGCTTTAACACATTTAATATCATCACATTGTGAAATCTTTAACAAATTATAAATCACATTTACAATTCCTATAATTAGTAATGTCAAACAACAATGGTATATGATTATATTAATGTAAACAACAACATGACTTTACTTATGTAATATGCAAACACATATCAAAGAACTTGTTATTGCATCCATTACGTCCACAACTCAAAACTTTTCTTTTTTTTTTACATTATGAGCGCGACGTTTTTAATCATTTCACTAAAAGGGTTTGTCATATATCATGAAAAAAAGAGTTTATAATGACGTCATATACAAATACAATGGATTCAACCAGCAAAACATATAATCACTATTTCTTATATTCCATAGTTTAATGATTAATTGTACATTAAAAAGTAGTTCAATCATTTCTTCACTGGTGACTTTCTTTTAAATCGATCAAATGGATGGATATATATTCATTCATAATAGAAATATCATCTGGAATAAAAGTTCACAATGTTGAATTGTCGTCAAAGTTAAGAGAGTAGTTCAAGCTTCTTATTAAATAAATTATGCATGTTATGCGAATAATTCACGTTAACAACAGCAAATATAAAATTCACGTTAACAACAGCCTTTCTTGAAATATCGATATTCATTAAAAGAACTAAAATAAATTATACATACAATTCGTTCAATAAATGAAATGAGTACAATCAACATTTTAACACATGTATAAGTCCTTAAATGTTACTAATTACTAAGAAATGTATACTTAACAAAGACTCACGGCTCACACAGCGTTGCATTGTTCTACAAAATCCCGTCGATTCGAAAATTTGGCCAAGGATTCCATCGTTAAAATACAAGTAAATCCAAAATATTTCACACTTGTATAAGCAGAAAATAGCATAGTCTTTTTGGTTAAGAAATATGTTCCCATCTTTTCTCTCAAAAAAGTTATTTAGAAATAACTGTCACTTTCTTGCTTGTTTACATCGGTTTTGAACCGTGGTGACACATGTGAGAACCCCGTCGAAGTCACTTGATTCCTCACCCGGCTAGTCAAAATGTAATGCTCCTATGTTATGCCCCCTCTACAATCGAGTTCTGGATTCGCCCCTGAACTGTTTGATTTTTAAAAGAACAACGATTATGTTTGCAGGATATGACTCGACCCCGTCTCTTTTGACAGCCCGCAGATTCGTGCACCTGCACTTTTGATATCCATCAGTGACTCTAGCCGACTTAGTTCACATGTAGGTATACACTAGCGGATCATGGCCAGAGGGGGGGGAGGTCATCCTGAGACCACCGCCCCCTCCAAAAATCGATCAAGCTTACTTTTTATTTCATTATAGGACAGAGAAAAATGTAAAAACTTTCGCCCAAAATTCACATTTTCGGACAAGAATTTGCTGAAACCCCTGACAACATTTTAAAACAAATACATTTTCGTTCTGAGAATGGGGAGCACTTCAAAGGGTTAAGCCGCTAAGTTACGCCCCCTCGAACGTCAATTCCAAGATCCACCCCTGGTATAGGATTTGTGAGTATATATCACAATATTTATGCACATGCATACTATACGATTATCGAAATAAGTATCGATATCAGGAAGTTTGTACTTGCATGTATTCTATATTTAGTATTTTCGAAAAATGCCAGTAGGTCAATATGGTTCGACGACTTGGAAACCTGCCAGGGACTGCATGTCATTAATACAAGGATATCTACGTCTTCTTATGTACAAGGGGGCATACTATTAATTGTAATAATCCATTAATTAAGTGCTATTTTTGACTGTTTTCTGAAATGAAGTACGATATCTGATTTCCCACCGCGACTTGTTAAATTATTTTGTTTAATCAATGCTTGGCGATTCGGAATACTTCGGACACAAGCGGTTTGAAATTGCGCAGTTAAATCGACGGAGACGAACAGCTATGAACTTGATCATTGTAATGATACTGAGGTAGGATTTTATTATCATATAGCATTACTGTTACCTCTCATATGACCGTTGATGTTGCCTTAAAATTCAAACAATGAATGATTCATTAAATTATTGTTCTATATAAATGTGTATATAAAAATGAGCCTTCATTTGAACAAAAATTGTAAGGATGCTATTGTAAAGCGAAGCACACATTATAGTACGTCGTTTATCTTTAACCCAAAAAATAAGCTTGTTTTTCGATAGCTTCGTCTTGTGGAGGGACATCCAATGGCTCACAAATTATAACAAAAATAAACAGTGAAGTCATTCAAAAATGTTCTTTAATGTAGCAAATACATACATGTATATACACAAAGGTTGATGGCAAAGTTTAGGGACACAGTTTATTGTGCATTGACGGAAGAAAAAGAAAAGCAATAAAGAATTCCATGTTTTAACGTTTATATTACGCAGATGTGGTCCGGTATTCATTAAACATCTTAGGACTTGAGTCATTTTCTTACGTATCTCACTGGCCACATTATGGAATGATTTAATGATATCTGAAATAAAAGCACTTCAAATCTTTAAATCTGACTTCGAGACATCGACTTAAGAATTTTTATGAATTATCGGCCAAGTTGAACGCATGATCATTGAACAAAATAAAAACTATTTCAAATAACATAATCAAAGTATTTACATGCTCTTTTATATATAAATATGCAGTGCTACTCTTTAAACAAATATTATCCATCCTCGGCACTTCAGCCAGGCGCGTACCCAGGCATACGCCAGTACGCCAATGCGTACACTTCGTCAGAAAAAAGCGAAAAAATAAAAGTTCCAAAAATGCAATAAAAAGTAAAGGCTGGGGGGGGGGTATAAGAAATAATTACGTCAGAATTTTATCGTTTGTTGGTTTTTATAGTGTAATACCTAAATTCCGCAAAAAAAGGTGATCACGATGTAGATCTCAACTTAAGTTATACACGCGTTATTTTCCCATAACCTGCCAAATCGGTGTGGATCCTGTTGACCTCCTGGTAAATGATCCGAATGATGTTTACAAGGCGGGACTTTTAAAAATGACTGAACAGAAAGTTCTTTATTACCGTGGATCTAGCTCTTAAATGCGGGGTTTATGGTCTTTATTTCACAAAAATTCTCCAAATATTAAGAAAGTTATCTTTAAAAACCTTACCTGAATCGAGACTTGTTGACATTTGTTGCCGTGCACTTTACCGAATATGTCACGTGGGTTCTCCACCGTGAGAAGAGTAAGAAATAACTGATCCGATTACGATAGTTGTATACCTGAGTGATAAATTTCATGTAAACGCCACAGCAAAGCACATTAACAGGTGCGTTTAATTATCATGTTTACAAATCGTCAGGTGTGCATGAATACAAGTTAGATGATATTCTGATTGTTATCATCATTTTAGTGCCGTGAAAGAACAGATATTTTCCCATACATTTTAAAAGCAAAATAATTAAGTATAGATCTATTTGTGTTAAGTTACAATATTTTATCAACTTATCTAGGTGCTGTTAAGCATAGCATGGAGACAGTTTCAGACTCCGCATGTGATTAAATATACCGGTGAGGTGCGCGGCTGTCAGACGTTTCAACCCCAAGACTTTTCAACCCCTTTGTCATTTGTGAAATCAAAGACTTTTCACCCCCTTTGTCATTTCAACCCCTAAAAGTGCTAAGCCTTTTCAACCCCTAATAAACGAAGACTTTTCAACCCCTTAATTTCTCACCTTTTTAAGAAAATAACTACAACAGTAAACAATTTATTATGAAATTTCTTTTAAAAATCAAGAATATATTAAGACTAAAAACATAACAAACAAAAAATATGTAATACATACAAAATATACATACTTAAAACACATGATAATACAATAATTCATTAAATATTTACATTTAAATAAGTAAAAAAAATGCTCGACTGTCCATTTAGCTATTTAGTCATTTAACCATAAATCTTCCTTATCTCCCTGAGGAAATCCTCACACTATATTATGTGCATGGTACTGCTCCATCAATTAATTGAAACAGCGTTTGTTTGTTTTTCTTTTAGTTTTTTTAAACACTTTTTTAAAGCATTTTGTCATCAATAAAAAAGACAATAAAATGAGTTGAACTTTAAATAAAATTCTTCATAATATTTCAAAATATCATGATTTAGCAGACAATGTTTAAGAAATACAAAAGTATACATTGAGTTCAAAGATGTTATAAATGTATTATAGATTGAGTTCCAAATGCTTTCAAATTACATAAATGTAACATAAGATTTTATTAAAGTTTTTTATCTCTCAGTTTAAAAAAATAAGGACATTCTATTATAAAGTGGTATATATGTAAAAAATGCTATAAGCATTGTATTTTCTTTTCATATATGCAATTAAAGAATGGAATGAAGGTCGCACATTCATTAATGGGCAACACGTGTGACATTGTCATAAATTCCTAAGGGATTAAGGGGCTTCATAACACCTTTAATTGAGGTTATAGTAACTTGAAAGTGGCAGTTAACTAAGGTTCTAATATCATGGCCATCATTCCAAACTATGGCCAGCTTGATAAATTTTGTGTATAATTTTCAGGATTTAAAATCAAACAAAAAATATATTTTATTTATTTATACCCGCAAACTCTGAATTTTTAGATAATACATTATCAAGAATAAAAATCAAACTGTACTGAAATAGCAATATGGTACTACAAAAAAACTTTCCCCTGTTGACCTTTTTTAAAAGCAATGAAAGTTTTATAAATGTTCAAGTTCAGGTTTTTATTGGCATTCTACAGGCACAAAAAGTAGAATGTTCTTTTATTAGTTATTAGTTGTAGTTATTCTTTGCATTCATTTTCTTTTTCAATTATTTAAATTTGTTATTTAAAGAACACAATTATGGTAATAACATTGTACATAATATATGTGAATTCGCTGTGATATGTAATATCCTTCAGAATAATACAACAATTGCATGTTCGGAGTAACCAGGCACCAAAATCTTACTTTACCGTACCATTGTTAATGTTCGGAATATTATTTTGAAAAAAAAACTAACCATCAAGTGCTTAGTAAATCAAGGCAAAGCCTTTGTAAATTTCATCCAATACTTTGGAGAAAAGTGTAACAAATAAGCCAAACAAATCTCTAATTGTATTTCAATAACAATTGGTTAAGTTTCTTGCAAAAACAATGAAAAGACAACACCTGGCTGACAAAAATAATAGGGGTTGAAAAGCCTTCAATATGGCTATCAAAATATTTCAACTAGGAGTTGAAAAGTCTTTGATTTAAGGGTTGAAAAGTCCAAACAGGTAGGGATTGAAAAGTCTTTAAAATAGGGGTTGAAAAGTCTTCGTTTTGAGAAGGGGTTGAAAAGTCTTGGGGTTGAAAAATCCTGCTCCCAGGTGCGCAAGCCTTTCTGGTCAACGCAATATCTCAATTATTCAGCGGATTGGATGTTAAATAGAGACCCCACCCATCACCCCAGATCTTTTTGTTTATTTAAATCAAATACAAGTATTGATTTTTGGAAAAAATAATAAAAAAAATATCGGGACTAACAATGTTACTTAAGATAAATATTCATCTATTTGTATGCGTTTATACGTGCCAAAACGCCCCTAGATAGCACCAAATGCGATGTTGGATTTCAAAATTTTCCGGGGGGGCATGCCCCCGGACCCCCCTAGACTGTGCGTATCCTAGATTTTGACCTAGGTACGCCCCTGTCAGCGTATTCATAACCTATATGACAATTAGATGGCTCCTATTTATTTTGAGATCAGTAGGTCAAGGTCGCGGTGATCTTGAGGGTATAGGTCATGAATACGCGGGGTTGCCGAGGATGCTAATATCACGCATGTTGCAGACAGTGTTGAACAGTTTGAAACATTTTTGTTTTAATGTCTCCAACTGACTCCTGGGTAGTATTCAAATCCCAACCATGCAATGACATGCAATCTGGTCAAACATCATTGACCTCATTCAGTCTATTTGGTCAGTTATTAATAACAAGTTATTGCTACATCTTTTTTAGAATCAATTAAGACCAATTTTAATTGTGGTCTTCAACAACGATATTTGAGCAAATATCAACATTTGCTGAAGGGTTCCAGCTTTAGGCATCTTAGTTTTAAAGCTGCACTCTCACTGATTGACAGTTTTGACTTATTTTAAATTTTTTGTTACAGAATAAGTTGGTTTTGGCATCAATCCCATCTGATCAGTTGAATAAGACAAATCAAAATATGAACAGATCTCAATTATTTGGAAAACGCATTTTTCTTAAAGCGTTAGTAACGCGTTTAGCCATTATACATCAATTTGTGAACGTTAATATGGAAAAAAAACAATCTGACATTTTGTCAGCGGTCTTATGTCTCTGGTTTCAATGCATTTACGCGAGGCTCATTCCAAGGCAAAAAAGTTGTCAAAACGGTCAATCTGTGAGAGTGCAGCTTTAACACTCCTAATGATTTGCCACATTTTATTTGTCATATAAAAAGTGCATTATACAAAAACATGAGCGAGTCCCTTAAAGACAGTGTACACGACGTTTTGTACATTTCTCGTATTGTTTTGTGTTCAGATATGCTACATTTTGATAAAGGCTAAGCAAATTTTATATTAAGTTTTTCAGGCATAAACCTAGGCCTAGTCGAACGTCACCAAATGCTACGTCATAATAATCGTAATAATTAATTGTTCATCTTGTTCAATATTATGTTTAGCTTTACAAATACACTAGATGTATCACTGTTCACTAAATGTGACTGATTAGATGTGTATGTAGTTTACGAGCGACAGAAAACTCTTCCTAAGACTTCCTTGTTCAGATAATAATGTCATACATGAAGATATAACTTATTTTTTTATCTGTATCGTTTGTAGCTTTGAAATTCTACTTTGCATAAAATAGGCATATTTTCTACATGATCGAATGGTTGTAAAAGCTTTTTTTACCTTGAAATTAAAGTTCAACCTTCATATTTTGTACAATATTATATTATAATCATTTATTTCATTCCGAGACTGGACTCAGTGGACACTTTTATAACTCAAGAAGTGTGCGAGATAAGTTATTCGTATGCACGTCATTTGGCTGTGTGTGTTTTTCGGTCAAAAACTGTGGTAGTTATGGCAACGATAATAATGAAAATACAACCTATTGACTTCTAAGTATAACTCAAAAAGTATATAATAGCTACATTCATGAAAACTACTGCGTGGATAGCAGGGCACTAGGGGATAAGCTACTCTATTTTGGTGAGACGGTAAAACTGTCACTTTTTTTCTGGATCGTGCAATCACTAAGCACGTATGCAATATAATGGGTACACTATTTGTTGTGAGATAAATATTGTGGTTGACATGCCAACAAAAACCATAAATCTTTCACTTTTTTATGACTCGATCATGTAATAACTCAAGCATTATGCTCGCTTGGTTAATGAAACTTGGTGAGTGGGTGTGAGTAGTTGGACCAAACATGTGGTTGCTATGGCAACAGAAATAGTGTGAATGTCTTTCCGTCCATAAGTAAAATTAAATTATGCGATAACACTAGAAGTATGCAATCTATGTACATGTATATGAAACATTGTGTAAAAGTTGGAAGGGGCCGAGCTAATATGTATGCACATGACTTAGAAACGTGTTACTATGACAAAAAGTCACTCTGGAAACGTGTGCCCTAGTGTCCCTTTCCGCCGGTAAAAGGTTTCAAGTCACCATGTCGGGCCTACTGAATATGTTAACAATATTAAAGAAATGAACTCTCCGACATACGAGATGAGTGTCTACATGTAATTGGTGAAAATTACATAATAATAAAAAATATAAACGACTATATACCCCCAGCAGAGCTATTGAAAGAGTGTCTTCTTACAAACGTAAGAAACTGTTTTGCTAGGACGAACACCAATTTTATCCTCCTCTTCGCCTCGGACAAAATTGGTGATCGTCCTAGCGAAACAAACGGCTTCTTACGTCTGTAAGAGGACACTTTTGAAGAAAAACTCGTACTGTATCTATTACTTTATGTGCACTGTAAGAATGTCGTCCGGTAGAGCGAACAATAGCCAATATACCTGCACGGAATCCTCGTGCATAAAACTAATCCTTATAATACTGTACCGCATAAGACCATATTTTCTTCGCTAAATTACGAAACTCTTGAAACCTCAATTACAGTTTGCTCTGATATTGCCCCGTGTTTTATTGTCAAGCACATAGATAAAGCTACTATTATTGATTTGACTGTTTAATATTGCAGGTTTACATCCATGTAATAAAGACTGCGGCGAGATAAGAGCCATGGGTAGGTTTATTTAATTTATAAAAACAGCATTGTGTTCGATATAAACAAACTTGATATTCAATAAGTTGGAGTTAACAATTGACAAACATGGCCATATTCGGATATCCTCGACTGATCCATTCTTGGAAAACATAATGGATCGTATCCGACAATTTTAGGGTCCGTATAAACTAATGTCATGACTAAGAAAGTTGTTTGAAATACACATTTACTCGTCATTTAATGTTATAGCATTTGTGGGCGGGGGCGCTGCGGTCCGGCGGCAGCCGCTCTTCAGTGCCATGAAACAGCCGTCTTTAATCAAGCAACTGCGAGGTATTCTTGCCGAGTACCCGGATGGAGGACAGATACTAAAGGTAATGGTCTGCACATACGATTTTAAATGCCTGTTCGTATGACAGACCGTATAAACATATTAGCGCTAATGCCTGTCTGTTCATCTATCCAATACCTTGACAGCGACTGAGCCCGGTGTCATTTAACTTTACCTTGGGTGTGCACGTTAATTTTAGGACACTACCGGATTATCTAAACTGTAAGTGTGAGTGTTAGTTATAACATATCAAAATGCTATAAAATTTTGAATTTGACGAACACAGTTAAGGTGTTTTTTAAACACGGCTTTTGCGAAGGTGTTTGCGGATCCAAGATTTACCAGGTATGTGCAGGTATATGCCCATTCTTTTTTTAAAATTAAAACAAGGGGTAAAAGCACTCTTTGATACTAACAATATCCAAACAAACCATCTCTGACTAAGGCTTCCACATTTCGGACAATATCATCAGTGGCATGCTGTTTTCCCTTAGTGGTTTTATTTTGACGTGTATATTGCTCTATGTCGAACCAATACACATTTGGGACTTTATACATTCAACAATGTTATCAATCCCTAGGAGTTGATACAGAACGCAGAGGACGCCGGGGCGCGTGAGGTGAAGATTCTCTTTGACGCGGGCAGCACCAGCAGAGATGCGGTGGACCAGGAGCCGGAGTTTACCAAATTCTTCCAGGTAAAGCAGTATTGGCTTTTCTCTTAAATCTGGTTTTATCTCACAAAACGCAATAATTATGGAAATAATTGTCATTTGATGCACATTGCAGGCACTCGCTCAGAATGTTTAAAGCGATGAAATCTGTACATTACAGGTATCCGCTCTGTGCGAATATAGCGATGAAATAACTACATTGCAGGCAACAGATTGGAGCGTTTACAGCGATTAAAAGTGTTCATTACAGGCACCCGCTCTTTGTGCATATAGCGATGAAGTCAGTATATTGCAGGCATTCGTTCTTTGCGTAAATAGCGACGGAATCAGTATATTGCAGGCATCCGCTCTGTGTGCATATAGCGATGAAATCAGTACATTGCAGGCATCCGTTGTGTGTGCATATAGCGATGAAGTCAGTACATTGCAGGCATCCGTTCTTTGTGTAAATAGCGACGAAATCAGTATATTGCAGGCATCCGCTCTGTGTGCATATAGCGATGAAATCAGTACATTGCAGGCATCCGTTCTTTGTGTAAATAGCGACGAAATCAGTATATTGCAGGCATCCGCTCTGTGTGCATATAGCGATGAAGTCAGTACATTGCAGGCATCCGTTGTGTGTGCATATAGCGATGAAGTCAGTACATTGCAGGCATCCGTTCTTTGTGTAAATAGCGATGAAATCAGTACATTGCAGGCATCCGTTGTGTGTGCATATAGCGATGAAATCAGTATATTGCAGGCATCCGTTGTGTGTGCATATAGCGATGAAGTCAGTATATTGCAGGCATCCGTTCTTTGTGTAAATAGCGATGAAATCAGTACATTGCAGGCATCCGTTGTGTGTGCATATAGCGATGAAGTCAGTACATTGCAGGCATCCGTTCTTTGTGTAAATAGCGATGAAATCAGTACATTGCAGGCATCCGTTGTGTGTCTTCATATAGCGATGAAATCAGTATATTGCAGGCATCCGTTCTGTGTGCATATAGCGATGAAATCAGTACATTGCAGGCATCCGTTGTGTGTGCATATAGCGATGAAATCAGTACATTGCAGGCATCCGTTGTGTGTGCATATAGCGATGAAGTCAGTATATTGCAGGCATCCGTTCTTTGTGTAAATAGCGATGAAATCAGTACATTGCAGGCATCCGTTGTGTGTGCATATAGCGATGAAGTCAGTACATTGCAGGCATCCGTTCTTTGTGTAAATAGCGATGAAATCAGTACATTGCAGGCATCCGTTGTGTGTGCATATAGCGATGAAATCAGTACATTGCAGGCATCCGTT
Organism: Mya arenaria; assembly: GCF_026914265.1. Taxonomy (NCBI): domain Eukaryota; kingdom Metazoa; phylum Mollusca; class Bivalvia; order Myida; family Myidae; genus Mya; species Mya arenaria. The sequence goes on along the minus strand of NC_069136.1, from coordinate 1,303,199 downwards.
GTGTGTGCATATAGCGATGAAGTCAGTACATTGCAGGCATCCGTTCTTTGTGTAAATAGCGACGAAATCAGTATATTGCAGGCATCCGCTCTGTGTGCATATAGCGATGAAATCAGTACATTGCAGGCATCCGTTCTTTGCGTAAATAGCGACGAAATCAGTACATTGCAGGCATCCGCTCTGTGTTCATATAGCGATGAAATCAGTACATTGCAGGCATCCGTTCTTTGTGTTAATAGCGACGAAAACAGTACATTGCAGGCATCCGCTCTGTGTGCATATAGCGATGAAATCAGTACATTGCAGGCATCCGTTCTTTGTGTTAATAGCGACGAAAACAGTACATTGCAGGCATCCGCGCCGTGTGCATATAGTGACGAAATCAGTACATTGCAGGCATCCGCTCTGTGTTCATATAGCGATGAAATCAGTACATTGCAGGCATCCGTTCTTTGTGTTAATAGCGACGAAAACAGTACATTGCAGGCATCCGCTCTGTGTGCATATAGCGATGAAATCAGTACATTGCAGGCATCCGTTCTTTGTGTTAATAGCGACGAAAACAGTACATTGCAGGCATCCGCTCTGTGTGCATATAGCGACGAAAACAGTACATTGCAGGCATCCGCTCTGTGTTCATATAGCGATGAAATCAGTACATTGCAGGCATCCGTTCTTTGTGTTAATAGCGACGAAAACAGTACATTGCAGGCATCCGCGCTGTGTGCATATAGTGACGAAATCAGTACATTGCAGGCATCCGATCTGTGTGCATATAGCGACGAAATCAGTACAATGCTGGCACCCGCTCTGTGCGTGTATAGCGATAAAATTTATACTTTGCAGGCATCGGCTCTGTGCATGTATAGTGATGAAATCTGTGCATTGCAGGTATTCGCTCTGTGTTTTATAGCGATGAAATATGTACTTTGCATGCACCCGCTCTGTGCGTATAAAGCGATGAAATCAGTATATTGCAGGCATCTGCTCTGTGCGCATAAAGCGCTAAAATTGTAAATTGAAGGTACCCGCTATGTGCGTATATAGTGACGAAAACAGTACATTGCATGCACCTGCTTTGTGCTAATATAACGATTAAATCAGTACATTGCAGGTACCCGCTCTTTGCATTGCATGCATCAACTCTGTACGTGTGAAACTATGAAATCAGTACGTTGCAGGCATCGGCTCTGTGTGTATATATAGCGATAAAAATCAATATATTGCAGGCACCCGCTCTGTGAGTATATAGCGATAAAGTGATGTATATATTACAGGTACCCGCTCTGTGCGTAGATAGCGATGAAATCAGTACCCTGATGGCACCCGCTCTCTGGGTATTTAGCGATGAAGAAATCAATACATTGCAGGCACCCGCTCTGTGCGTAGATAGCGATGAAAACAAACAGAATATCGCAGGCACCCCTCCGTACGGAGCGTATATAGCGATGAAAAGTGTATATTGCAGGCACCCGCTCGGAACGTGTATAGCGATGAAAGCAGTACATTGCAGGCATCCACTCGGAGCGTTTTAAGAGATGAAAGTGTGCATTGGAGGCACCGTGATAAGCTCGGAGCGTGATAAGGATGAAAAGTGTATATTTTAGGCGTCCGCTCTAGGCGTGAATAGTTATGAATTCAGTAAATTGCAGGCATCCGCCCGGAGCGTGTATAGCGATTAAAGTGTGAAATACAGGCCCTAGCTCTGTGCGTGTATATGGATGGAAAGAGTACATTGCGGCCATCCGCTCTGTGTGTATAAAGCGATGAAATCAGAATATTTCAGGCATCCGCTCTGTGCGTATATAGCGCTGAAATCTGTACATGAAATCTGTTTATTGCGTCAACAGCGATGAAATCAGTATATTGCAGGCATCCGCTCGGAGCGTGTATAGCAATTTAAAGTAGTGTACATTACAGGCACCCGCTCGGAGCGTGTATAGCTATGTAATCTGTATATTGCAGGCTCCCGCTCGTGAGCGTTTATAGCAATGAAAAGTGTACAGTGCATGCATCCGCTCTGTGCATGTAAAGCGATGAAAAGTGTGCATTGCATGCATCCACTCTGTGTGTGTATTGCGATGAAATAAGTACATTGCAGGCATCCGCTCGGAGCGTATATTGCGATAAAATCAGTACATCCGCTCGGAGCGTTTGAAGCGATGAAAGTGTGCATTGAAGGCACCCACTCGGAGCGTGATTAGGATAAAAATGTACATTTCAGGCATCCGCTCCAAGCGTGTATTCAGTACATTGCAGGCATCCACCTGGAGCGTGTATAACGATTAAAGTGTGATTCACGGGATAGTTCTGTGCGTGTATAAGGAAAAAAAAGAGTACATTGCGGGCATCCGCTCTGTCCGTGTATAGCGAAGAAATTTGTTCATTTCAGGCACCCGTTCTGTGCGCTTAAAGCGATGAAATAAGAAGCGAGGAAAAGTGACCACTGCCTGCATCCGCTCTGTGCGTATATAGCGATAAAATATGTACATTGCAAGTCTCCCACTCGGAGCGAGGAAAGGTGAACACTGCCTGCATCCGCTCTGTGCGTGTATGGCGATAAAATCAGTACACTGCAGGAATCCGCTAGGAGCGTGTATAGCGATGAAAGTGTGCATCGCAGGCACTGGCTCTGTGTGTGTATAAGCAACAAGAATATATAGCAACGAAATCTGTACATTTAAGGCACCCGCTCTCTGCGTTTATAGAAATGAAATCAGTACATTGCAGTCACCCGCTCTGTGCGTATATAGAGATGAAATCAGTACATTGCAGGCACTCGCCTTTCGGGTATATAGCGATGAAATCAGTACATTGCAGGCATCAGCTCTCATCATTTCATTGTAATATTCCTTTTATCAAAGCATTAATGGTGAAATTTGCTGAAAATTTATTACTATTTGAATGTTTTACTATTAATTACATTCATTTTTGTAATAGAAATGGAATAATTATTATTTTTTGTTCCTTCATAAAAATGCTTTTCTGAGTCTGAGTCTAGACTTTGACTTGAGACTGTTTGTAATCATGGCCTCTGCTCTTCGCGTGAATAGCAATGAAATCTGTACATTGCAGGCACCCGCTCTTTGCGTATATACTATATAGCGATGAAATCTGTACATTGCAAAAATCTGCTCTGTGCGCTTATAGCTATAAATTCACTATATTGCCGGCACTTCGTTTTGTGTTTGTATATCGACGGAATCTTTATTTTGCAGGTCCGTCTTTGCTCTGTTTGTATATAACGAAGAAATATGTATACTGTGAAATCATTAATGTTCGTGGGGCATTAATGTTCGTGGTTTTCGTGGGTTGGGTGATCCACGAATTCAAGATCCCACGAAATATAAACCCTTTATTCTCTTTTTCAATTGCCTTGTTACGTACATACTCTAGTATATTATTTACAGAGGTCGCAGTATACAGTGTTAAAACCTGTCTCACTGTATAACTTACGATCATTATTCTGTTAATATATTATAACTGCCTTTAACAAATAATGAACCAAATCAATTAAATGTGTTTTATACAGCAAAGGACAGTTATAAGCACGTGTTTAAACGTGTGCTGTTAATGAAAATCTCCAAGTTTACAAGATGTGCGTGATGAGTGTCTGTACTCGATTTTTTTATTTAATGAAATAATTAATCGATTACTAGTACATTGAAGGTTACTAAGCACCGAACGTGACAATATACGCACCTTTTCGGTGTTTTCACAGTTTGCAAAATTCTTAATTGGCATTCAATGGCTTCCCCTATCTGTATTTATGATCAGGGTACATCTTCTTTTATTACCTTTATTCCCAATTAAATCGATAAGTGACATGGGTATATGCACTAATTAGCATGTCTTACCACATTAGCGAGTGTCATAAACCGAATGACGTAGAAGACGGAAATCACGGGCCAGCGCGTGGATATTATGCAGACGATCTAGAACGATCGCATTTTCGATATTTTTTTTCAAAAATGAAAATCCACGAATTCAAGTACCCACGAAATTGTTTTTTTTTTCGGCAAACCACGAAATTTCATGCCCACGAACATTAATGATTTCACAGTACTACCTGACATCGGCGTGTAAAGAGATAAAATACGTACACAGCATGTGTCTGCTCTGTGCACGTACAACGATGGGATCTAAAATATGTTTATTGGCCATTCGCAACCGACCGATAACATGTGCGCGATCTACGTGTCTTTAGCAACAACATCCATTCAGTGTATGGCTTCAGGTGTGCCAGCGGATACCAATGAAAACTGTAAATTGAATGACTTTGGCTTTGTGCGTTTACTTTTACACTATAACGCTTACTTTTTACTTTGGAGGCGCTGGCACTGTGCGTGTAAAATAATGCAATCTGTATAATGCAGGCACGGATCCACCCGTGCGTGTATAACGATAACAAATGTGCATTGCACCCGATCTGTGTGTGAATAACAATTCAATCTGTATAATGCGGGCTCCCGCTCTGTTAGTGTAAAACGATGTAAAATGTGTGTACATTGCATGAAACCAGTCTTGCGTGTATAACGATAACATGGTATATGACAGTCACCCACTCTATGCGTATATAACAGTGAAAATGTGCATTGCATGAACCCGGTCTTTGCGTGTATTACGATTGAATCTGTAAATTACAAGTTTTAATTTAATGCGTGTATTACGATAGAAATTGAACATTGCAGGCGACCGCACTGTGCTTGAATAACGATGTAATATGTACGTTACAGGCGCCCACACTATGCGTGTATAACGATGTAATATGTACGTTACAGGCGCCCACACTGTGCGTGTATAACGATGTAATATGTACGTTACAGGCGCCCACACTGTGCGTGTATAACGATGTAATATGTACGTTACAGGCGACCGCACTGTGCGTGTATAACGATGTAATATGTACGTTACAGGCGACCGCACTGTGCGTGTATAACGATGTAATATGTACGTTACAGGCGACCGCACTGTGCGTGTATAACGATGTAATATGTACGTTACAGGCGACCGCACTGTGCGTGTATAACGATGTAATATGTACGTTACAGGCGACCGCACTGTGCGTGTATAACGATGTAATATGTACGTTACAGGCGACCGCACTGTGCGTGTATAACGATGTAATATGTACGTTACAGGCGACCGCACTGTGCGTGTATAACGATGTAATATGTACGTTACAGGCGCCCACACTGTGCGTGTATAATGATGTAATATGTACGTTACAGGCGACCACCCTGTGCGTGTATAACGATGTAATATGTACGTTACAGGCGCCCACACTGTGCGTGTATAACGATGTAATATGTACGTTACAGGCGACCGCACTGTGCGTGTATAACGATGTAATATGTACGTTACAGGCGCCCACACTGTGCGTGTATAACGATGTAATATGTACGTTACAGGCGACCGCACTGTGCGTGTATAACGATGTAATATGTACGTTACAGGCGACCACACTGTGCGTACATAACAATGTAATATGTGCGTTACAGGCGCCCACACTATGCGTGAATAACGATGTAATATGTACGTTACAGGCGCCCACACTATGCGTGAATAACGATGTAATATGTACGTTACAGGCGCCCACACTTTGCGTGTATAACGATGTAATATGTACGTTACAGGCGCCCACACTGTGCGTGTATAACGATGTAATATGTACGTTACAGGCGACCGCACTGTGCGTGTATAACGATGTAATATGTACGTTACAGGCGCCCACACTATGCGTGTATAATGATGTAATATGTACGTTACAGGCGCCCACACTGTGCGTGTATAACGATGTAATATGTACGTTACAGGCGACCGCACTGTGCGTGTATAATGATGTAATATGTACGTTACAGGCGACCACCCTGTGCGTGTATAACGATGTAATATGTGCGTTACAGGCGCCCACACTATGCGTGAATAACGATGTAATATGTACGTTACAGGCGCCCACACTATGCGTGAATAACGATGTAATATGTACGTTACAGGCGCCCACACTTTGCGTGTATAACGATGTAATATGTACGTTACAGGCGCCCACACTTTGCGTGTATAACGATGTAATATGTACGTTACAGGCGCCCACACTGTGCGTGTATAACGATGTAATATGTACGTTACAGGCGCCCACACTATGCGTGTATAACGATGTAATATGTACGTTACAGGCGACCGCACTGTGCGTGTATAACGATGTAATATGTACGTTACAGGCGCCCACACTTTGCGTGTATAACGATGTAATATGTACGTTACAGGCGCACACACTGTGCGTGCATAACGATGTAATATGTACGTTACAGGCGCACACACTTTGCGTGTATAACAATGTAATATGTACGTTACAGGCACCCACACTGTGCGTGTATAACGATGTAATATGTACGTTACAGGCGCCCACACTGTGCGTGCATAACGATGTAATATGTACGTTACAGGCGCACACACTATGCGTGCATAACGATAGAAATTGAACATTTCAGGGGCTCGCACTGTGCTTGTATAACGATGTAGTCTGTACATTGCTGACGCCTGCACTTATAACGATTTAATGTGTATATTGCAGGCATCCGCACTATGCGTGTATAACGATATTATATGTACATTGCAGGCATCCGTACTATGCGTGTATAACGATGTTATATGTACATTGCAGACGCCTGCACTTTGCGTGTAAATGATGTAATCTTTACATTGCAGACGCCTGCACTTTGCGTGTATAATGATGCCGTGTTCACGGATCAGGACTGGGAGGGCATCAAGATGATCTACAGTAGCATTAAAGAGGAGGACAAATCTAAAGTCGGTAGATTCGGGCTCGGGTTCAAGTCTGTGTTTCACATTACAGGTATCTTTTAGTACCTTTTGGAATGATCTGTTTTCTGTGGCCGGTCCAAATCACTAACAGTGGCACGTATTGTGCACATAGTTATAACAATTATTCCCAACTAATTGAGTCGTTTGGAAAATTATTTGTCGGACCATTGCAAACAAACGAATGCTTGTTGTTTGTCCATGTATACAAAAGGTAAATGACTTGGTGAAGATAAATCCCAGTGTGTAATATTCTGTTCCACATAGTTTCCTAAATGGTACTCGCGTATATGTTGCGTTTTGTATATTCATCCATTCTCCCTTGCGTTTATCCTGCGCAAACGTTCTTTGAAGGGGTATATTCACAACGTTGCAGTCGCTATGCGGTTAGTAGGTAGGGCGGTCTGTTTGCAGTTTGTAGTGCGATTATTCCCGCATATTTAGAGGTATCACTTTGATATTTGGTACATGTAGTAGTGCCTGGGCTTTTTTTGTAACCTAATGCCATTTCCTCAGTTATGTGTCCTTGATTTTTACACTTTTCGCTATTTTGGAATTTGTGGAAAAAAAATCCAAAAGTTCATAAATTCTTGGTAGATGTATTGAAGTGTCTGGCGTACTTTACGTGACCAATGGCAATCTTCCTAATGGAAGGATATTACACCAGAAGATTGCTAAACGATGGAAGAAAATGAAGTGAAATGAAGTAATTTTCAGTTTGTGAATTCTATTACAACTCTTGTGAAAACCAGTATTTTATTTTGGGCCGATTTTAGCTTTTTATATGTAGATTAAAACACTGTTCTAATACGCAGTACATATTTATCTGACCCCATCCAGCCCATCTGCCGTTATGTGCCACTGAATATCACTAATACATTTTTCCCGTTTCCCAAATTGGACGAACTGCTCCTACAGCTTTAAAGATATAACTATCATTTGATTCACATCATCATGATAAACAGTACTGTCTCTGAACCTCATTTTTACACTGTATACGTATTTCTGTTTATATCTTTGACGTTTACCCAGTGCCATTAAACCGGGTTTATGTTTAAACTTTTTTGCTGTTGAGCTTGTTTCTGTAGCTTTTCGCATAAATATTCTCACTCCACACAATAACGACGAAATCCAAGTTGGATTCAGTCAACCATCTTGAATACGTTTGGAAAACATTTTATCTAACACATATCTACTCATAACGATGTGTCACTGTGCCAACTGTGTTTACTTTGATACGACGATGAGCCGTGCGCAACGCCCATGGTCATTATTTGCGTCCTTAGTCTGAGTTTCAGACTCTAGGCTCAAACACACAAATCTTAATTTATAATGCAAGTGCTACTACTAAGTCATTGATGGTAAAAAATGAGCTACCATTTATTGTAATCTGAATGATTTTTTGTTTATGTTTTTACACTAAAATTTGTATTTCAAACTCTGACTTAAGACCTACATATATATGGAAACTGGTTTACGGAAATTCAGAAGGATTGCATTGGTCCAGAAGGCAAATTCATGATGAAGAATGATATTTATTTTTCACATATTTTTTCTAAAATAAGATACCTTGTAAAGGAAAGGGCGCGGGCCAATAGGCTGATTCATCTTTTCAGACTACCCTTGCATAATCAGCGGAGACCAAATGTTGTTGATTGATCCACAAAAACCGCCTGAAAGAGTGAATGCCCGCTTTGAAATTCCTGGGTTGCACGACCCGTGGGAGGGACTCGACATGAACGATTTCTATAAAGGCCTTGGAGGACATTTTGGCATAGATCACAGTATGATCAACGACGGACGTTACAGCGGAACGCTGTTCTGGTTTCCTTTAAGGAAAAGACCATCCCCTTTGTCAGAGAATTTATACGACGAACGGAAGATTCTTGATCTTTTTGATGGCTTGAAGTCAGAGGCACCCAGCATTCTCATTTTCTTACGAAGCTTAGAATCGCTGTCTATATACACCGCAACAGAAAATGATCATAGTACGAAGGTATTGAAATCGCAGAAGAAAAAACATCTTAGTCTTCATGTTAGCATCAAAAATGCTAAGGACCATGTTCGACAATCCAGAGAAAAGTTTTATGCAAAAATGGAGACAAACAGAAGTGATGTTGCAAGTATGACTGATTACTGTATAGAAATTACAGATAAAGCACGGGTTACAGATCACCATTGGGTTGTGTTAAATTACTTTGCTGGCAATTTTGCCTCTGAGCGGTTTCAGACACTGATCGATGACAAGGACTTAAGCATGAGCCCTTGTGTTTCCATTGCAGTTTCTTTGGACAGGATAAATCAACCATTTGAGGGCCACATTTACTGTTTCATGCCTCTGCCGAAAGAAGGCTCAAAGCTTACCGGTTTATCATTTCATGTGAATGGATTCTTTGCGTTAAGCCAAAATAGACACCACATGAAATGGGTTACTGATGAACAGAAGATGCAGAAAGTATTTGACAAAAATGTATTATGGAATCAATACATGGTGAACGAAGCATTGCCAAAAGCCTTTCAGGTCATATATCTCTCTCTCGTACGTCGCGCAAAACAAAATGGAAACTCTATTACTGACGTTATGAATGTCTATAGACTTTTACCAAATGTTAACAATGTCTTAGACAAGTGGAGAAAATTCATATACAATGCTTTAAGCTTAGTGAAGCCCGAAAAGATCCTGTTCTGTAGAGATTTGAACGATTGGATTTCGTTGCAGAAAAGTGTATTTGCCTCATTTGACAATTTACCAAGACATCTTGAACATGTGCGTTCTTCTGTAAAGGAGTGTTTGAAATGTATGGGCCATTATCTTGTTGAAGTGCCACATGAAATTGTTTCAACATTCAAACTCATATTTCCTAGACAAGTAACAGACGTAACGCCTATGCTGCTGGCTGGATACATGAGACAGAATATAAAGTACATCGAATTGGATGACAAGACGAAATTCAATATTCTCGACTACCTTGTTTCCGATGGTGATAGCACAAAGCTTGAAAGTTTGCACCTGATATTACTTGCGTCGCGAGAATGGGCTGCGTTTAGCCAACAGGGAAAGCCTATCTACATTTGCAATGAGAATATCGTATCTCTGTTTCCATGGATGGCAAACAGGTTTCTTGCCCCAGATGCACACTCCACTTCAACGGAGACCTTCTGCGTATCAGGTATGTAGAACACATTCGTTCTTAACCAGAATATTTAATATTATTCTGATGAATTATGGATTCGAATTATATTACACGGCACAGTAATTAATTTCGTATACTTGTAATCTTGCTAAAAGTAAGTAGTAGGAGTAAGTGGCTACTGGGCTTTGCCCTGTACTCCACATGATATTTGTTACAGAGGAGTAACCTACTTTAATTCGGAATAACTTCACGTTATCAAAGCAATGCAAAAAACCTAAACCTACGTAAACTAGTACCTAGATTTTTTACAGTCCCATAATCGTTGTTCATGAATGTGTTTGGTAGAAGGTAGGCATCTAGCCCTTCTTCAATATGTGTCAATGTCCATTGATTGTAATGCTCTTAACAGTTTCAGCGTCTCTATATCTATACTAAGTTATAGAAAAAATATCATCGTACTTCACTTCACAGACTTAGGAGCATACTTTTAAAGATTGTATTAATTGTAAAGATTTCTGTTTTAATCCAGTTTGAAGTTTGAACCAATTTACTTGAAAACAGTTTAATTCATTTAAAATTGTTAGGTTTCGAAAAGTAGGAAGTTTTAATGTGTAAACTTGATATTATTTTATTTAAGGATTGTTTCAACTCAGGGAATTCACGGATTCTGAGATGAAAACATTTCTTCAAAAAACGATGTCAAAAAACCTTGATATTACAAGCACAGTAAGCAAAACGTCTCCAATAAATATCCAGTGGCTAGAAAAGGTTTGGAGGGTCATTGGGGGAAACATTGACAAATTTGCTAGCTTGCCCCTAGTGCCATATCTGCAAAGTGGACGCTTTCTCAGCAGGTACACAGTAAAGTTGATTCCTTTAAGCACCCCATTCTTGGTTGTCGCTGCATGCCGTGGCGCTACGGTTCCTAACGAGCTTGTTCGTCCTTTGAATCTTCTAGGTATGACAGTATTACCGGATGTACCACCGTTTGTGCATCAATATGCGGCACATATTTTAAAATGGCCATACACAGAAAAGCTGGTCCAGATATTGAATGGTATTGCGGCTTCTAGTAATCAATGGTCTTTCATAGACAAGTTCAATAAATCCTCAAGTAATGAAGATAAAGTAGCATTATTTAAATTTCTTACACGAAGTTCGACATTAAACGAACATGGAAAATCTTTCATAACATCCTTGAACATTTTTCCTGTTGTGCACGATGGAATTATGAACACATCATTCGGTGACTTGAGGGCAGTCAACAGTTTTGTAGAACAATCGGTTCTAGACAATGTACCAAGGAATGTGCCGTTACCATATCCGTGTGTCCTCGGGGAAGACCAGCAAGGAAGATTTCTCCAAACATTAGGGTTGAAAGAACTCACTCTAGAGATTTTCTTTGAAGAAAAGTTAACGATAATGTCTGCAAAAGGATTTACAGAAGAAACAAAATTAACTATGATTTCTTTCCTTTCCAACATCCAGCTCTTCAAGAGAAATTACCGCCTTTTAGGGCTAGCAGCATTTATACCATTTCTTTTAAAGGGAAAGGTACGCGTTAAAGCTTCGGATTTATTTGATTCATTAGATAGGAATGTCGAGCGATTGTTTGTTGGACAAGACAATTTATATGAAAACAAAAATGAGTTAAATAAGTCTCACGATGAGCTAAAGATGATTGGTTTAAAAGGTTATAATGATATAAGTGTAGATGAAATTTATACTGTTGCCAAAACACTTGACAGCTGGAGCAGAAACAACAACCACCTAGATGACATTGTCGAAAAAGCGAAAGCGTTTCAAGAATACATTGAGAAACATCCTGAAATTCTTCAAAAGGGATTACGATCAGGAAAGAAAACGTTCGGTGAGGCTATCCTGAATCTACAGTGTTTCACAAATTTCAAAGAAATGTTTGATGGTGCAGATGAGTTGTGTAAGCAGTCATTTTCTTTGAGCATGCCATCGAATTTGAAACTTACACATCACTGGAAACTGGTTTGTCTCGTTCGACCTGTGGTAGAAACACACTGCCGTTGTTTGGCTATGTTCTACCAATGGCATGAACAGCCGTCTGTTGATGACGTCTTAGAAAACCTGAACAGAGTTAAAACGGTGATGACAAGAGGACAATATGTGCAAACACTACGTTTGATGGTTGCTGAAGCATTCCAATATTTACACAAAAAACTGAAAGAATCAATCGATAGAAGGCAAACGTTTGTGCAGAATGCACTGGTGTGGACAGAGGAGGGATTTTGTGTACCGGACAAGGCTATACTTTTACGTGAAGATGTTTCGAGTATCAATTTCTCACCATACTTTAAATTCATACCCCGTGAATTTAAATATATGAGGGACCTGTTTGTAGGTATTGGCTGTAACTTAACGGAGGACAAACATGTACTTGCACACTTCCTCCATGACATTAGGAAGACCTATTTAAAACGTGTATTGGCGACAAATACCGAATTCGATAGGGCACGTGTTGTATCGGCTTTAGATCGTTTGGCTAGTAAAGACATTGACAAAGACTGGCTAAAGGAAAATGTAATCGTCTTGATCGACTCCCCAGAAAATCAAATAAAGTTTGCATCAATCACTGATTGTGTTTATGATGACGAACCAGAAATGTTTGATGAAACTTGCACCGAAGAGGCGAAACTTAAACAAGTTCATCCGTCATTAAGCAAACAGACTGTCGTGAAATTAGGTGTAAAATCAGTGGCACATAGAACCTTGTTAGATGCCGAAGATATTGGTTTCGAAGAATGGGGGCAGCGTGAAAAACTTACTGATAGATTGAACAAGCTTTTGACAAATGGTTATACTGATGGACTATCAGTTCCAAAAGAATTGATACAAAATGCTGATGATGCACATGCCACTGAAGTATCTTTTCTATATGACGAACGAAGAAATGATGATGCAAAAAAAAGGTTGTTTAGTAAACAACTTGATGAATGTCAAGGGCCAGCTTTGTGGGTTCACAACAATGCAGTTTTTAGTGCGAATGATCTTAGAAATATAACTAAATTAAACGGTGAAACAAAGACGTCAAAAACAACGATTGGAAAATTCGGATTAGGATTCTGTTCCGTGTACAATTTAACAGATGTGCCTAGTTTCATCTCGGGTAAAAATCTAGTGATGTTTGATCCAAATGAGACATACATCCAGGAAGTACGTGCAAGACCAAGCACGGGCATTAAGGTTCCACTTTCTAAACGTCTGATAATAAGACGCCATGAAGACCAGTTTAAGCCTTTCGAAGGCGTATTTGGATGCAAAGTTCTCGACGAATCGTTTCAAAGTTATGATAACACATTATTCAGATTGCCTTTGCGGACTTCTCATCAAGCTGGTGTTAGCAAAATTTCTCGGAAAGTGTACAGCAGAGAGGAAGTGAAAGAGCTATTAACAATGATTATGAAAACGGCAGGAAATCACCTGTTATTTTGTCAAAATGTGAAAAAAGTAAATATTTATCATTTGGTGGACGGTAAGAGTCCATCAGAATCAAGATTATGTTTTACTGTTCAAAAATCGCTTCTTACATGTCAGCATATTGGCACAAACATAGTAGAACAGGCCGAAAATCTCTTTGCAAGGAAAGTGAACCTCAGTAGTAATCAAACGATTCGTATTCGACAGCAATGTTTGACCATAGACTTATGGACGAAATCAAAGCAAAGGCAGTATGAAAATGAAACAGACTGGATTGTTACTTGGTACATGAGCAGTGACATAAAGTACCAGAGTGGTCACTTAAAGTCTATGTTGCCGTTGACAGCTATTGCGTCACCAGTTGATATCGGTAGAAAGAATGCAATGTTTTTGAAAGATCTTCCATTTGGTTTTTACAAGGAAGGGCATTTGTTTTGTTTCCTGCCACTGCCTGTAACATCTGGATTGCAAGTTCATATCAACGGGTTCTTTAGCGTAACGTCAGATCGTAGGGGTCTATCCTTGGCAAATGAAGATGATAAATCAAATAAATTGGATATTCATTGGAACAAAGCATTGTTAACAACATCTGCTGTAAAAGCGTTTACATGCCATTTGCTATCCATCATAACTACCTGCGATATTGTGGACATTTATTCCTTATTTCCAGAGGAATGCAAGGAAATTGTAACATCATTTGTTTCAAGCTTTTATCAGAATATTGTTCAATGCAACAGTAAGCTGTTTAAGGGAGAAAGTCAATATTATTCCTTCAACGAAATTCAAATGTTGGATGAAAGTGTTTGCCATGAAAAGGCGCTGTTAGAAGTAATCTACAATATGTTAAATGGCATTCAGAGGAATGACATGAAGGTCGTGGTTAAAATACCAAACTTTGTTCTTCGAAAACTTTTGAAGTATAACGCAACCGAGCTTGAAAAGGTAAATCAATCTGTAATTTCGATGACACACGTAATGAAGATATTTCTTCAAACAATTACCTCAACATATTGGATGGGCAAAGACGATCAAAGAAATTTGCTTCTTCAGCATACAGTAATACATGGTAATAACGAAATAAGACAGATGTTGAAGGAAATTCCTTGTTTTCCAACTGAACCGTGGGGACTTTTAAGAAAAATTACAGAACTTGTCAGCCCTTCCTCAACTATTGCCAAGTTGTTTCGGGTATCGGATGAACGGTTCATTTCAAATAACAGTGGCTTACGACAAGAGTATTTTGTATCGAAGCTAGTTGACCTTGGTATGCAAGAAAAATTCTTATCACCCTTGTTGCTTTTGGATAGATGTCTTAGCATATCCAAGTATATTGAGGAATGTACGGAATGCTGTAAAATGCAAATCCAGCGTGTTCTACGATACTTATTGTCCCTACATGATATCAAAGAACTTGAGAAAAGTCATGAGATTGAAAAGATAAGACAAACACCTTTTCTGCCGGTTTTGTCGAAACCAAAAGACTGGGTTTTTTCATGGAATGCTGACGCGTCAAACAAATTAATAATTGGTAAAGATATAACATGTCAGAACCATACTTATACGTCAAATCCCCCAATTGTTATTGGAAACCCAATGGATTTATTTTCATTTGATAGAAGCTACATTGGGTCAGTTCAGTTTATATACAATGAAAGCTTTTCTAGTCAAGTACGGCTCCCGCCTGCTATGAAAATGTTGCTAAATATTCGAGACAAAGTTTCAGTTGGCATTCTTTTGGAGCAACTGGGGTGTCTAGCTGATGAAGCAAGCACCTTAAACCAGTACTTCAACAAAATGACCCAACACATTTGTGATTCGGTGTATGAATCCCTGGATGCTTTGATAATAAACATGGAGGATAACTGTTTTCAAAAGCTTGCAATGGAAATGTGTGCTGAAATATTAACAAAACCTATTATTTTGATAGGAAAAGATCTTGTTTGTCCAAAGAACGTTGCCCTTAACATGAAGACATCCAGCCCACCCGACCTGTATTGTCCTCAAAATCTACCACTATCTCAACTCCGAGTATTTCAAAAATTTGGAATGAAAACTCATTTTCGGGTAGTTGACATTGTACATGTTTTAAATGAGAAAAAAATGAAATGGTATGGAAAACCTTGTTTGGAAATTCAAAATATTTTAAATCTTCTCGTAAATCTGGAAGACTGCATGACTACTGAAGGCAAGTCTTACGATGACTTTGAAGAGTTTCATGACATTATAATTGCTCCTGACGTTAACAAGTATTTACACCCCACATTTATGCTTGCCGTAGAGGACGTTGATATTGTATCTTTGGAAGGGCTTTTGTTAATGCATGGTGACATTTCACAAAATTTAGCAAAATCAGTCGGAGTGAAGACGAAGAAAATCCAATTTATGCAGCGTATATCGACGGTGATACCCTTTGGCCAATGCGAAAAGCTGACAACCCGCTTAAATGGCCTGCTGAAAGACTATCCATGTGATGAAAGTATAATGAAGGAACTGATCCAGAACTCAGATGATGCTGGTGCTACAGAGATTCATTTTATAAAGTTTTATGGTGGAAATGATGAAAGAGAATCCTTAGAACACCATGGTCAAAACTTACCAGCACTTTGTGTATATAACGATAGCTATTTTCGTGAAGGAGACTTTAAAGGAATAAAAAATCTTGGTGAAGGAAGTAAATCAAACGATCCAACAAAGACAGGCCAATTTGGAGTTGGTTTCAATGCGGTTTATCATCTCACAGACTGTCCGTCGTTTATAACAAAGGGGCCAGATATGCCTTCCGGGGGAGAATTAGTTATGTTTGACCCTTTACTGAGATACATTGGTGAATACTCAGGAAATGAATATGGAATACGTGTTGAAATGAAACATCTTCTGGAACAGTATCCAGGAACGCTAAGTAATTATCCACCATTGAAAGGTCAAGTGGGAACAATGTTTAGATTACCGCTTCGCACTGACGGATCACCGATTAGTAATCATGTTTTGACAGAACAACAGTTAGATATCTTGTTTGAAAAATTCACTCAAGCTGCTGGAAATTGTTTGCATTTCCTGAAGAATATAAAGTGCATTAAATTCATGACGTGCTTCAATAATGACCTGAAGAAGCTCTTCAGCGTAGAAACGCAAATGTCACAAACGGATACGAAAAAGCGTTCAAGTTTTTTTCGAAAAGTGCATTCTACATGTTTACAACATGAAAACAAATTACAAAATACACGAATTGAGCAATTTAGCACCACATATAAAATGGTTATCAAGAATAGCAAAGGAAATGCTATTCCATGGCTTATCGTCCAAAACTTTGGAATTAAACAAAACGAACGTGAAATTGACCCTCACATCACTAAAGCATTTGACGAGGGTGAACTAGGTCTTCTTCCACTGGGAGGTGTTTCAATGCAATTGTGCGAAACTGACCCTAGAGCGTATATTACGAGCCACATAGACCAACATAAAACACCCAGTGATCCTAAACATGAAGCATTTGCAGGAATTGCATACTGCTTTCTACCACTTCCTGTTAATACAGGGATGCCATTTAACATAAATGGCCATTTTGCACTGGATAGAGGAAGGAGGAGCCTTTGGGATGAAGGTTATCGTAAGTCTTGGAATGAATACATTTTAAAGAAAATTATATCTGAAGCATTAAAGTCGGCATTGGTCTACATGCAGAAGTATTGGGTTGAAAATTACAAAGATTTAATGACTAACACTATTGCAATAAGAGTATGTCTTTCGCTGTATTACAACAATTGGCCACGCTATGCAAGTGCAAAGGATGATGACTGGAAATACTTTGTTAAAGCATTCTATGGTAAGGTATTTTCCAGCCAGTATACCATTTTTGCTCTTCCAAACAGAACTGAAATTCCAAACAAACAAAAGAAAAGGAAAGTCCAATGTGCGATTCAGTGGGTTGGCCCTGCACGAAATAATACTGATACAACTGGAGGAATCTTTAACATAGTTTATCAGTATATTTCACGAGCAAATATGTTCACAAGAGAAAACGCCAAAGATGTTGAGCTAACCATTGCACGATTGGGCTGGCAGCTAATATCAAAAGTGCCCTCAGACATTTTGGAAACACTTACATTAACGGAATGTACAGAGGCTGTTTACACTGATCCCAAATTCCTCTTAACCGTTATAAAACAAGAGAACAGATATGATTTGCCACTGACGGATACAGTGTACAAAACACCACAACTGTTGCAAGTTTGCTCAGGTTTGTGTGGATCGAAGAGACATTTAAAGAAGAAATTATTGCATTACCTCTTAGTGTGTCTAATGACAATTTTGTGAGAAGATTTGATCCAAGCACACCTTTATTCTGTTCCGAATTCCATTGCTTACTTCCAGGATCTAAACAAGCATTTGTGCATTCTGATCTCGTGTCATTGATGTCTATAGAGAATACTTTATTTGAAAAGAATGTTATCCGAGAGCTCACTGTAAAATACCTGTCAGATTTATTACCACAATCATATCCGAATTACAGAAGCGGAACAAATATGAAATGGAAATTCGAGAAAAAAGCATTGGTGACCCCTTTAACGGTGTTTTCGTTATTCAAGTTTATAGCTACTATGTCAATAAACAAAAAGTCGTCGGATGACAAGCACGTCATTGACAACGATCTATTTCAGTCAAATGTAAAGCTGTTCGACGCTTGGTCTCTTTTACCATCTGTTAGTTCATTTGGCGAGACGGAGATTCATGAACTCATTCCAATAAAAAACAGACATGAATTATTATATATCAACCATGGAAATGATCAAATTTACACCATTTTACGAAGACTAAATATTCCGTCCCTTGATTCAGACGTATTTGAAAATGATCTCGACATAATTTATCGTTTGGGTAAAATGCTTGCATCAACACAGAACCCTGCGGAGTTATTGAAATGTACTGTTCATTACAGCCGGAGAATAGCAATGTGTGACATTACTAGCGACGAAGCTATAGATCTACTTCGTTTCTTCTCTAAATGTAAGGGTGAGATTCAACAAAATTTAAAAGAAGATACATACCATTATTTTAAATCTCTGCCGTTGTTCGAAACGGTACACGATGTGCACTAAACAAGTGTACAAGATATGAACCGCGTAGTTGTGGTTCCAATCTTAATTCCTAAACAAGGGTTTCAAGCATTATCAGAAAGTACGTCTATATGTTTCTTGAAACATTGGTTTGTATTAGAAGACTTGCACCGATTTCTGAAATTCGAATGTCCAACTCCTCTCGACATTTACCTAGACATAATATTATCCCGTTTTCATATAATCGAAGAAAAAGACTTGCTGGTGCATGTAAAATTCATAAGGGATGAACTACATACAACTGCGATTAAAAAGGGTTTAAAAGAGAAACGCATGCGTATTTACCAAATACTACGAAATATCCCCTTTATTCAAACAGAGAGGGGTTTGAAACGTGTGAGTGATTTTTTTGACCAACGAAACGAGGTGTTTCGATGTTTTGAACGAAGCGAGTGTTTTCTCCCTGATGAATATTGTGCCGAAGAATGGACTCCCTTCCTGACAGAACTTGGTCTTAAAACTGCACCAGATGGCGAAACTGTAATTGCATATGCGAAGAAAGTAGCGCGTAATACTGCTATGGATGGCATTGATGAAGACGTATTAAAACAGTCCGAAATATTGACGCGTTGCATATATGGAGAATTTTATGACACCTTCGAGAAAAACGTTCTTTGTCAACTTAAAGACATAAAATTTGTGACTCCATATATCGTTAGCGAGGATAAATTGTCGATCGTAAAGTCATACGGCGAAAGCGGTATTCTTATTCATTTTAATGGAGCATGTCACTACATGCATGAAGATCTTTGTTGGAGTAGTGCATATCTTTTGCAAAATGTACCACAGCAAGACATATCTAAAGCACTTGGAATACTTGAAGAGCCCACTGTAGATCAAGTATTGACTCACTGTCAAAATATTACCGATGTGTTCTACAATGATTTTGGTAACGATGAAAATAAGTATGCAGACAAAATGTATTACATGAGTGCTATATATAATTCCTTAAGTTTAAGAAAGGGTGACATCTGTAGTAGACGACTCATACATGCACACTTCGTATTGATTCCAGATGAGGCAATGGTGAATATTTCAGATGTATTTACTGGTTCTTCAGAATATGACGAAATAAGGCCGTACTTGTACAAAGCACCAAAGTGCTTTAGGAAATATTTCGATCTTTTTGAAAGTGTCGGAGCAAGTGAAACTGTGACATGTTTACATTATGTTTCTGTTCTTGAAGCTGTACATACGCAATTTGGTGATTCCGAGCTTCCATCTTCAGTATTGTACACTGTTTCAAAAGCTGTGCAAAGGTTATTATTTGAGCTTCTCGTAGAAAAATCACAGTTTGAAAAGTTGGGAAGACAAAAACTCTTTCTGCCCAGTTTTAAAAAGAAATTATGTGCCTCAACTAGTTTAACGGTTTCAAATAATACATATTTTGAAAATAAGCTTAAAGGTAATCGAGAACTTGAATATTTCATTGGGTTTAATCAATTAGATATCAATTCATTTCGAGATCCAGTTGAACCGTTCCTTCTTCTTCCAGAGACAGTTCGTCCAGAAATCCTTACTGATTATGTGCAAGAAGTCGTGGTAACTGACGGAATGGAGATGCTTGAGAGTAGTGACGCTGATAACTGGGAAACGTTCTTGAGATCAGACTATTTTATTGAAGGCATCATACGTTTGTTGCGATATCAAACAAAATTTGAAACGGCAACAATAGGTTTGAATGGCACTGATGAAATCTCGATCATTGACTTACTGTCAAACTTAAAAATAAAACAGGTGAATGGACTTAAGACAATGCTCAAGTACAAGGGGAATATTGTTCAAGGAACGGAATCCATGAAGACTTGTTTCATAAGAAACACTGATATTGATTTAGTGGCAAATTCTGAGCAAGGTAAAGTACGCTACGAGTTGTATTTTCAAGTTGCATCAAACTCTAGTTCATACACTATTCAACATAAACTTTTCACAGAAGCAGATGGCTTAATCAAGTTGGTAGATTTATGCACATTATGTAAATTATCCAAATTTACAAGCCATTGTGTTCGGGATTTGATGGCATTGATGGACAGACCACAGATGATATCTTTAGAATTAGATCAGCGTAAAGTAGATGCATATAACCTTCCCTTTGGTTTTTTAAGATCGGCTTTTCCTAGTCCAGGAACATACGTGGAACCTAGATTCTTTCCTTTTATGGTGCAAGGAATAATGCCTTTCAAAAGACATGAATATATGTACGCCGCTCTAGAAATAGATAACGAACATGTAAACGACGAAACGGACCGTGATGACGACATGGAAGACGAAATGTTTATCTATGTACATATTGTACACGAAATCCGAAACCCCAATGAAATATCTCAGCTTAGCACAAGGTATGTGGTAAATGTGGGAAATCGCTTTGAGAATAGAGTAGAGGTGCCAATATACCGACTGTATAAATTCTTACCTCAACAGCAGGATAACGGTCAAGATATTGTTGAATACGATTCTGAACCAGTGGGTTCCCTGCCATTTGATGATAACTGTCGGCGCATTAGAGATATATTGCGAGAAGCATTTAAGTTACCATTAAAAGATCGAAAAGCTGTCATTCGTCGACTTATAAAGAAATGGTACCCAGACAAAAACGAAGGAAGGGAAGAGTACTGCACACGAGTGTTCAATTACATGAAGGATGTGATTTTACGCTTAGAGAGAGGTGAGAATATAGAGGGCGAAATAAATGCCGCCACGGGAATGTCTGAACCGGACATGTCGGACTCCTGTTATAGGGACACTGCAACTACAGCTTATAATCTTGGAGCAAGATACGCACGTGGTTTTAAAGAAAACATTGACGATTATAACAGGTCAAATCGCCAAGGTAACTACGCCCACAGATCTTCCAACACATGTGCTAGACCAAGTGTTGGTGAATCAAAAAGATGGTTACGGCAAGCAAAGCGTGATTTTACGTCAGCTAGAACAGCACTTGAGTGTTCCGAGCATTCATCAAAACCTTGCTACAACTGGATTTGCTTTATTTGTCATCAGGTAAATCTTTTCGGATTTTGCTTGACATTAGTTACCTTCTTTCAGAAGAATTAATGATTACTGCAATAGATTACTGGTAAGCACTATATAATAAGCAGCAATAGTAAACACATGCTGATACATTACGCGATATCTATCATTTCTCTTTAAAAGAGACTAGACACCAGATAGTCTCAAAATTGACAAGTACAGTTTTTCCTTACAACGAACCTTAATGTCAATACAAGCTATTATGAGGCCGATAATACATCAATTTAAATAAGTTGAATAATATTTCAAAAATAGCGTGTAACGGTTTCCAAGCTCATAGTGTGCATATTTTGTATGTAAAGGTCACGTGATTGTTACATATTCATATATCGACGTTTTTTTGTTTTAAATTTAATGGTATTTACATGGTATTTGAAAAATACGCAAAAATTCAAAATATTCATGTGTCCTTAGCGATGTGATACACCAGTAAGTAAGATTCAATGCGTTGTACACAACGATATCAAATTTATGTAAGTTATTTACAATTTTCTTTTTTTCTTGCAATTGTATCACCAGGTGTCCAGTATATATAAAATTTGTTAATACAGGCTTGTGAAAAATCCTTGAAAGCAGCTTGGTTCTCGAAGGATGCCAATTTGTGTCCACGTAGAAGCCACAGTCTTGCCACCATTGCGGATAATCTAGGACATACGTTGCTTGAAGAAGAGGTATTACTGATATTGTTGTATGTACTATATAAGTGTAAATGTGCTCGTGCTCTAAGAATTTCCCGTGTGTTTTAACAATAAGTCTTGCAACTAAAAGTACTTTGAAAAGTAACCTTGCCATTTGAGTTAACATATCCCTTTCCAGTTACAATGAGTCTTGGAAAATATGTTCGTAAAACTGTGTGAGTGTAAAGCTGTAAGTATTCTAAAGGTTTTCGTTAGAACAAATGCTGAGATTGAATAAAGTTACTTTGCAATAACAGTATTGCGATATTTTATATAACTGATTACTGAAAATATGTGTACATTTTAACGTGCGTTTTTTGTATCATATCATATGAAAGGAGATTCAATTACTCTGCTACCAATTCGAAAAGTATTATTGTAAATGCATAACGTTCTATTCCTCTTAGGCACTTAGAGGTAAGACATGAAAAGTCACAAGATAGTCCTCTATTGTTAATGTTCAATTAAAATCAACTTCAAAGATTACGTTTACCGAACTAATAATGAAAATAAGGTTACCTTAATGATATAACAACAACAATAATACAATTTTAAGTATGACGTGGAACAAAGCTTGGCATGTATAACGTACATTAAGGACGTCAACGTCAGTTAGTGTTTTGGTACGCTGAAACACGTAGCCTAAGAAAAATAAAGTTATTGACTAAAAAACGGTTATTTAACGACGTTGTTAAACAGACTTTCGGCAAATACAAATCGAGTGTGAATATTAATGGTTTCTACGCTAGATCACTTCACGAAATAAGTGTGAAAATGTATAGTTTATATGGTAGATTGCTTGGCATATCGAATGTGAATACTAATGGTTTCTACGCTTAATCACTTGACTTTGAGATAAAAGCCTAGTATAATCCTTTTATAAGTGACTCCCCCCCCCCCAAAAAAAAAAAAGAAACGAAAAATAAAACGTGTACATAACCTCTGTGTCTTGATCATAATATAATTGCCTAAGTGTCTTATCAGATCTCCAATCTGAATATTCTGCTGTGCAGTTTTGGAGATTTTATCAAAGAAATGAACCCTAAATGCAGGCCTAAAAGCCAATAAACAAATGAACTGGACATTGGCCCCTACTGTGACATTAGCAGGAGATGCACAGCAGGGGATTGTCATGCCAAACATTTCTTAAACAAGGCCTTTAAATGTTCGAATCCTAAATGGATGGACGAAAAGCCGGCTAAGAATGGTTTGTCGGGTTGGATTGCCTGCTCCTAGCGGCAATAAGCCGCACAAACTTTATAAAATTTTGAAAATTTGGCTATGCGGTTTCTTTTTTGAAATTACGTAAATGTCGTGACTTTTGAACACATACTCCTACCCATAGCAAATATGGATTGAAGCTGTAAATGATCTTTAAATACTAATTAACGCTAGTGACGGATAAATATTAGTGTTGAAACATGTTGTCGCATGATTTGTTTTGCCGCGTACATATCATAGGTTCCACCAAATAATCTTCGAATATTCAATCAATTCAGTTAGTGTTCATTATAACCTAGTTTAAAACAAATACTTTGTTTGTCGTCATACATGTGTCTCTCGTTCAGTGCCTTTGTGAGTTTGGCTTGTCCCTTTAGATTCCTTTGTATTGCAACTAAAACAAAAATTTAAAATTAGCTTCATGCTTTATGCAAATATGATTTAGGCTTTATATTTGAATTAAATGCGATATGTTACAGCGTTGGTGTCGACTTCTTCTCCGTCGTGGTGAAAAACACGAACATTAACCGTAACTAAATTTCGAACATGAATGTTCGTACAAATGTTAATTAAGATATTATGTGTCATTATTAACATAACTATGGCTAAACTTATTCTTGAGTTATGTCTCTTGCCATAACTATCGACTGCGTAAAACGGACAAGTGATGGCATCCCCTTTCGATGCTCTTGTTAATTACAGCATGAATGTAAATTTCAAAAAGTTAAAATCCGATTGCCAACACGGATTTCACATGATACATAATTTTATATGGTTCATTTTATTCAGGCCAGACGGTTCGAAGAAAACCTACAAATTGCAGGCCATAGCTATTTTCGTCTTCGATACCCCGATAGTGTGTATGGCAATGACATCCCTTCTGATGTGTTCGACAAAGATGATGCCGAGTTTGCTGTAGAAGCTACCGAACGTATTTTGGACATGGTTGATGATTTTGTTCAGTAGATCGTACAGATGTGGAGTGAATTGGAAGTCTCAGTTGTGTATGGATACTCTAGTGCTTCAGGAAAGTGGACAAATCAGTTGTCTGATTATCGTGTGGAACAAAGTGTTTTAAACCTAGTATTGTACATATGATTCTCAACATATGCCCATTATGATACTCTTTTATTGTTTGATTTCTTTTTGTTAATCCTCTGCTTTAAAAACACGTTGCCATGTTATTTTGGTTGCCGTTTTATGCTGTACATTTATAATTGTTATAGCAAACAGAGATGAAAGCGATTGACTGTTGTATACTGCAATACAGTGACGATGCATTGGAATTATGCTGTATCGTAAGTTGTTCATAATGTTGTCACGTGTGTACCATTATTGTGTTGATTCGCTGTATATATATGACAATATAATTTAGATGAACATAAACTATATTTGTGTAATGAATACGTCATACACTAATTATGATTTGGATTTTTATATTCAGTTTAAATCGACTTTTATGTGTTCAATTTTGTCGTTGTAAATATAGTAATCATTTGTACATAATTATGACGATACTAGTGTACATTTGTTGTATTATCTTATCAGCCAAAATATGGTATGTACACATAGGGCCGATTGTTGAGAGTTTTGTTAAAGTCAACAACGTTGTAAACGTCATCGTTGTTAACTTTCAAGCCGTTACTGTTCTGGAAGTTTGATGGATAAACTTGTGATTTGATGTATTCCTAACAAGATTTGAGACGATTGTTTTAGCTGTATTTGTTTTATTTATATATGTGAGCAAATCCTCTACTAAGTGTCGTCTAAACGTTAGCAACGATGCTGTTTACTTTACCAAGTTTCTGAACATTCGGCCCATTACAGTTTTTCTTGTAGTATAAGATGTATACTTTAAATAGGGTTATTTTAATAGCTCGGATCTACGCTTATTTATCATATGTCGTTATTGTTACTTTTGTACATTCTTATATGAGTTGATACCATGCAAAGCGCAGTGTGGAAGTTTAAAGGCGTACAAATTAAAACAAACGTGTGTGTGGGTGCGTGTGCGTGCGTACGTGCGTGTGCGCGCGCGCGTGTGTGTGGGTTGGTTATTAATCGAGTTACTTTGTGCTGTAAAAACAACATTGCGATAAATTGTTTATTTAAAGCGTTTCTAAGTACTTTTGACTATATTCCTCAAACTATGCTAAACCGTACGTGTAGTTTTTTCGTTGTACTTCAACAATGTATGTAGCTTTGTTTAATATAAGTCTGGTGTGTTTATGATTGCATGTTAAGAACGTAAATTAATAATGATTATTAATTATATTTAAACCAGTATATGTATATTACTATATTTCCTTTATGAAAATGATTATTTCTGTTAGTTAATTAATCGGAATAATGTAGCCAGCAAGTTGCATAGGCATATTTAAATATACTTGAAGCATTATCTGCATCTGTCTTTACACATATTTTAATTTATTTGCTTTATAAAAAGGTTAATATGTGTTTATATATGTTTGTTAATAATCCGAAGGATGTAGCCAGTTCATGGCGTGGGCCTTCTTAAATATGTTTGAAGCAGTATTTGCATATTTTCTTTATAACCATGTTAATATGTGTTTATAATGTCTGTTAGTTTATCCGAAGGATGAAGCCAGTTAATGGCGTGGGCCTTCTTAATTAAATTTGAAGCAGTGTTTTTATATTTTCTTTATATATATGTTAATGTTTGTTTATAATGTCTGTTAATTTATCCGAAGGATGAAGCCAGTTAATGGCGTGGGCCTTCTTAATTAAATTTGAAGCAGTGTTTTATATTTTCTTTATATATATGTTAATGTTTGTTAATAATGTCTGTTAATTTATCCGAAATATGAAGCCAGTTAATGGCGTGGGCCTTCTTAATTTTTTTGAAGCAGTGTTTTCATATTTTCTTTATAGATATGATAATGTTTGTTTATAATGTCTGTTAATTTATCCGAAGGATGAAGCCAGTTAATGGCGTGGGCCTTCTTAATTTTTTTGAAGCAGTGTTTTCATATTTTCTTTATATATATGTTAATGTTTGTTAATAATGTCTGTTAATTTATCCGAAGGATGAAGCCAGGTAATGGCGTGGGCCATCTTAATTATTTTTGAAGCAGTGTTTTCATATTTTCTTAATAGATATGTTAATGTTTGTTTATAATGTTGTTAATTTATCCGACGGATAAAGCCAGTTAATGGCGTGGGCCTTCTTAATTTTTTTGAAGCAGTGTTTTCATATTTTCTTTATAGATATGATAATGTTTGTTTATAACGTCTGTTAATTTATCCGAAGGATGAAGCCAGTTAATGGCGTGGGCCTTCTTAATTATTTTTGAAGCAGTGTTTTCATATTTTCTTTATAGATATGATAATGTTTGTTTATAATGTCTGTTAGTTTATCCGAAGGATGAAGCCAGTTAATGGCGTGGGCCTTCTTAATTATTTTTGAGCAGTGTTTTCATATTTTCTTTATAGATATGATAATGTTTGTTTATAATGTCTGTTAGTTTATCCGAAGGATGAAGCCAGCTAATGGCGTGGGCCTTCTTAATTATTTTTGAAGCAGTGTTTTCATATTTTCTTTATAGATATGATAATATTTGTTTATAATGTCTGTTAGTTTATCCGAAGGATGAAGCCAGTTAATGGCGTGGGCCTTCTTAATTATTTTTGAAGCAGTGTTTTCATATTTTTTAATAGATATGATAATGTTTGTTTATAATGTCTGTTAGTTTATCCGAAGGATGAAGCCAGTTAATGGCGTGGGCCTTCTTAATTATTTTTGAAGCAATGTTTTCATATTTTCTTTATAGCTATGTTAATGTTTGTTTATAATGTCTGTTAGTTTATCCGAAGGATGAAGCCAGTTAATGGCGTGGGCCTTCTTAATTATTTTTGAAGCAGTGTTTTCATATTTTCTTTATAGATATGATAATGTTTGTTTATAACGTCTGTTAATTTATCCGAAGGATGAAGCCAGTTAATGGCGTGGGCCTTCTTAATTATTTTTGAAGCAATGTTTTCATATTTTCTTTATAGATATGATAATGTTTGTTTATAATGTCTGTTAGTTTATCCGAAGGATGAAGCCAGTTAATGGCGTGGGCCTTCTTAATTATTTTTGAAGCAGTGTTTTCATATTTTCTTTATAGATATGATAATGTTTGTTTATAATGTCTGTTAGTTTATCCGAAGGATGAAGCCAGTTAATGGCGTGGGCCTTCTTAATTATTTTTGAAGCAGTGTTTTCATATTTTTTAATAGATATGTTTATGTTTGTTTATAATCTTGTTAATTTATCCGAAGGATGAAGCCAGTTAATGGCGTGGGCCTTCTTAATTATTTTTGAAGCAGTGTTTTCATATTTTCTTTATAGATATGATAATGTTTGTTTATAATGTCTGTTAATTTATCCGAAGGATGAAGCCAGTTAATGGCGTGGGCCTTCTTAATTATTTTTGAAGCAGTATTTGCATATTTTCTTTATAGATATGTTAATATTTGTTTATAATGCCTGTTAATTAATCCGAAGGATGTAGCCAGTTAATGGCGTTTGCATTCTTTATTATATTTGAAGCAGTATTTGCATATTTGCTTGATAGATAGGTAAATATGTGTTTATATATGTTTGTTTATTAATTCGAAGGATATAGCCAGTTAATGGCGTGGGCTTTCTTAATTATATTTGAAGCAGTATTATCATAGTTTCTTTATAAATATGTTAATATGTGTTTATAATGTCTGTTAATTAATCCGAAGGATGTAGCCAGTTTATGACGTGGGCCTTCTAAATTATAATTGAAGCAGCATCTGCATATTTTCTCTATAAAGACGTTAAAGATGTGTTTAAATATGATTGTTATTTAATCTGAATGATGTAGCCCACAAATGACGTGGGCCTTCTGAATTGTATAAGAGACAGGATTATGTATATTTTCTTTATAGATGTAAATATGTCTTTGTCAATTATTCCGAAGGACGAAGCCAGTGAATGGTGTGGGCTTTATTAATTATATTTGAACAAGCAGAATCGGTATATCGTATATAATATTCTCATATACCGAGGTGTGAACAAGCCGTATCGGTATATCGTATATAATATTCTCATATACCGAGGTGTGAACAAGCCGTATCGGTATATCGTATATAATATTCTCATATACCGAGGTGTGAACGAGCCGTATCGGTTTAACATTCTCTATACCGAGGTCTGTAGCTATTGCTTTGCAGCCAGTTTTGTTTAAAAGAAAATGTTTTTGTTTTATGTTCGCTATTATAATTCATCTTTTGTTATCCATAGAGTGTACCTGTAATTTTGATCAATATGATTGAGTTATGTTTTGTAGTGTTAGTGATGAGTGCGTGTGTGTGTTTTTTTCTATATTTATCCAAGGATTTAGCCACTATTAAGTCTTACATGGCCAGAGTCAGTGTTGTTTGCTATATCATGCATGAGTGCATTCTGTCTTTTGCGTCATGATTTAAATTAATATAAATTTAATATATTTACTTTAAATATATTCTGTTTGATTTTTCTTTAAATCATGTACGTATGTTTGTTTGTAAGGCCGTGTGCATATCTTGTAAATGGCATATGTTCTAATACATTTTATGCACACGTACTTGTTGTTTTATTTTTTATTTATTTTGTTATTTCATACGTTTTGTATTTTTGATATGTGACGTAGTCTGCGAAAAAAAAATGTCATGTGGAGGCATTCATATAATCATAAAAACAAATTGAACAAGCGATTTGATAACAAAATATAACCTAAAAATCAACAAGCGATTGGATAATAAGAAAAACTTTTAATAAGTATAAAAGATTGTTTATATGAATATTCATTTTTTATCAAAATAGCACTGATTACCTGCTTATAAGACACACAATGTATTGCAATAAAGAACAAACCTCCTTGACCTATGCAGTACTCATTTTCGCTGATGACGTCAGAGATGTGCTATCGTCTATAGAAAGACATGATGAATGTTGTAAAGTTCATGTTTGCCTGTGAGTTTCAGCTTGAGCGCAATTAAATAGTAACTTAATTGTAGTTTGTTTTGTTAATTGTTTTAATTGTTTTAATAAGTTCGAATTCAGTAATTGCTGGAATAAATTATGCAAAATTATAGGCAAGAGTAAAGAAGGATTATTTCGCAGTGGTGAACAAGTAACTTTTGTTATCTCTGTACGTCTGTTTTAAGCCACACATAAATTTGCATATGTACGTACATTTGCATCCAATTACTAAAACCGAGGACATTCTACACAAAATGCAATATGTTTATTGCATTCAATATAAACATCGAAATAACATGGTGAATCTAACACAAACGTTTAAGAGTTTAAAATAGCTTACATAAAAAATAATTATACTTATAATTTCGTTTAGTGTTGACCTTATTCTGGTTGTGAAGAACAACGCATAGAACGTTACTAAGAATATATTAATTTATATTAATTGCATAATATTATCTTATGCGCGCGTGATATGATCCTTATATTTAAGATATTGAAACCATAATCAAGCTTATTTTCTATATCTAAGACTTTCCATCAGTAAATATTAACACCCCTAAATTCATTTCTTAAATGAAATGGTCTTTCTTCTTTGTTTTAACTTTTCCTACTATGTCGTCCACGTCCTTACTCAAGAAGCCATTGTCCGGTCATCTCCGAACATGACATTATGTGCATGGACATGTTATTTGGGCTACGTTCAATAACAGGCCATGTCGTCCAAGTCAATTCATAGTTATGGCCCTTAAATTGCTTCAATTACACAAACTTTATGCTCTCCGCGCAGTTACTAGAGGAGCTCTTGTGCTATCATCACTAAATTTAAACAAGACGTGTATGGGCATAAAATCTCGTCCACTTTCTATAACCAATCATGCCGCTCTCGTCATTTCAGGGTTATGGTCGTTTTATTGCATGAATTCAACTAGCTTTAGCTAAAAAACTTTTGTCTGATCATCAACAAACCTGTTGCCAATTGTATAAAACTGGTCATGGTTTCGGTTTGATCAAAGTTATCCTGAAAGTGTATTGATTGATCATTATTTATTCTATTTTTATATAACTAGTTGGGTGCTGGACAATATGTGCAATTGGATGAATATGTCGGTCAAGTTCGACAACCTGCTATGTTGGCCCAGTCACTTCAGAATTGTCGCCCTTGAATGGCTTGAAATACACATATTTTAAAAGGTATCACTTCGACGGGCGTATATTGTGACAATTTGCCACTTTTGTTTTCACCGAAAACATATTATGTTCCTGTCTTGTCGGAGAAATTTTGTTTGAAATAAAGAACATATCGTTAGAAAATAATATCCGAAATACTTTGCTGAAATATACAAGGCAATGCCGAGCCTTGCTATACCACGGATGATCGTTACAGTGTTCCAAACATTTCCAACATCTGCCGTTTTTCCTTATATATTCAGGGGCGATATGTGATATAAAACATGTCTAATATTTTGCTTCACGCTCGAGAATAATTGATAAATGTATACGCAGAATTATGCAGCCTTCTTCCGCTTGAAACAACATCACAATTATTGTTTTCTCTGGTTTTGTTAAGCTTAAGTCCTTAAAATAAATTTTAGCTTATTTTTGAAAGAATGGACCAAGTTGCTTCAAAACACTGTTATAAAAAGGGTTTATATTAAAATGAAATCTATTGATAGGTTTAGAAAATGACCTGCGGTTATACCATATTCTCAAAAAAAGTTTTAATTAGACCATACGATATAAAGTCAGCCTTTTAAAAATAAATACATAACATGGCATTCTGACATTCTATGCTGTTTCAAGAGCACAGCCTTGATATTATGGATATAATGTTGTCACACATAAAGTACACACTATTTAGAGACCAGAATTAATTTTTAGTTGATATCTTACTATATTTCATATTAATTTGCCATATTTGCAAGAAGATAATGTCATTATTTAGATGAATCAAGCTTATTACTGATTTCAATTTTTCAACTGATTTATTTTAGAAATAATTTCTCATCCTCCATTATTATTTGACGTTTAAAAATGCGTTGCAATCATACCATAGGGTTGTACCATTCACTAATAATGTATTAGTAATAGCTAGACGTACCTGTCTTACTTACCATTCATATAATTATTGTTTTGTTCTCATTGCAATTTTGTGTTATTTTATTTGATATTCCGTTCAATGATGTCACAGGCCTATATTGGCCGTGATTTTTACAATTTTACTAAAAACCTACGCAGTGAAGTCACTTGACGAGCAGAGATTACCTTATGGCAAGGGAAATAAGCGCTATGGGGAAAGTAATTGAAATTACTTTAAATTCAAAGTTTTATAGTATTGTATAACCTACATAGTTTCCGGCTTTGGTGACGCTGACATAGCTTGGGAACCAGTGACATTTTGCCCACGTGATTTGTTTTCCCGCCGTTATAACACAAGAACCAAGAACATCAATAAAGTAAACTCTCTTCGATAAAAAACCCCGTCAAAAATGCCTCCAAGAGACTACGCTGCTGAACGAGGTATCTTTATAAATCTTTTTTGTACAGGATTGATATCTATAAACAAGTGAATAAGCATGTTGTTGTGAGAAAACAAATATGGATCTCTGCATGAACAACATCGGATCTTGTTTTACACTTTCTCCGATAAACGATGTTTTTGAAATGTAAAGTTTATGTGTGTTGACATTTCAGAAAAAATCAAGGCCTTTCTCCAGGAGTATTATGTCGATGGATCGGACGGTGGCAAAGATTTTGTGTACGGTCAGCAGCTGGTAAGTTCTTAGTCTAAAATAGGGGGCTTGAAAAATACTGAAATTGTATTTAGTGAAGTATTTTATGTTTGAAATGGATAATAAAGGTTTATATTCATATTTTACTATGGAAGTACAAAGCTTTTTTGCACACAACAAGCATTAAATGCAATAAAACACATGATTTGCCTTTCTAATAAAACGAAACTGACTGACACAGACAACAATTATGCCAAGCGGAACAACTTGACCCAATCGCAATAACTCGGCCACCTCCGTAAAGCTTAGAGATAGACCTCCTAAATACAACTGTAACAACTCGGCCATGGCCGAAGTGTTCCAATTGATATAAAACTGTTAACTGCAGCCTTGCATGTATATATCGTTAAGTTTTGACAGAATGAAATGAAGAAAAACCCATCATACTCAATTTTCTGGTTGGATATTTATGTTTTTGTGTACTGAAGTAATATAAAATAACATTATCTCGTAATATTTCTTGTTTTTATGATATTTTATGGACGCAATATGCTTTAACCCGGAATTCCGATCGGAATATCTACCCAATTTTGGTACATAACAATTTGTTCGTGAAGGATTTGCCATATCAAAAATCGTAAAAAATCTGACAACGTACAATTATTTGGACTACCTAACATCTTAACGGCTTTGTGCAAAACCGGAGGGGGGGGGGGGTTATATATGAAAATATTGAAATTGTATTTAGTGAAGTATTTTATGTTTGAAATGGATAACAGACTTTAAAAATTCATATTTTACTATGTAAGTGCAAAGCTATTTTGATTAGTGCTGATGGTAAATGGTCTTCATCAATTTAACATATCATTTATTCAAACTGCATATGATCTCCTGTTTGATGATATAAGTTTGTTGATCTTCAGAGCTTATGTTAAGATCATCATGACTTTATGAAGTCTTACCCTTAACTTTAATCTCTTCATGGACATATAGGTAAAGATTGCTCACAGAGAGCAGGTTGGTCTGTGGATTGACCTGGATGATGTCCACAATCATGACCCAGAGCTGGTTGAAGCTATTCGAGAAAACACGAGACGATATATGACAATTTTTGCTGATGTCGTACAGGAACTTCTGCCGGAATATAGGGAACGAGAGGTTAGTATTTTTCCAAAGTTTTAATTTGTTTAACATTAGTATTTGCGTAAAATATTTTAAAAAATACTTATGTTATGTACAATAAATAGGTATAGTAATCTAACTCAATTTAGCATATAATTGTACTGTTCTAACTCAATTTAGCATATAATTGTACTGTTGGGAGCTGTTATCTTCCTTAGATATATACTACTAAACACAGTATTAGTTTTTGTAGTTGTTTGTGAAGGAGAAAGATAATGCTGTTTCCAGGTTGTACATAAAGATGCCCTGGATGTGTATATAGAACATCGCCTGTTGCTGGAGCAACGTAACCACCCTGACGGGCCCGAGGTCACTAGAGATGCTAGGAACAAGTACCCATCAGAGCTCATGAGGAGATTGTGAGTTGGTTTCCATGAAGAAAACCCTTTGTGAACAAAATTAGTTTTGCAATAATGGACAAAAGTAAAGATAAAGGCATCAATGTAACAGACTGACCCTGGAATTCAAGTAAATAATGATTGTGGTTTGACGTAATCTGTTCTTGCGGATACTGAACCACAGTAGGGAACTTGCAAAAGAAATTCTGATTTATGTTTTCATAAGTTATACATTTGGATGAAATCTGTGGACACGAGGTATATGCATTCTCAAGTACCGATGTTCAAACCTTTAATATCTGATTATAGATAAGTAGTTGTTAAAAAAATGTGCTTTAAAATTTTTGCAACGAAAAAATAATTACAGTTACGTGTAGGTCCTTTTGAATGATTCGATGTCCAATCGTATCTTTACAGTGAGGTGTATTTCAAGTCCCGTAGCATTGACAAGCACAGCGCAATTCGTGAAATAAAGGCTGAGAACATTGGCAAGCTAGTGAACGTTAAGGGCATCGTTACCCGGGCAACAGAGGTGAAACCTATGATGGTCGTGGCCACATACACCTGTGATACCTGTGGAAATGAAACCTACCAGCCGGTAAATGCATTATTTTTGTCAACAGATATGACACTAAATCACCCTGTTAAAAGTATTTATAACTAATAAACCAGTGGAAATATTAACAAATGACATGAAAACCTGGACAAACAAATGTATATGGATTTGGATTCAATAGATTAATTTGTAAAACAAAGATGGTCATGAATGAGAGTTGTTGTAATCAGATTTAAGTGTTGTTAATGTTATTTTATTTGTAATTATGAATCTTGTATTTCAAGTGTAAGAAATACAACTCCTCAGACATATTCAATGTTTCATGGATGTAGGGAAATAAGAAATCATATCTCCATTGTTTATGCCCCTACTGGTGTGTACGGGTGTTTCTAAGGTGTCTCCCTCATAATTATATATTTCAGATAATGCCCTCTCTCATTTATGCCTTAACCTATGAGCCTTGGTATATGTTTCAGATCGCATCTCCCTCGTTTATGCCTTTACTGATGTGTCCTAGTACGGACTGTACTACAAACCGTTCTGGAGGCCGTCTCTACCTTCAGTCACGGGGATCAAAGTTTGTCAAGTTTCAAGAGGTCAAAATACAGGAACATGTAAGTGCAAAGAGTGGGTTGAAACTTTCAAAGACAAATGTTTCTTTTTTCTCCTTTAATATCAACATTACCTATTTTGTTTCACATTTTTAAGTAAACAAGCTTGAATCCTTGTGTACGACCGTGATTGGCTAGTCTATGTTAAATTTCTTGAAAATTTGAGCTCTGCAGACTTGTATGTTTGTTATTATATAAGGATTTGGCTGGTGTTGTAACATTTGGAACCATTTGTGATAAGTTATATGGAATTGATGGGAAAACATGGAACAAATTTATGGCTGG
The DNA here is from genome assembly GCF_026914265.1 of Mya arenaria. NCBI lineage: Eukaryota > Metazoa > Mollusca > Bivalvia > Myida > Myidae > Mya > Mya arenaria. The sequence continues at coordinate 1,268,052 of NC_069136.1, read as the reverse complement.
TTCCTTAACTTTTTTAAAACCAAGTTTAAGAGGTTATATACATTGTAATTTTATGGTCAGCTGCTGTATTATAGACCTAAATTGGATAAGAAACAGCTGATCAACAGACATCTAGATAGTTTCTGACTGCCAAATGATAAATATGTTTCTGACTGCCAATTGATAAATATTTACTTTCATTCAAGGTTATTGTTTTCAGTTTCGTATGAAATGCACCAAGTGGGGCTAAATTTGTCTTTGTTTTAAACTTTCTAGGTTTTTAACATTACTATTGCTCTAACATAACTAATAACCTCTGAGGCTACAAGCGCTGACCAGCCTTATACCTGGTGTCTTTTTACTCCTTTTTTGGGGGGTGTGGGGGTTTTAAGTTCATACTTAAATGCACATTTATGAACATTCATAGAGTGATCAAGTGCCTGTTGGCAACATCCCACGCAGTATGACCGTGTACTGTCGAGGGGAGACCACGCGGCTTGCCCAGCCTGGAGATCATGTGAGCATCACCGGCCTCTTCCTGCCCGCCATGAAACAGGGCTACGCCAATGAGGGAGGACTGCTTTCCGAAACATTCCTTGACGCTCATGTGAGTTATGATTGTGTGTGATTTTCGAGTAGTAGGATGACTTACTGTTGAATATGTTCAATTTAATAATAAAAAAAACAATGACTTAATTTTAGAATAAAAATGACAAAATTTTAGAATAAAAAAAGTTTAACAAATTTAGACAGAAAATGATTTAAATCCAATATCTAAATTAAATAATCAGTAAATTTCTTTGGTTACATATTCATTTGTTTAATCATCAAATTCATAAGGCCAAAAAAAAAACACCTGTGTTTTCGGTAACCAGACTGACCCTAATTTTTCCTCGCCCTAATCTTTTTTAGGCATTTTATTAAAAAAAATAAAATTAAATAACGTTATTAAAAAGTATTCCCTTTCTCATTATGTCTCCCCCTCTCTGGGGGAGACATATTGTTTTTGCCCTGTCCGTCAGTCCGGTAGTCCGTCAGTCCGTCCGTACGTCACACTTCGTTTCCGATCGATAACTGGAAAACCGCATGACCTAGGATCACCAAACTTGGTAGGGAGGTTGGTCGTGAGGTGTAGAGGATCCCTATTGTTTTTGGGGTCAAAGGTCAAGGTCGCGGCGACCCCCAATATAAAAAACATTTCTGCTCAAAATCTTGAGAACGGTTTGACCTAGGTTCACCAAACTTGGTAGGGAGGTTGATCATGAGGTTTAGAAAACTCCTATATTTTGGGGGGTCACAAGGTCAAAGGTCAACGTCGCTGTGACCTCTAATGTAAAAAAATATTTCCGTGCAATATCAGGAGAATGCTTTGATCTAGGTTCACCAAACTTTGAAGTGAGGTTGGTCATGATGTCTAGATGATCCCAATTGTTTTGAGGGTAACAAGGTCAATAGTCAAGGTCGTGGTGACCTTCCATGTAAAAATCATTTGCGTGTAATATCTTTATGTCTCCCCCATTCATGGGGAGACATATTGTTTTTGCCCTGTCCGTCAGTCAGTCCATCAGTCTGTCAGTCAGTCAGTCAGTACGTCACACTTCGTTTCCGCCCAATAACTATAGAACTCTTAGACCCAGGAACTTCATACTTGGTATGCTAGTTGGTCATGACTAGTAGATGACCCCTATTGAATTTGGGGTCACTAGGTCAAAGATCAGGGTCAACGTGACCTTGAGGTGAAGAAACGGTTTCCACTCAATAACTAAAGATCCTTTGGGTCCAGGAACTTCATACTTGGTATGCTAGTTGTTCATGACTATTAGATGACTCCTATTGATTTTGAGATCAAAAGGTCAAAGGTCAAGGTTACCTTCAGGTAAAAAATGTTATGTTGGCAGTGACCTTAAGCTTAAAAATGGTTTCTGCTCAATAACTAAAGAAAGCTTGTACCCAGGAACTTCATAGTTGTTCATGACTAGTAGATGACTCCTATTGATTTTGAGATCAGTAGGTCAATGGTCAAGGTCACCGTGACCTTGAGGTGAAGAAACTGTTTCCGCTCAATAACTAGAGAACGCTTGCAACCAGGAATTTCATACTTGGTATGCTAGTTGGTCATGACTAGAAGATGACCCATATTGATTTTGAGATCACTAGGTCAAAGGTCAAGGTTGCCATGACCTTGAAGTGAAGAAAAAGTTTCCGCTCAATAACTAAAGATCCTTTGGTTTCAGGAACTTCATACTTGGTAAGCTAGTTGTTCATGACTAGAAGATGACCCCTATTGATTTTCAGATCAAAAGGTCAAAGGTCAAGGTTACCTTCAGGTAAAAAATGATACGTTGGCGGTGACCTTAAGCTTAAAAATGGTTTCTGCTCAATAACTTAAGAACGCTTGTACCCAGGAACTTCATTCTTGGTACGCTAGTCGGTCATGACTAGTAGATGACCCCTATTGATTTTGAGATCAGTAGGTCAAAGGTCAAGGTTGCCATGACCTTGAGTTGAAGATATGGTTACCGCTCAGTAACTAAAGAACACTTGCACCCAAGAACTTAATACTTGGTATGCAAGTTGGTTATGTAGATGATCCCTATTGATGTTGTGATCAGTAGGTAAAAGGTCATGGTCACGATGACTGTGAGCTGAAAAATGGTTTCCGATCAATAATTGAATAACGCTTGCGCCCAGGAACTTCATACAATGCAAACTTCGTTTACATTTTCCATGATTAATCAACAACACTTTCTTCTCTTCACTATTTAATATAATCGAATAAACCAAACTTCACTGTTGGTTTGTCTCCAGTCCAAAGTTACAAATTTCATGTCCATCATTTATTTTTTCTCAGCTACGACCACTCAATAGGGGAGACAAGCGCTTTTTCAAAAAAGCAATCTCTAGTTTCTTAATTGTAATTGTTATTTGTGGCATTGTCATCATGCAAGAAAAATGAAGGTTCAAAGATATTCAGATGTAACAGGTTTTCCCCTTTATGTATGCAATGTGTATTCACAGAGACATACAATGATGTAATATCCGGGTCATGGTGAAAGGTGGATTTTCATATAGTTTTTGTGTTGCCTGAAAAGACGACATATAGGGGTTACTTTTGTCGCGGCGGCGGCGTCCGCGTCCCATTTTCGCTTGTCCGGGGTATATCTCCTAAACTATTAGTGGTATCAACTTGAAACTTCATATGTAGATAGATCTAATTGAGGGCAAGTGCAGTGCACAAGAACTGTTGCTCTTGCTTCCATATTTTTTAGAGTTATTGCCCTTGGTTATTTTTCATGCTTAAAGTTTTGTCTGGGGCATATCTTGTACAATATAAGAGTTATCAACTTGAAACTTCATATGTAGATAGATCTCATGGAGGGCAAGTGCAGTGCACAATAACAGTAACTCTTGCTTTCTTAGTTTTAAAGTAATTGCCCTTTGTTAATTTTCATGCTTAAAGTTTTGTCCGGGGCATATCTTGAAGAATATAAGAGTTATGAACTTGAAACTTCATAGCTAGATAGATCTCATTGAGGGCAAGTGCAGTGCACAATAACAGTAACTCTTGCTTTCTTAGTTTTAAAGTTATTGCCCTTTGTTAATTTTCATGCTTAAAGTTTTGTCCAGGGCATATCTTGAAGAATATAAGAGGTATCAACTTGAAACTTCATAGCTAGATAGATCTCATTGAGGGCAAGTGCAGTGCACAAGAACAGTAACTCTTGCTTTCTTAGTTTTAAAGTTATTGCCCTTTGTTAATTTTCATGCTTAAAGTTTTGTCCGGGGCATATCTTGAAGAATATAAGAGGTATCAACTTGAAACTTCATAGCTAGATAGATCTCATTGAGGGCAAGTGCATTGCACAAGAACCGTTACTCTTGCTGCCATATTTTTAGAGTTATTGCCCTTTGTTAATTTTCTTGCTTAGGTTTTGTCCGTGGCATATCTCGTAATCTATAGGAGGTTTCAACCTGAAACTTATTCCGTAGGTATATCTGATTGAGGGTTCAAATGCCACCTACACTTGAAAGTTAAATGGCAACATCATTGTCTATAAATGAATAAAATGCCAATCTAACAGCTATAATGTCGACAGTAAATAATTCGTCAGGCGACACATCCGACTCGCGGAGTTCTAGTTATCCAATCAGAGAGCTTGTAACAAATTAAGAGTTCTTGACATTGTGTTAAAAACATGTGTCATTGTCAACAAAAGAATTAATAATTTAAAGTTGACTGTAAATTATTCGATGCAGAAGGGGATTAAGATAACTATTAGACATTGATGTTCTTTGTCTTGCCTCACCTACATGTTTACATACATGACAGTGACCTTCATTGCCAATATCGGAAAATGACAGAACTGAGAAGTGAAACTGATAGATGCTCAGATGAAATGACCATGTCTTTATTTATTTATTATGTATTTATATTTTGATGAATGCCAAAAGGAAACATGTGAATAAAAACTTACAAAAATTCATTCATTTGTAAGTTTGACTTTGGAAATTGGAAGAAATGAAAAATATTGATTTATTCATTCCATTCTCACTATGAGACTGAAAGTCAGCAATTTTAATAGATAGCAGATTTTGTATCCAATTTAAGAGAAAGACTGCTTTATTTATGCAATTTGACATTGTTTCATAGAAATATAAATAAAGTGTTAGAAAAAAGGGGTATAGAAAGTGAATTAGCACGCCGCCCAAATCGCTTCATGACAATAATGAAAATAACCTGGTATGAGACCCAAATCCCCTGATATTCTAAACAAAATCCCCTTGGGGAACAACAAGGGATTATACAATGTCGGGTGTAAACGGAATCTGTGCATATTATGTTGAAAATACCAATGTTATTCATTATAGTATTATAAAAATTATATCCTTTGTAATTATATATGAAGAATTTCCCAATTTTGCCAAATTAACGTGAAAATTCCCAATCTCACAGGTATAGGTAATATTCCCAAAATACCGAAAATCAGCCCTGTGTAAATTCACAACACATTTTGGTATATGCACAGCAAGGCTAGTTACTAAACTGGTTTTGATTATTGTTGAGATTTGTACCTAAAGCATTGAAATTAAGCTCCTTGGCACTCTTTTAAAATGGTTCTTGTGACTTGCAGAGAGTAACCAAGATGAATAAAACAGAAGATGATGAGCTTGGAGTGGAGGAATTAACAGAGGACGAGATTAAACAGGTTGCAGAGGAGGACTTCTACGACAAGCTGGCGTCTAGTATAGCTCCCGAGATTTACGGGCATGAGGATGTGAAGAAAGCCTTGCTGTTGTTGCTCGTTGGTGGAGTTGACAAGTCTCCACAGGGCATGAAAATCAGGGGTATGTATGGTGGCAGTGGATATTGATGAAGAAGCATGTCTGTATTCATAAGATCGAATGAAGAAAAGGCTTAGTTTTGGTACCAGTTTTGGCCACAACATAGCCCAAACCATGTAATTCATGATGACATCAGTTTTACAATGATAATACAAAGCCTTAGTTTTGTCATCAGCGCCGTCTACAATATAATTTTGTGTAGTATGTCATGCAGGAATCATGATGCTATTCATTTTCATATAACATTTTTATTTCATGCTAATATCAATAAAATTGACGTACATGCATTGATATTGCAGGTAACATCAATGTGTGCTTGATGGGAGACCCTGGTGTGGCCAAGTCCCAGCTACTCTCCTTCATTGACAGGCTGGCCCCTAGAAGTAAGTACAGGTCTCACCCTGTATAGTGGCCCCGAAATTAAACTTCCCAATTGATGACAAAAATTGGCAATGTTTTGTTTGCTTTATGCATACAATAAGAGCTATTCCAGTAAAACATATGTCCCACCCCAGGAAGGCACTTTCAAAATGGACCATCCCCCTTCAGAAGTTTATTTGATGAGAAAAGAACCCCCTTTAGAATATTTTCTGAGCAAATTCGGACCCCCTTGAGAAGTTTATTTTTTTATACGTCTATATGCAAAGATTATTTGCAATTACTCTTTTGTAACTCTTTGATCAGGTGAGCTATATAGGACCTTATAGCTCACCCTAGTTTCTAAGCCAATCATCACCCAGAGATTTTCAAATCTTTGCTCGAATAGGTTTCATATAAGATCACATCTGCACCCAATAAGTTAATTATTATAACTAGGTCAACAGACATGGCGCGCGCCAAATGAACTTCAAGCAGCCAATGGGCACGCTGTATACGGCCTTGTTCGATGATTGGCTTAGAAACTAGGGTGAACTATAAGTCGGTTACAGCTCATGTAATGGAAAATAACAAAACTTATTACTGGGCTTTGCTTGTAATAAATTTTGTTATTTTCCATTAATAAATTTGGTTATTTTCCATTATATGGACTATAACCTACACACCACGGTTCTCTTGTTTCTTCATATGTTGCTATAAGTGCATATTAAGCCACATGAGGCTGAAACTTTCACCCATGTAATTATATACAACCTAAAAATACCTTGTGGTCGAAATGTTAAGGGGACGAAACATTCGGATTTATAACATTTACGCAATACGTACAAATTATGATTTCTAATAAAATTCTAGACAACTGTTGTCAATTTACAGGGGTCGACACTAACCATTTTTCCAAGGGATCCCGAAGGGACACCAACATTTGAAATCAGGTGTCCCTTCCTGAAATTAGGAGTCCCTTCCACTTTTTACATTTTTTCATTGTTGAGCCTGTTTTAATATTAAATTCAACATCCTTTTACTTTTCAATTTGTAATGCAAGTATAAACCACCATAATTATTATACATGTTTTCAGCAGCATGTAATGACAGGTTAGTAGCACTGAATGGCAGTGAGGTATATTTTGGTCTCTAAGTTGGTAGATTGGGTTCAAAAGCGGGAGAATGTCTAAGTCCCTTTAGTTTTCAGTCAAAAACAGAGATGGATACAATGTAAACAAAAACTTGATGTTGTTACTATTTTTAGATTTTTGGAAAATACGCATAAAATACATCATGGTTCAGGATCTTGTCAAATGTTGGTGCTTTTCATTAAGAAACTGTAGGAATATTACATCTGGCTTGTGAAAACTCCAATCAATATTTAGTAGAGCTGTTGATAAATCAATCAGAGTGCCCAACAGTCGTAGTGCATACTGGAAGAGCAGACGACCAAAAATTGTGTATACATGTTAATTTTTGCGCCAAAAAGTCATAAAATTTTATAAATTTATTGAATTAATGAATAAAACCCTGCAAATTTTATTTCTATTATTTTTTATCAAGGCATAAAATATATGTCTTTAAAATTAACAAAGAATATTGATAAGTTGAATGCCAATTAACAAAGAATGCTGAATGTAGGATGCAGTTCTTTTGTGTCGTAAATGTTACTGTAAATACTCAAAGGTGGCATCATATTATATAAAAGCAGGGATGATAAAATTCCGGATTAATCCGGAATTCCGGATTTAAGTCCTCACGGATCGATTTTGAGATTAATGTAAATCCGTTGAGTTTTTTCTTGGGGGGAGGGGTACAGCGAGCGAATCGAGCTCATTTCGAACAATATGGGTACGAAAGGTGAGTTTTCCGGAAGTGTAAAGCCGTAAATTAACGAACCTATTTACGTCTTGGCAATCGAGCTATATGATTGGTTAAAATAGCATCCGGTGATTACGGAAATTACCGATGGGACTAGAAGACAGTATCCGGATGGTCGTATCCGGATATGACAGACGGCGAAGACGAATAAACGGGTATTGGAAAATTGGGAAAAAAACGACCACCACAAACTTCAAAACATAGATTCGTCTATTTAAAGGGTATATTTGCCATTTATTTTGAAGAGAAATTCCCAAAACGTTTCTTTTTAAGTTTATAGAAAGTGATCAAACTAATAATGAATTTTGCGCATGTAGCATTATTTCGGACATCCCGATTCGGATTGTGTCATAATAATCGATTTTTATTTTACAAATTTTATTTGGCTGATTGAAGTTTACGCTGTAAACCGTTTCTTTATTATTCTCATAATGTTTGAAGCATTGTTCTCAATAAGAAGTGGCTGTTGACCACAATGGGAGGTTCAAATGAAAATTGGTTTGGTTCAAATTAAAAAAAAAAAAAAAATATTTTGTAGTAGTTATACATATTACGTAGAGGCAGTCATTTTATTTTCTATTTGAGACAGTTCAACAAAACTTCTTGAGGACCCAGTTTGAGTGAGATTTAAATTATATAGTTGTAATTTGTATTTCCAGGTATGTTGATGGTTACAAAAGTCAGGGATGAACAGATACCTCAGCCAGTGCATCCAGTTTTCCTGTCAATGACTGACAATTCAATCCAGAGGCAATGATACTTGGATTTATGACTGAACATGCTCCCTGGCACCACAGTAGTGTGTCTTACTTAGGACACTTGCCTAAGATACAAAAGCTCTCAGCGAATTAAAACTTCAAAGGCGTACAGCATCATACAAGATGACTTACGGAGTGGCTAGCCATTTCAATGATGAACATGTGGAGGAGTTAATGGATCTCGGTTTTGTTTCAACAAAGACAAGTCAACAAACACAATGAGAAAACTGTTTCAGCTATTTTCCTGTTATAGAGAAAGAAATAGTGTTGAGACATTTGGCCTCCTTAAAAATCACAAGGGCTGATTCTGAATCAATTTTCATAGAATTTGAAAGGCAGTTTGAGAGACTTGAACTGCCGTGGGACAATCTAGTTTGTGTGCTACTGGACTCGTTTAACACCATGAGGGGAAAGAATCTGGCTTAGGGACCTGAATACGTCAAGTCCACCATGTCCACAACGGCTACGCTGTCAAAGCATTTAAGTCCCATTTGGATATTACTTGGAATAATATATATAATAATTAATAACATTATATTCTCATCAAATGTGCAGAACATGGAATAAATACTCTATATGATACATAAAAATTGAATAATTAACACTTACAATAAACATTTGCAAGCATGATAATCGATATGTTGTTCATTATTATAAATCAAACATCCCACAGTGTAGACTATTTGATCATAGCCAGTGGAGTTTTATGGGAAGTGGACAACTGAACCAAAATGTCAGGTACATGTCTAATGCCTGTGACTTCAGGTAGAAAAAAGTAAATTTAACTTTATTTAAAGACAAAGAACTTCACTGCTAAGATTCCTGATAATTGTTCTGATGTCCCCTGTTGAACAAAAGTATATCTACCAAACCGAAAGGTGTACTCCTTGAACACTTCTAAGGCAAAAAAGGGTATTCGAAACCCTGAAATACGGAAAGCTTCGGGGGGCTTCGCCCCCCTTGTCCCCCCACCAGGGCTTTGCCCTGGACCCATCGGGGGCCTTAAGCGGCCCCCTGAACCCCACGCAGACATTTTCAGGATTGGCAACTTGGCTCTGTTATCATCCCTGTAAAAGGTATCATCAGAGTTGGCATCTTTTTGGGCGGTTCTGACACATAAGCAAAACAATTCCACATAAGTATTTTACCGATAATAAATCTCTGTCAGCTCTGACCTTGTTTAAAATGTAAACAACAAAACGGAAGCGTTAACCTGCATGCGCCTGTGAAATGACCTGTTTATTTATAGATTCATGACGTAACTATAGTCAAATAGTCAGCTATACTTTCGCTTTGATGAGTCCGATAATGATAATTAATAATATTGTTTTGACATGTGCTGTCAAGAAATTTAGGGAGCCCGAATTTAGGTAATAAATTAATTAAATGCTACTTATTTATTGATATTTAGCGTTTATCAGTCAGAAATTTAAGTGTCCCGACGGAATACCTGACTTCGAAGTTCAGGTGTCCCTCCTGAAAAACTGGTGTCCTCGGGATCCCGGGACCCCGTTAGTGTCGAACACTGCAATTTGGTATACTTACCACGAAACATATCCACACATGCGGCGCAACTATTGGTTTCTAGCCAATTTTGTAGGTTGGTCTTCGACCACGACTTTACAAATTCTGGCGCCTCCGCCATCTTGTTGTCAAGGGACGCAACTTCTTCTGATTTCCGGTACCGCGGAACCGACTCGTAATATCGCGAAAATTTGTATCCAAACCAATTATGTACACGACGTTCGGTAAAATATGTTATATGGATAAAAAAAACCCCGGTATTTCACCATCGGGCAGTGAATATAAATGAGCAGATACGGTCAGAAGCAAAAAAGAAAATGACGCCCCCCTATAGAAGCGAAATTGGACTTATCACCACCCCCTACAGTAGCAAATTAAGAAAAAGACCTACCCCCTACAGAATTTCTTTATTTTGCCGTCCTGGGGTGGGACATATGTTTAACTGGAATAGCCCTAAGCAAAGAACTTCACCAAAAACAGTTTTCCTCAATGGTTACTTTTGGTTTGTTTGATTGTGGGGTGAACTCCATGTGTATATCTACAAGAGTATTATTACTAGGGATGGCAACGAGCAGTAAAATTGGTACTCGAGTATGTTGACAATCTTCCAATTGAGTACTCGATTACTCTGATAACTTGAATTGTATTTTGGGAAAGTCAAGTTCGTGTATACATGTATCGGTCATGTACCAGGGTTCGAATTTAACTTTGTGGAGCACTCCCAAATTTTTGCGAGTGCTTTTTGTGGCAACTCGCAAAATGAAAAATCAACTTGCACTTTTATCATTTGCTTTATTTCTTTATAATATTGTCTAATTAAAGTAGCAATTTACACCTAAGACATATTATGAATAATAAAAAGTATCTATCTTGAGTGACTCAACTACTAGAACTTGTTGGTGGCTTATTCTTTTTGGGGGGTACGGAAAGACTCATCAGATGCTGGCAGCTTTTTGATAAAAAGCTGTCCAATAATTTGACATTGTTCACTTTGTATATTTACCCCCGCCATCGAGTAATACCCATTCGGCAAGCACGCTACAGATTTCATTAAATCTATTAGTATTAAAAGCAATACCATTATAAATTTAAATTCAATAAAAGCAACGGTAAATGTAGCGTGTATGCTTTGGACCATGAAATATATCGATCAACGAAGTCTATTCACTTTGACAGTTGGGCCGAAATATATTCATGGTTGATGGGTATAACATCTAGTGCACGAAAGCGCTAAACTTAGATTATGATTGAGCTGTGTGATTACGTCAATTTAATTCACTTTGTATTATGCACGCATCGGAGCATCCCAGAAAGATTCGAGAAAACTCGGCTTTTCCATATTTGTTCTTTTTTTGAAAACTTACTAGAGCGTGACTCCATACTGTCTTCTATAAACTGGTAGTGTAAACATGTCACTTATAGGATGTTTACACACGACTATTTAGCGGTGTTAAGTTCATGTTTATTCTACTTACCTTTCAACATTTTCTGGTTTAGAAAAAGCCACTCGCAGAATTTTGCGAGCTTGAATAAAAGGCACTCGCAATTTGCAAATCTCGCTCGCATTTTGCGAGTATGCGAGTCTAAATTCGAACCCTGATGTACATTGTGCGTTGGCCGTAATATTGACCATTTCATCTTTAAATGAGACTGTCAAAATGTACCATAACAGAGAAATCAATAAAAAGAAAACAAATGTTGTTTCATGCTTTTAATTTGTTCTTTCTACAATATTAATGGAAAGTAAAACTAGATTCATAGATGAGCGTCTAGATGATGGAGACTACACTCAATAATGAAAATCATTCGGAATTACAATAAACGAAAATTATTTATAAATTGTTTAGTTGTTTTCTCTATGAAATACTATTTAACCCTTTCGGCGCCAAATAAATAGTCAAAAGTTCCTCTCAGTGCCAAATTAATTCCTGGAAGTCTAAGAGAATTCTACCAAGGTTATTCACTTGACCATAACTTTTTTATTTATAAAGCTTTTCTCTTCAAATTTTCACAGTAAATTAATTAAATAATATATTAAACATAAGATCAAAACAAATATGATTTTTGAAATTTTATTATACAAAATATTTAATAAATTACATAATAAATTTAAAAAAATGAAAAAAATGTCATTAAGTTCATAAATATTTAGTGATTACATTAGTGTACATATCCTTTCTTTACTTCTTATACAATAGAAAAAATGACTATGTTAAAATGAAAACATTTTTGCTTATAAACAAATCTACATGTGTACAAACAACACATCTAGATAGTTATGCATCAACATTATGGAGCACGCGTCCAGCTTCCTGAAAGTTCTTGTTTGTGTGAATGACACGGGGCTGCCCACATAGGAATGTTGCACTCATTGCATTTAAAATATGTTTGTTTTATACTCCATCCAGGAGTCTGTCTGTCACTTTGCACTGCACAATCTGGTCGATGCTTCTTCTTTTCGAATATTCCCCTCTCCCGATCGCTCTACCTTGTCCCCTCAACCTCTTGTCCGTGGTCTTAAATAAATAATAAATAATTCTATAACAGTCATAAATCAATATAGGCATATGTTTAATTATCAAACTGCATTATAAATTGAGAATTTGATCAAAATAAGCAGCCAGAACTCAAAAACAGACGAATTTGAAGATATCATAAAAAAAACGACCGCCAACCTCTCAACCTACTGGGCAAAGTTTCATCCATATATTTTTTTTAATTTAGTCTTCTTTTATATATATTATATTGAATTACTTAGCTGCCAAGTGCTTATTTCTTTATTTATGGTATATTTGACATTTTCATGGGGATAAAACATCAATTATAACAGAAAAAAAGCATTATTCTAACTAACCTGAAGGTGTTTGTGGTCTGGATGACGGATTTGAAACAGTTTTCTCACTAACATCGTCATCCGAACTTTCATTTGACATATCCGAATCCAACTTCGATGTCCGGAATATTACTATTACTGTCATTACAGATCGTATTTAGCACTTCCTTGCAAGTATAAGCCCGCTTCCTTTTCCTGGAAGCAATCTTGAATTGTCCAAATCGCTCTGCGATTTTAATTCACTTTAGAAGACTGTAATTAATTCAATTTTACGTGAAAAATTATTTGAGAATGCGGAAGTAACATGAAAAAGCCTCGTTCTGAATCGAAAGTAGAAATCACTCGGCTGTGTAATAATATTTGAGCGTAAAAATAGCGAAAACACTACCCTATCGTTTTGTCGCAAATATGCGACTTTGGCGGTCAGCCTAGTTGTCGCAATTATGCGATTTTGGCGCCGAAAGGGTTAAAATGACAGTTTTTCAAACTGAAATATTGTTATTTTCCTCATTTATATTCATTTTTCTATAAGATATCCACCAATCAATTGTGATAATCATTGCAAAAAAGTACACCCATTCAGAAATCATTGTATGTAACGGTCATTACTTATCCTCACATCAATGTCCATTGTTTGGTGAAAACACAATAATTGGTAAACAATTCAATTCTGTAGGCCATGTACCACTATCAAAACTTTGCTAATTGACATCAGTGCGATTTGCAAATTAGGGCCCTTTGTTGACAGATTGCAACTCTCAGAACAACTGTCAATTAATTTATTAGGGTCAATTGTGTACACAGCGGGAATAAGAGGGACCGTAAATTGTCTGTTTGGAAAAGTGCCAGATCTGATACTTGCGTCTGTTAATCGAGAATTTGGTGAATTTTTTAAATAAATAATAGTACTGGAGTAGTGATTTGGTACTTGGGTACTCAGATGATTGATCGAGTACTCAGGTACTCCTTGCCATCACTAATTATTACGCAACATTATTTCTGAAACTCTAAATTTCAAAGATAGCCATCTCTGGAGTTGATTGTCATTGAATTTACCATATCTCTGTTCATGGATCACTGTAGTATGCTAATGTGGGCATCATATTCCAGGTCAGTACACAACCGGACGAGGCTCATCAGGTGTAGGTCTGACTGCAGCTGTTATGAAGGATCCCATCACAAATGAGATGATGCTGGAGGGTGGGGCTCTTGTGCTGGCTGACCAGGGTGTGTGCTGCATTGATGAGTTTGACAAGATGATGGACAGTGATCGTACTGCTATTCATGAGGTCATGGAACAGCAGACCATCTCTATTGCTAAGGTGAGTGTCACTAAGTCAGTTTTAACATGTTCTCTTATGCATGATTGAAGAATAGCTGAATTTGAATGCAAGTTTGATGCTTGCAATTGTACCTTTCCTGCAAAGCATGAAAGTAATTTAAATGAAATATTTAGGAGAAACTGTTGCTTCTTATCAGACAGATCAGTTACATATTTTAGTTAGTCCTGGAGACAGATTCATCAGGAGGGAGAGGTTTCCAACAGTTGTACAACATTGTTGAAAATAACACCTACTTAGAAGCAACCCCTAGTTATCTTTTTTTTTCCTTAACAGGCAGGCATCATGACCTCCCTCAATGCTAGAGTATCGATATTGGCCGCTGCCAACCCGGCATACGGGCGCTACAACCCGAAGCGGACCCTAGAACAGAACATCCAGCTACCTGCGGCTCTGCTGTCCAGGTTTGACCTCCTGTGGCTCATACAGGACAAGCCAGACAGGGATAATGACCTCAGGTTTCTTATATTTATTATACTTCTAATGAACGCTGTCTTCTTATATCTTACAGAATACATGATTCATAATGAATAAATAAGTAAAGAATCAAAATTAATTGATACGGCTTAAAAATTAACATATTTGTTTCTGTTCATCTGACCAACCTTGTCTATTTGCTACCAACTAAAAAAATGAAAATGAAAAATGCCCTTGACAGTAATTTAACATGCCTTAATCTCAACCTACCCACCTTAATGTTTTTGGCAAGTGACTAGACTTATTTATTATTAAATTTTTAGGTCTTAAAGAAAATTTTGATTACATAAACTTGGTCTAGATCTGAATAAAAATTGATTGAGATCATGGTTCAGTAATGAATTGCAAACCTCCAGTAATTCAGTTAACAAGGCAACATGGACAGAAATAAAATGTCAAAAATATTTATCTTTTGCATCGTAAACACATTTCAGATATTTGTTTTATGCCAATGATATATTATTTGAATGAAATATTTAAAATTGTAACGTCTTGACTTTCATGTTATTTCGTTCTGTTTGATCTCGTGCAGGTTAGCTCAGCACATCACATATGTGCATCAGCACAACATACAGCCTCCCACACAGTTCACTCCACTGGACATGAAGCTTATGAGGTATGGGAAAATCTGCTCATTTGTTAAATAAGGTGCATCTCCTCTGCGAGTCGTTTAAAAAGTCTGGCTCTTTTTAAGCCATAGATAGTGTTATATTGTTGCATTTTTATCATTCAAAATAAAAATACCAGGATTAAAATTAAGAAACATGGTAGGATTTTAAAGAAATAATTTTGCCATTGGCAGTTGGTCAGACTATCTGTCCCTGTGAAATGGGCCTGAAATATGGTACAGTTATAACAGGTGTAACTAGTAAAAATTGGGAGATTTAAAAGAATATTGCCACTGGTAAAATGTCAAAATATCTAACCCTGTTGAAAGTTTGAAAAATAGAACAGTTTGAGGCCTTGTTTCTGTTGAACATGAATTTTGTGTAGATGGAAATTAGGTGTACTTCTTCTAAAAAATATGGTCATATCAGTATTTAAGATTGATGATATGACCATACTTTTTAGAAGAAAAATACCAACTCTGTTGGATAGGTGCCGAAGCATAATGTGCATCTGGTGTTAATAAATGTTAGAATATCCATCTGTTTTAGCTGGGTTGTAGATGTCGTTTCAAACTAGTTCATACCTTTTATTTCAGACGCTACATCGCCCTGTGCAAGAAGAAGCAGCCAGGTGTTCCGGAAGCCCTTGCAGACTACATTACGTCCGCGTACTGCGAGATGAGACGGGAGGCACGTAACGGAAAGGATATGACCTTCATGTCTGCCAGGACGCTGCTGGCCCTGCTGCGACTGTCAACAGCACTGGTAAGTGTATGTTACGATAAGTGTTTGGGGTCTGGGAAGTTCGTTATATACTTAATTGTATTGATGAACATTTCAAGTTCCCTATAAGCATGAAAATGACTAATTCAGTATTTTTCACCTTTTCAGCCAATATTATAGTCCGTTACCAGTCATTGAATTCTACACTTGTGTTTTTTGGACTTCAACATTCTGTCCTTTATGGCATAAAAAAAGACCTGATATTAATTTTTGAACAAACCAGCCCAAGAGTGATTGGTATCATATTTTTTTATATTTAAAGGCAGGCTCTAAAAAATAACTTATTTGAGCAAGCCAGGAAAGCAATTTACCAATGCAGAACTTGTGCCTATTATCATTGAAAGATGTCTGACAAAATGTCCTTGGATTGTCCTGTACTCAGTAGTGATAAACATCAGATAAAATGTCCTTAGACTGTCCTGTAATAAGTAGTATTTATGTCTCCCCCTCTCTGGGGGAGACATATTGTTTTTGCCCTGTCCGTCAGTCCGGTAGTCCGTCAGTCCGTCCGTACGTCACATTTCGTTTCCGATCGATAACTGGAAAACCGCATGACCTAGGATCACCAAACTTGGTAGGGAGGTTGGTCGTGAGGTGTAGAGGATCCCTATTGTTTTTGGGGTCACTAGGTCAAAGGTCAAGGTCGCGGCGACCCCCAATATAAAAAACATTTCTGCTCAAAATCTTGAGAACGGTTTGACCTAGGTTCACCAAACTTGGTAGGGAGGTTGGTCATGAGGTGTAGAAGATCCCTATTGTTTTTGGGGTCACTAGGTCAAAGGTCAAGGTCGCGGCGACCCCCAATGTAAAAAACATTTCCGCTCAATATCTTGAGAATGGTTTGACCTAGGTTCACCAAACTTGGTAGGGAGGTTGATCATGAGGTTTAGAAAACTCCTATATTTTGGGGGGTCACAAGGTCAAAGGTCAACGTCGCTGTGACCTCTAATGTAAAAAAATATTTCCGTGCAATATCAGGAGAATGCTTTGATCTAGGTTCACCAAACTTTGAAGTGAGGTTGGTCATGATGTCTAGATGATCCCAATTGTTTTGGGGGTAACAAGGTCAATAGTCAAGGTCGTGGTGACCTTCCATGTAAAAATCATTTGCGTGTAATATCTTTATGTCTCCCCCATTCATGGGGAGACATATTGTTTTTGCCCTGTCCGTCAGTCAGTCCATCAGTCTGTCAGTCAGTCAGTCAGTACGTCACACTTCGTTTCCGCCCAATAACTATAGAACTCTTAGACCCAGGAACTTCATACTTGGTATGCTAGTTGGTCATGACTAGTAGATGACCCCTATTGAATTTGGGGTCACTAGGTCAAAGATCAGGGTCAACGTGACCTTGAGGTGAAGAAACGGTTTCCACTCAATAACTAAAGATCCTTTGGGTCCAGGAACTTCATACTTGGTATGCTAGTTGTTCATGACTATTAGATGACTCCTATTGATTTTGAGATCAAAAGGTCAAAGGTCAAGGTTACCTTCAGGTAAAAAATGTTATGTTGGCAGTGACCTTAAGCTTAAAAATGGTTTCTGCTCAATAACTAAAGAAAGCTTGTACCCAGGAACTTCATAGTTGTTCATGACTAGTAGATGACTCCTATTGATTTTGAGATCAGTAGGTCAATGGTCAAGGTCACCGTGACCTTGAGGTGAAGAAACTGTTTCCGCTCAATAACTAGAGAACGCTTGCAACCAGGAATTTCATACTTGGTATGCTAGTTGGTCATGACTAGAAGATGACCCATATTGATTTTGAGATCACTAGGTCAAAGGTCAAGGTTGCCATGACCTTGAAGTGAAGAAAAAGTTTCCGCTCAATAACTAAAGATCCTTTGGTTTCAGGAACTTCATACTTGGTAAGCTAGTTGTTCATGACTAGAAGATGACCCCTATTGATTTTCAGATCAAAAGGTCAAAGGTCAAGGTTACCTTCAGGTAAAAAATGATACGTTGGCGGTGACCTTAAGCTTAAAAATGGTTTCTGCTCAATAACTTAAGAACGCTTGTACCCAGGAACTTCATTCTTGGTACGCTAGTCGGTCATGACTAGTAGATGACCCCTATTGATTTTGAGATCAGTAGGTCAAAGGTCAAGGTTGCCATGACCTTGAGTTGAAGAAATGGTTACCGCTCAGTAACTAAAGAACACTTGCACCCAAGAACTTAATACTTGGTATGCAAGTTGGTTATGTAGATGATCCCTATTGATGTTGTGATCAGTAGGTAAAAGGTCATGGTCACGATGACTGTGAGCTGAAAAATGGTTTCCGATCAATAATTGAATAACGCTTGCGCCCAGGAACTTCATACAATGCAAACTTCGTTTACATTTTCCATGATTAATCAACAACACTTTCTTCTCTTCACTATTTAATATAATCGAATAAACCAAACTTCACTGTTGGTTTGTCTCCAGTCCAAAGTTACAAATTTCATGTCCATCATTTATTTTTTCTCAGCTACAACCACACAATAGGGGAGACAAGCGCTTTTTCAAAAAAGCAATCTCTATTTTGTATATAAGGTTCGCTTATCTTGCTTGATCCACTATTCTAACCATTGATGTCATTTCTTCTATCATTAATTTTCAAACATTTCCTTTATTTATTTCAACAGTCTGTTTGTATTTGATTTCATACGTAGAATATTTCCTCAGGCTCGTCTGCGATTGGTCGATGTAGTTGAGAAGGAAGATGTGAATGAAGCCATACGTCTGATGGAAATGTCGAAGGACTCCCTCAACCCTCAGCATGAGATGCACAGCAGGTGGGTTCAAGTTTATACGAATCTACTTTAGCTCAATTGTAAATTTGAATCCTCTTTGAGTATGGTTGAAACCAGGGGCCATATTCATTCAACTTCTCAAGTCATTTTCCTTCATTAAGTATTGGACTGATCATATCATATGTGAATTAAATATATATAAAAAAACTCCTTTTTCATAATGTTTTTTTTGTTTGACTAAAAGCTGCCTGGATTCAAAATCATTCTATTGTGTTATAACTGGCAATTTGGAACATTGATTTGTCCCCAAAATTCAGAAATTTTTAATGATAATATCTGACCCATTGGATGCCTAAATATTAATTGGTTTGGTAGAAAAGTTTGATAGATTGTTGACAAATTGACTTCAAAAATATATTTTCCCTGAAACACTATTTCTTAATGAATAAAGGGGTTACACTTTTGAACTTTCATATTTCTAAATTGTTTTCCTGACATAATATTTTTTGTTTACAGAGCTCAGAATGTCACTGACAAGATCTTCAATCTGATCCGAGAAATGGCACCATCTAAGGGAATCAAGTCTGTGAAAGTGTCCGATGTGGTCGAACAATGTACATCAAAGGGCTTCAAGCCAGATCAAGTGGATGCTTGCATTGAAGAATACGAGGAATTAAATGTGTGGCAGGTCAACCAAGCACACACCAAGATCACATTTATTTAGGAGGCTAAAATGAAGCACAGACAGCCTGGAGGAAATTCAGTATGCAAGAAAAATAATCATGAAGAATTTTTTTTTTTAAATACTGACTGTTATACTGAATAACAGGTACACACAACAGTTAACAAATACAATTTTTTATACTGATTATTTGTGTTCAGATCGGAGTTCAAAGGACAATTGGTGGATCATTTAGAATGTTCCATTAGCAAATCATTCAGTATGTGTAATATTCTATAATGATTTTAACACCTAGCTGTGTTCAGATTTACCTCAATGTGTTCTGATTGTAAAGATCTGAGTTCAAAGGACAAGGAATATTTCGAATGTTTCATGAAAAATTCATTCAATATGTGTAATATTTTATAATAATTTTCACACCTAGCTGTGTTCAGATTAACTTCTATGTGTTCTGATTGTAAATACCCAAATTTTTATGCACTATTTTGTACCAATGTTAATAACTTGCTTAATACATCAAAACCTTGTAATTATTTTGTACATTGATTTTTGGCCTTAATAGAAATAAATATCAACAAAAACAGCTTGTTTTCTGAAACAATAGAAGCCATTGCTCGATGTAGGATATTTTTTCTGGATATTAACAATTGTGCCAATTGATATACAGAAAGAAATAGTTTGCTACTGTTTTAAATAATAGCATTTTAAGGTTTTGAAGCATCAAATGTTAATGTAAATTTTGAATAATGCCACATCATGGTTGTTGGTTGATTTCTTACAACAAAGAAAAAAACGTCGTTACTGTCAGTGATCTTGTGTAATGTTCAAGGATGTGATTAATGGATGAAATCCCCTCCCACCCAAAATAAAGGTCCCTTTTATTTTTATAACTGGTTGATGTTAACTGGTGCCTTATAGTTGTTACTTTATTTGTTGTTAATATTTACACTCCAGTTGGCTTCCAATTGGAAGTGAGGAGAGCCCTCGTAGAATGAAAAAGTTTTCTTTCACAGCTTCACCTCCTTTGTCCATCGGCCTAAATAGCCCCGAAAAGCATCATCGCAATGGTATAGGCCCTTCAGCTGCCAGGTCAATCACATCTCTTGCGTGATATGACCTGGAACCAAAGCATTCATACGTGAACAAACTGAATCATTTCAATTGGCCAAGTATATCATTGGTTTAAATTACGTTGACAAGAATGACCTTTGAATGAAACTTTGGATTGTCTGAAGTCTTGTTGAGGAATACATTTGCAACCTGATGAACTGATTGGCGCACATGTTTTTAGAAATTATATTTGCATTTATAATCAACCAGGAAATATTGCAACCAGTCGCAATTTTTCATTACTGTCTTACTTAAAGATGCACTCTTACTCCCAAATAAGACTTAATACAATTAATATTGTTTTAATATTCCACAAAGGATGAATAAATGTCAAAAACAATGGTTCTTATGAAGGATACTGATTAGAAAGAAATGAGCATGAAATAGGGTATTTCTGTCTTTATGAGACTTTGATAGAACCACAGTAAATCTTGTAGCATTCACCAATCATTTAATATTTTTGCGCTTTCTGATATTAAATACATGGTTACAATCTTTTCGGTAATTAATATTTTCCATATTAAAATGCATTATTTAGTAAGTAGTTTCAGGTGTATCACTCAAAAATTTTGTTATACATGTGCATGTATTGATTTTGAATAAGAGTGTCACTTTAAGACAAGTCATGATATCGTGGATCATGTAACTGGATGCGAAACAGTGGCTCCAGCTCTTTTAGGAGCTGTGTATAAAAAAAAGAGCCGATGACACTTCTGAGCTAGAGCAAAAGAACGGATATCATCGTAAAACGTAAGTATGACTCGTTATTTTATGTAATATCACAATTATGAGGGCTTATTTGAGAAATCGGGGAATGTAGTGCCATATAAATATGTTTAATTTTCACACATATTTCGGTTATTTTGTAAACATATTGTTTATGGAGTTATAAAACCGATTCTCCCATCAAACACATCAATGTTTACAAACAAAAGTAGAACATTTTCACCAATTTTCAGCTGAATTTCACTCAAGAAGCTTACATTTAAGATAAAGCCAGTATTATCGAGTGCTTTTATTTTGTCTGGAATAAAAATGACCGCCTGATTTCCAGAAAAAGCATGTTTACGCTCCTTTTCTGGGTTGAGCTGGAGCTGGAGCCAAAGCGTGGAGGCTGAGCCAATACGCTGTATAATTATGCATTCAACTGGTCATATTTGGAATAGTTGCAGTTTTGTATTTATAACTAGTATTACGATAGTGTTGTATTTTTTTAAATATGTAATTATTTATGATTATTTAATGCAATTCATCTGATAATGGTCGTTGCAATCGCAGAAATGTTGATGGAACTAAACAATCATTTCATCAGTATAATTAAATGGTTACTGTTTCTTGACCAGTCTTCTAACTCCAATCAGATTCCAAAATAAATGAATAGTAGTGGATGAAAGAAAAGTGTGTCATTTAACAAAGATTAGATAGACGAAAAACTGGTAAAATATGTGCTAAATTACATCAACTGACCGCTAGTACTCCAATCGGATTGAATACGTGTAAGTGTTAATTTTCTTATTTTTCTGTACATTTGCTATATATACAAAAAAATGAGTAACCCTATTTACCGACATTAAACGTGAGCTTGGCTTAGATTAAGAGAAAACTAGTGTGAATTCTTACAATAATTCATTGTTTCTTGGACCTGCAAGGTGTCTATACAGCATAAGTAAGCACACGATATTAAAGCTGCACTCTCATAGATATACCATTTTTACATTTTTTTGTCATTATTAACACAACACAGGTTTGCTTTATTACGATAACATATTAACATTTTTTATTAATTAATATAGGGTAATTACACCTTTTTGAGGCCGTTACCATCTGCAAAGGCCCGCAAAAAGGTTTACAGCCCGACGAGTAGCGCGAGGGTTGTAAACCATTTGAAGGGTCTTTGCAGATGGTAACAACCGCAAAAAGGTGTATTAAACATTATTGCATAAAATTACACACCATGAGTAACTTTTTTGTTGAAACGCTGTTTAATGTCACGAAAAAACAAAAACAGTCCAAAATAACCTCAATAACATGTACTTGTCTGACGTCACGAGTGTTGTCGCTGAAAAAGTTTTACATTAAGCTCGAATAGGGCTGCAAAAAAACTTGACAGTTTTATATTTGTTTCAACGCCATTTTTTTCAGTGTTCAGTCGATTGGAAAGTGTTTTCTTTTTTAATAATTTACTGGATTACCTGGATTATTTACACACAATACCTATCATGTTATCGAATAATTACCGATATATTCCTACTTTTATATGTTTTGGCAACAAATTTAAACCGGGAAAAATTGTTAAAATGTTCTGGACAAAATGTTCAGCATCTTCAGCATCTAACAGATAAAAATATATTTGAAAACTCTTTGTTCATTGCATACGAAATAATGGAATCATGTCCATATAAGTCGTTTGTTCTGAATAAAATCAACAGAAATGACTATAGTTGGGAGGAGTTAAACGTTTTAGACTTAATTTAGTGCTTTTAAAGCAAACAAATAGTCAAAACAACTGCAGAAAGTACTATCTAGTAAACACACATCAGCTGGCCAGGAAAAGATATTTCAGAAGGAAATATGTAAGTTATATGTGGTTTATTTCATTTCTTTAATGTTTGTATACAGCTATATATGCTGAAATATGTTTTAGTGCAATATTTGCATCGTTGACCAACTTTCGGTAAGAAATCAGGTCGCTCAGTCCCCATTGTTATGATGCGGGCCCTGATAGCGCTTATGTTAAACAAAAAGGCCGGCAATTAACGGCACGTAAATTTACTAAATATTGCACTTTTTTAACGCCCGGGTAATTGGGTTTTAACACACCACGATAGTGGACCGAAAACACACATTTTATGCAATAATCGTTATTAACAAAGAATTTGGCGTTCGGATTTTGCCTATATTTCTCATTAAAACGGGCATTATTATACAGTGTATTGGCTCAGCCTCCATGCTTTGGCTCCAGCTCCCTGGCTTTGTCTCCAGCTCAACCCAGAAAAGGAGTATAAACATGCTAATTCCTGTAATCAGGCGGTCATTTTTATTCCTGACAAAATAAAAGCTCTCGATAATACTGGCTTTATCGTAAATGCAAGCTTCTTGAGTGAAATTCAGCTGAAAATTGGTGAACATTTTCTACTTTTGTTTGTAAACATTGATGTGTTTGATGGGAGAATCGGTTTTATAACTCCATAAACAATATGTTTACAAAATAACCGAAATACGTGTGAAAATTAAACATATTTATATGGCACTACATTCCCCGATTTCTCAAATAAGCCCTCATAATTGTGATATTACATAAAATAACGAGTCATACTTACGTTTTACGATGATATCCATTCTTTTGCTCTAGCTCGGAAGTGTCATTGGCTCTTTTTTATACACAGCTCCTAAAAGAGCTGGAGCCACTGTTTCGCATCCGTGATGTAGGCACAAATACAAATTTATTGTTTCAAAGTACATTTGGATGTTAATTCATTTTCAAAAATGATAACATCTTCCTTAACTTTTATACACCAAAACTGAATATTGAAGAAGTGCATTAATAATTGTTGATATTTGCCACTTGAGAAAACAGCAGCATTATTTGCAGTAGAATTACTTATTTTTTAATAGACAGATATTTGTATTTCATTGCAATGGGCCTCAGGGATAGGCTGTATCATCTTGAATAGTTGGCTGTATTGCACGTTTACATTGGATTGTGAAAGTAGAAAGATTTTCTTCATAATCAGTCAACAACTTTGCTCGTAGGTCAAGGTCAATGTTTTTATGAAACTGTCCAGGCACAAACAAAAGGTCTGAAAGATATCATGTAGAATTAAATAGCTTGAGGCAATTTTGATTTAAATTTTGAGCATTATCAAGGATACTTCTAATAATCTGTGAATAAAAATTAAAATTATACAACCAGCAGAAAACTCGTTATGAAATGGTTATAGAACATTGTTTGCCAAAATACAAGAAAATTGGTTAATGTTCTGTTTTTTGTGTCTAATACAAAGCATTGAGCATGGGCTACTGTCCCGCAATGTTGTCCATGTCAGCATCACACTTTATTTTCCAACGTTTGAACAACTTGTGTTACTTACTTTGTATACAGTTTTGGTCATGGTCAGTAGATGAACCCTTTTGACCAGGGGTGAAATTGTCATGGTCCTTTATTAGAAATGTTGCTTTTTGATCAATAACTTATGATTGACTTGTTAATGTTGTTGTTAAGTCTATTACCTTTGTATCGATGGCACTGAATGAAAACAGTTGATGCCAAAATTGAACTTTATAGCAGAGACAAATTAAAAAGCGAAAATCCCAAACCTGCACTTACCTTCACATTGTTCACATTCAGGCTTTCAAGCAGGCCTTTTTTCCTACATTTCCCTACTTGTTAGACTGCTACTTTTTCTTGAAAAAAAACCCTACTATCCCTACTTTTTTGTAAAATTATTTCCAGAAATAATCGAAAAGTTTAAACTTGATGCATTGTTTAAAATTAATCAAATCTTCATTTTAATAAGAAGCCATTTCTAGTTTTTTGTAGGATTAGATTGATGCAGTAGGTCTCCAGTGCCACAAGAGGAGTTCTAGAATGAGTGGTGCATGTTGACAATCAGAGACGACCATTTTAGATTCATCTCCTCATCAGGTGGCTGAATCCCTCTTGAAGCACTGGTTTCTAAGCAAAGATACATGTACATGATAACATCACAATTAATGAATAGGTTTAGTAGTCATCCAAAAAGGTAAGTGAAGAGCCCTACTATTACTGTACCTACTTTTTGCTCTGAATATCCCTAATTTACCCTACTTTTCAAAAACAAATCTTCATACTTTTAACCCTACTTGGATGTCATTGTTCACTTGAAAGCCTCCGCATTAAGCCGACAAATTCAGCTATATCATTCATCCAATGCAATTATGGCCTTGGCTTTAATCCATGTTCTTGCTTTTTGATTGGATATCAGAATTATTTTTTTTCATTCCTTGCCACTGGTATGTACATAAGTCATGGTCAGGAGATGATCTCTGGATTTGGGTGTCAAGGTCATGCTGACTTCTAGCTACATATAATATTGGTCATTACCATGTCAAGGTATTGAATTTGTTTCAACAATATTGGCCATAGGTGAGAGGAGGACACCTTTACTGTCGTTTTGCTAAATATCAGATAACAAATGTTACAAATTTATTATTGAAGAGGTGCTGGAGTCTATATTAACAAAACCAAGGAATTTCATGCCTCATTGTTTGACTTCATGACTTGGAACAACACTTAAAGCAGAACACAGCTGGATTTATTTTTATTTTTCAAAATAAATACAATAACATGTACCAAGTAAAATAAAAATTGTGCTTTACATCACATAACATGATATAAGTAAATGAAAATATTAAAATGAACAAACTCAAATAACAAATTGTTTTAAAACAAAACATCAGATTCAGTGTATAATCTCAATAAAAGTAAGCTGTTCATTGTTCAACTGTTTGTTCAGTACTGTTGCTTTGTAGAATAATGACCCATGAACAAAGATTACCTAAAATTGATAAACAAGAGCATGGCAAGCGGATGCCAGTTGTTCTGTCATTTCAAGGTGTACAACTCTGTAATAATTTAGAGTAGAGTTAAGACCCTGGATATTGTCACTATAGACATGTGTTAACTTGTATCATGTGAACATTTTAAACAGCTGTTTGAGTTTTGCCAAGGGTTTGAAAACCGGTCCAAAATAATTATTGATCATCAGAAATAGTTTGACAAGCCTCGTCTATTAATTATCAATTATGTAAAATCTGCAATATTATGTTTAAAATCAAGTGGTATTCACGAAGTGTAACCTACATTATATTCTTATAGACTACCATACATTACACAGAATAAGTGATTTAATGCTTTGCTGTACACTTTTCGAGAATGCAGCCACAGCGATAAGCGCTGATAAGCGCTGAGGATATTATGCAACAGAAAAATAGTACAATGTTAACTATACACTTGTGCAAAATAAAACACAGGTGTTGAGATAAGTGGTTTAAAAACGTATTATTCTTATATTTTAATTTAAATACTTTCATTATGGCACATGTTTTCTGGTAAATTATAGCGATTTATGTGCAATTTTACACCACATGTGAAATATAGCCTTTGGTGCTCATTCGGTGAAATACATTACATTACAATCTATCACTGCAACAAACCATTATCTTCTATACATAAATAGTATCTGTTTAATAATCTATTTGTTAAAGGTGAGGTTTATAACACTCACATGTTACTGACTTTAATTTAAAATACATAAGTAACATGAATGCAGGTAAATCTACATTGTCAGGTAATTGAGAATGTAACACATACAAGGATTGATAAAGGTCTGTAAAAACAATTGCCAGAACCCACACAACTCTAGGATACAGAATATATCCAATGGATTTCTGAATAGCCTGGGGAGTCCGCATAATAAACATATTAAACTTGTAGCTTACGCATAATTTTACCTTTTAAACATGATCCGCCAAAAGACAATTTTTAGCAATTGTTTGGAAAGAAATAGACAAAACATATCCCATAACCAATTAGAAGAATAATAAAGTCACCCTATTATATGGCAAAAGAGTAGCCACCACCCCCCCCCCTCCAAAATAAAGAATTGTTCATTAATTAAAAGCCTTTCCTTCTTTCTGTTTAAAAGGTTATAAAAAATATTTTTTAGAAAGTTGCACAGTTCTTTTCATGTTAAGTGTATAATAGTATGTATTTCTGCATTAAAATAACAATGCTAAAACGATAAAGAAATGAATGACTTGTAGGGAAGTTTAGCTAATTACAAAGATATATTTATGAAAAAGAATTTGGTTGATTCTTCATTATTGGAAAATGGAAATAGGTTTTTTGTCATGTGTTATCTACATGAAACGGAAGTCGATCCTGATTTTAAACATAAACAGATATATCGGTACTTGATTACGCACTTAACTCCATCAAGTGTTGCGAGACGTCTAACGTGGCATAATCTTGTGTTTTGTTTTTTAAAATGTTGCAGTGTGTGATAGCTCAGACAGTACCACTCTTGACTGTGGGCCTCAAACAAATGGTGTTGGTTAGAATCCCCATATCAACACACTTTTCAATTATCTTTACTCCAAAAATCATTTAAAAGAAGCCTTGGTTATCAATGAATATGTTAACGGAATGATAACTGTGGTTGACAACAATGAATTTTGAACAGAAGTTGATGATATTGAAATGATTCTACTTGAAGACGAATTCCTTGCCTTACAAAAATAGATTCTTTCTCAAAATACTATGTCTAAAAATATTAAGTAGATTTACCCATACAATGTCTGAATAAACCAAGCCCACATATCATACTGAAGCCATTAGTTAACATCACAAACATTACTAACATGTACATAATGGAATGTGAATTCCCGCCAGAGTTTTCAGCAGATCAAATTTAAAGAGATTGAGTGTTGATTATTTTTGGGCTAAAACGCTTCTCAAGTTCATGGAGTAGAACTTTTTATGTTACATGCATCAATAATATTGAGGCACATTTTTATATTTTACAACAAATCATTTTTAAATTGTCTTTAATCTTGAATATAATGGAATTTTAACTAGGTGCTTTTTGAAGAGTTCTGCATTACAACTGAAACAAATAATTTCAAAGACAACCAAATTTGCTGTTAGATACAATTTATATTATAACAAGATAACCGCAATGTTTGTTTTTAATTGATAAAGGGGTATGATTCAGCTATAAATCAAACCAGAGTTATGGACCTTGATACTCAAGTGCATTTCTTTCAGTGATAACATGTGTACGAAGATTCATGTGAATATTTTCAAAGGTTGCTGACTGATGGCCAAGGTAGAGTGTATGCACAATGACAATGCTGTTGACAAAACCATGGCTATCACAATACTTCAACTTTGTTCTTCAAAACCAACAGTCTTAACAAATGTTCACTATCTTGATTTCTTTTTAAAAGACTTCTCATCAAACTTCACCACAATAACGCTGATATTATCTAAAGACCCTTTATAGTAAGCTTGTAGAATGATACTTTTAGCACCAAAATGAGGCTCATCCAGACGTTCTTTAATATATTCCACAGCCTCTTCGTTTGAAAAACAATCCCATAATCCATCTGTAGCAAGTATTAAAAATTTTGGACGGATTTCGCTCAGATCAAATGTCAAAATATCTGGTTCAGCTATGACAAATTTTCGTTCTTTAAGTGGATAATCGCCGAGTGCCCGTGATGTCGCTAAAATCCCAGCCACTCGCCACACACCGTTGAAACCAATAAAACCTCCAGCATCTTTGATTCTTTGATGTTCTGATGTCTGTTGAATAAATCAATGCAGTATTATTATACATGTACATGTAATACGGAACTGGAACTAGCAGTATTTTTATACATATATACATGTTATATGGAAACCAGGAACCAAATTGGGAGCTGTTGCAGCTAAATGTAAATCTTAGAAATTGGTAAATGACTACCAGAACTCATTGTAGACACACATGTAAGGCTGATTAGCACTAGCTAGTCATTAGGTAACCAATTTTTGTTAATTAATGAGTGTATTTGAGATGAGACTTTGTCATTTGATGAAAAATATGACATTTTTATTTTTAAATACCCCTTTGGAATCTTCACATTCAAACAAGGAAAAAATGTATGCATTTTGGCATTGGGAACAAAGCCAAATAACGGCTAAAAAATCAGATGAAACACCTTCACCATTACTATCATTCTTTTAAAAGCCATTCCTTTAACTTAAATATCATTTTACAATGAATCGTGATAAAAGTTCTATGGAACAACTTTACGATGGAATGTGGTCTCAAGACAGAAGCTAAGAGAACCCACAGGAAACCCACTTGTCTGGCCTGATGACCACAAACCCAAACCACACTGTTTTATGCCAGCAAACAGACTTGGGCCAACATGTATGCCTAACTCTGTGTTTACCAATGGCTGTCAAACAGACAGAAGAAACTGTTGTGTACCTGGTTTGGTTTATGGTCAAAAGATAGAGGAACAGTGTTTCCTTGTTCATCACACATCACCCCTCTGGAGTCGCCCACATTTGCTACAGTGAGCTTGGTCCCAGAAACCATGGCAACAAGAGCTGTTGAACCTGGATAGGAAAATTAGAATCATAACAGTTATATAAACTATCTATTTAATCAATGATAAATGTCATTAACAACACCTTGCAAAAGTGTTATCATATATATATATGAAAGTATCAAAACACAGTCTTAAGTTAGATCAGAGGCCATACTGATGAACGAATATTCTCAAGTTTTAATTTCATTGTTACTTTTTGTCCAGTCAAGTATTGATGGTAACATTTGCTGATTATAATTGCAATTTGAAACTACCATTTATTTTTGTAAAACAAATTATGGAATATAGATAATTCTTTGTAATTTAATAAAAGTGTTTTTTTCAGCCTGAATCGTGTCTATATTATAATTAAGGAAAGAAATATTATATTCCAGAGCTCTATAATATAAATAACAATGATTTCAGTCAAGAAATATGTTTCATTTACATGAAAAAGTTCAAGAAGATGTAAGGCCCAGCACATGTAGAGGATATTTTTATAGGGCCCCTTTCTAAAGTCCCGTAACAAGCATTTAACTTTAACACAGAATTTTGAAGAATTTTAACCCCGGGAATGCCGTCATAAATCCATATCAATAATGTTTTAATATATATAACCACAAAAAAGCAGTTGATTTTTGTTGAAATAGTTTCTTCTGAGAGGAACAATTACTTCAGTACTTAAAAATATAAGTTTCTGGTGAATTAGCATTACAT
Source organism: Mya arenaria (assembly GCF_026914265.1). Lineage (NCBI taxonomy): Eukaryota > Metazoa > Mollusca > Bivalvia > Myida > Myidae > Mya > Mya arenaria. The sequence goes on along the minus strand of NC_069136.1, from coordinate 1,237,803 downwards.
CGTGAAACGTCATTAATCAACAGTGTGTAAAATGCATTACATGTACTCATTAAAAACACACACACTACTATGGTGATAGTCGGGATTGGAATAGCACAGCACTACGATCTATTTGGAAATAAACCAATGATATCAAAGCTGTGTTTTTCTGGCACAAAATACAAACAGGTTACAACAAAACGTTCTTTTATTAACTAAAGCCAGAAATTATATATATTGTGCCAAGCAATAATATTCAATGGCAAAGGAAAGCTTGAAATTGAATATGAATTGTTAAAAGTTATCATTTATTAATCAGAAAAGCAAAAATTATAATGTCATTTTCAGAAAATGCCAGAGGATTACTTCTATCAAACTGGTATTTGACCCTATTTGTATACTTCATTTGGAACCATGAAAAAGAAATGTTATTTAATTTCAACTAATTTTATATTTTATGTATCTTACTAAAAAAGAGGTGAATTTTCTAGTTGTTTTTTTTATCGATTATCTTAACAGATCAAGTAGACATCTTACAGAAAAGTGTTGAACTCTACTCTCTTACAAGATTTTTGGAGAAGACATTACCTGAAATGTCAGACTTGTGTTTAACTTCCTTCATGATCATTTCGTCGACATCAAGAATCTGTTTAGTAAGTACCTCCCCAATGTCCTCATCTCCATTCTTCACGGATGACAGGATCATGGTGTGAAGATTTTGCTGCGCATACTCTGCTGTAAACTGAAAGAATGAGACAATAATGATCTCTATCAGGAACAATATCTTTTACATCATAACATGCCAATGACGGATTAGCAAATAATAAGTTAGTAAAAACCAATCACTGTAGTAACCACTTTACTTAATTCGATGGGCCCTTACCAAGCAATTTTCAAGATATAGGGATGTGTTCATCATTACCATATTTTTTTTTAATTGTCAATTAAAGTTAAATATTTACACCTCAACTTCCATTCCTTAAATGAACTGCCTTTCGGCAAATGTGTTTATCATCCGATGAACGCAACATCTTCGGATATGTTCGGATCACAATTCATCGCATAACAGTATACATGAAAATTGCTGAACTCGTTACTGGTTGTATCGTGTCAGCAGGTCCCGTCAAATATAAATACACATTTTAGAATGTGTTAATTTATGATATGTTAAATGTATTGCTGCAAGAAGTGTTTCAATTATACGTTTTAAAGTGATTTCAAGTGATTGATCTTTTCCAGCGTTATTGTGACATCATTTGATAAAATGTTTCCTGTTACAGTTGGGTTGTTCTATTTACAAAATGCGTGAGAAAGGTTTACTGAAAGGTTTTCTTAAATGAAATGAATTATTTTTTCAAGAATTCTTGAATATAATAATGAACTATTGTTGTAAATATAAGTTATGAATTGCGGGATTGATGTCATTATCGGGGATATGAATGCATTTGGGCTGGTCAAAGTATGCCTGGACTCCACACACTTTGACCAGCCTAATTGCCTTCATACCCCGATAATGACATCAATCCTGCAATTCATTCCTTAAATACATTCTACGAAATGGAACAATAATTATTATTTTTAATATTTAAAGAAATTATGAATAACAAAACTGCCAAGAAAAAAAAACATACTTCGCCTCCATGCCCATCAAATATTCCAAATATTGAAGGCCTGCTATTATTTCCGCCATTGACAATCTTGAATCGGTCTTCCATGTGAGGACGCCGCCCCTGTATCGAGTAAACTGCTACATTTCCACTTTTAAACTCCCAGGATGATTTGCTTGGGTCTGAAGGCCAATAGAGGTTCTGCTTCTGGTCATTACTATCTTGTTTTCTAAACGATGGAACTGTAGTAAATCTTAACTTTTCCCTAGCTTTTTGCCACAAAGTCAGAGGTGTAAAATTGACAATTGTGTTGTAGATGACAATCAATACGATCACAACGAAAAACGACTCCGGACTTAAGACATATCGTCTTGTCATCCGCCAAAGGTATGCTAAAATGTTCATTGTGTCATTATTTGGAAACAAATGTCAAAAAATAATATTTGTGTTTGTGTTGGCAGCAACTTCCGGTATTCTGCTTTGATCCGTGTTACACAGACGTTTGAATTGAAGAGGTTACACTATACTATTATGGGTTTTTTACCCATTCGGAACTCCTCGGCCATGTTGTTTTAGAAAAAATGGCCGAGGAGTTCCGAATGTGTTTTTTTAACTCAAACTCGAAACTAATTGAACAGTGTACACAGGATATACCTGAACAGAAACTATTTTTTTTATTAGACAATACTAAGAAAGTACTTTTGCAGCTTTTTCTAAATATTATTTTCGGGTCAGTTCATGATGCTTCTTTGACGTTCGTTTACGCTTTAAAGTCAGTTTGTTGCGTAAAAGAAGTCTTTTTCATGAACAAGTACAACTTCAGCATTTCATATGATTATAAAAAAGACGTGTTATGCGTTTAATGATTTTCTCACACATTAGATTTTTAACTTAATATGATACAAAACGTACAGTACAAGTTATATTATGTTCTGCCATCACGAGTTGATACAATTTTCTTAACTCGTGAACTATGTGGAAGAGAATCTCTGCATATTCCATCCCAGTCCATACATTTCGTGAAAGTTTGAATTTGGCCTTTTCGAAATCGATATATTTTCAAAAATATTTTCATTGTTTCCATACGTTTTCATAACGTATGAAATTAAGTCTTTTGCAGTTTGTAAACAAAAGGTCCACATGTTCCTTAATCTAGATCACATGTTTGTTTATTAACCTTATTATTTCAATAATTATTTGTAGATTTGCTTTTAACACAATGTGACTTCACCATATGATACATTATTCATTGCCAAACTAAAACAATACTGTACAGATGGAATCACGATTTTATTCCCCCTTCCATATAGCAGTCTATATCCGTATCTCGAGCACTGATGGTTCGTACCATATTCATAAACACAAAAACAATCTTATATATAATAAAGAAAAACGGAACGAGCGCTTTAAGGCCAATATACTGATCCCATCAATTCTGAAAGTGTTTTATTGAATGTGGGGAGCCCCACACGACAAAAAAGGATAAAAAATGTTTATCGCACATGGTTCTTATTTAAAGTATGCCTTCGGACACGAGATACCCCGCATTATATGGACAGTGTAAAGGGGTTAGGGTCGAACTCTGAGTAGCTAACATGCAAACAAAAGCAATATAGAGTTGGCGTTTTAAGACAAAAAAGAATCACACAAACTTCGAAGTGATTATCTCAAATTTATCGACAATATCGATATCGTCTCCTGACGAGAAATAAACCAGGTAAGAAGTGTATCTCGCACCTCAATATTTCCAACCATGCAGACGAACATGCACACAACCGCATGACGGGGCGGACGCTCATTGCGAATATAGTAGTTTCATAAATCCATAAATCTCAAACGGTTGTTTCTGTGGACAGCTGGGAGCTATGTTACGCCAAGACTTCAGACATCTCGACTTGGATTGATTCGTACCATGAGCAAACGCATTACTTATAAGCAGGCATTTTTAACAATCGCATTATATGGACAGAGGGTATTCGGTTCATGATCATGACGGAATAAAACGGTCAGAGTGCATCTAAAACTCAGATGGTGCAACACATTCCACCACGCCAGAAACCACAGTACTTATGAACTACTATGAACAATTCTGTTTTTAAATGAGAATTAAAAAAAAATAACAGGAAACGTCGCAATGCGACGGAACCAGGTATTCGATGACAGACAGAATAACTTTAGCCTGTTTTCATTGCGAAATAATCATTGTATAGATACCAGTGTGTGTATACCAAGTGATAAATTGCGTCATAAATGCTACGTCGGAAGGCAATATTTTGCTTCGAATGAAACTTAAAACAAAGATAACTTCACTATTTCTTCACCATTTTAGATTAAACATAGCGCAGTCTACGCCTCTTACGGAGCTCCACATTCGGTCTTTTACCCAAACGAAATATATTTAATTTCAATCGTTTTTCTATTCAGGGAACAGAGACCTTGACACAATCCCATGCAATGTCTTTATAAACTCTACCTGTATTCCAAGTGTGGTCGCAATATGTCATATACCAAGTTGGGTCACTATATGTCAACCCTAACTTAAGTAATTCAGTTTCAAAGAGGAGTTGGACGATACATGCCAGACCGCCCGACTATCCGACCGCACGCCCTCCCTCGAAATACGACATACGAAGAAGCAACCAACCTCATTAAGCGGGGTTGGTGGTCGAGCGAAAAAAAACACGTCAAAAGTCAAAACATATATCTTTCTATCAGATGGTTCGCACCAATTAGCCAAACACGTAAACAAACGCATGGCGTGGTGGGCGCTTTTAGACGAAAAAAATACCTCAAAAGAGTAATTTTATGGACAGTGACGATATTCGTCACAAAAGTAAACAAACAGATACTAAGTGTTTATTGCACACCAATGCTTCTAACCATGCCTACAGACGCGCAAACGACCACCTTACTTGATTGGCGCTTAGGGAAAATATTACTCAAACAGGTGTTTATATGGACAATAGGATGCGTAGTTTTGACAAGAAAACCTCCCTAAGTGAATCGTTTAAAACGCGTACACACTGATCCAGTGGTTTAGGGAAGCGGGGGGGGGGGGGGTGAAGGAAAATACTGAGGACGGAAGGGACGCACGGACGACGGACATGCCCTATCCAAGTGCTCTAGTGAGCTAAAAGACACACTGGTAAACACGTATTTTCCGCACCAATTGTTTGCACAATGTATACGAACCCGCAAATAACCGCAACACCAGCCGGGTACTGTTGGACATTGTGACGTACTTATAACACAATGTCTCAAACAACTGTTTATGGACAATTGTCGGCGAAGTCAGGACGAGAAAAAATATATAAAGTGTATATCTAACACGAATGGTTCGTACAATGCCTACGAACATGCAAACAACCGCATAACTTGGTCACCAGGACGCGTTTTGAATAGTAAAATCATCTCATCAATTCACAAACGTGTGTTTTATAGACAGTTCTGAGCCTGGTCAAGACAACAAAATCTGTATATCGCGCATGGACGGTTTCGTAAGGTATCTACGGACACGCACACAACCCTATGATGGGGTGGGCGCTTTAATGCCAATAAACTAATCCAATAAAATAAGTAATACGTAAACCAGTGGTTTATGGACAGTGAAGAGCCACGTGACGAGTGAAAGAGAGTCACGAGTGTTCGTACCAAACCTACAAACGCACATCGGGGTTGCCCCTTAGTATCAAGCTGCCTATCTATGCAGACAAACTAGGTGTCCACTCCATCGCTACATAGATTTTCAGCTTGACACTAGTTATTGACTCCATCTCTACATCAGATCAGCAAGAGGATCAGATCAGCAAGAGGACACTAGCTGTCCTCTCAATCACTACTTAGAACTGAACTCTTGACACAGATTCCACTCCTTCGCTACGTAGAATGCAGTCTATAGTATACATGCTGTCCACTCCATATCACCATAGAGCTGCAGCCGCCCAACAGTAGTTGTCAACACGATCTCTATACAGAAATGTAGTCTGACAGTTTATCCTCTTAATCTCTACATAGAACTGTGGTCTATGTAGATATGGAGTGGATTCTCTGTGTCAAGCTGCAACTTAATGGCAGCGGTGGAGTGGGCATCTAGTTTCAGGTTCAAGTTTACAACTACATGTAGTATCAGGCTATAAAACCAAAGAAGATTGGGTAGACAACTAGTTTCAGCCTGCTTTTCTATATCAATATTTATTTGAAAAACTACAGAAACAAGCTCAGTAGCCAAAATTTTAAACATAAACCCCGTTTAATTGCACAGGGTAAACGCCAAAGTCATAGAATAAAAAAAACATCAAGAAATGTCGTAAGACAGCGCGCTCGACTACACCGCTTTGACTTAGAAGTGAATACAATAAATATCGATGTATGTGCCTGTCAAAAGCAATAAAAATCACATTAAAAAGAAAACAGTGACCATAACTCTTAGGAACCCAAAACACAATCTCATGAAAGGTCTCTGTAAACTCTATATATATACCAAGTTTGCTCGCAAGATGTCGACCCTTACTTAAGTTATTCAATACCAACCATGTTTCTATTAATAGTAGCCTTGACCTTGACCTTGATCCTATGGGCCTCAAACGCAATCCTATTAAATGTCTCCATGACCTCTTCCAATATACTAAGTTTGGTCACTAGATGTCAAACCTAGGTAAACAAGAGCTGTCACAGTATGTGACGAATGCCCCCGAATGTGACATTGACCTATGAACAAGGTCAGTACATGACAAGTTAAAGATCAAACACTGACCTTTGATGTATGCATGTGGATCTTGCATACGCCACTCAATCTTTATATGCCAAACACATGTGCCAAGTTTTTGTTGTAAATCTGTCACAGACATGACAAAATTACAGCCCGGTTATGATATATATATATATATATATATATATATATATGTGCATATATGCAGCATTTCATAATAATATAGAGCAAGGAAAGCTTATGAAGAAGTGGAATTATTATAAAAGCTCTAATTACCTGTCAATGATGTTTTGAAACACCACATGAGACCCATGTATGGTCACTGTAATATGTCAGTGTTGTTGTGGCAAGTCATTTTAAAATCTGTCCATACAAGAGAAGTTACAGCCCGGACACGACAACCTATACTCTATGTCCTTATATGCAGCATTCCATTGTGAATGAAAACTAAGTGTGACCTTGACCTTAGAGATATGGAAACGGGTCTTGCACGCGACACGTCGTCTTGCTATGTCGAACACATGTGGCAAGTCATTTTAAAATCTGTCCATACAAGAGAAAGTAACAGCCCGGACACGACAACCTATACTCTATGTCCTTATATATGCAGCACTTCATTGTGAATTAACACCTAAGTGTGACCATGACCTTAGAGGGAGGGACACGGGTCTTGCACGCGACACGTCTTCGTGGTATGTCGAACACATGTTGCAAGTTATTTTAAAATATGTCCATACAAGAGAAAGTAACAGCCCGGACACGACAACCTATACTCTATGTCCTTATATGCAGCATTCCATTGTGAATAAACACAAAGTGTGACCTTGACCTTAGAGGGAGGGACACGGGTCTTGCACGCGACACGTTGTCATGGTATGACGAACACATGTGGCAAGTTATTTTAAAATATGTCCATTCAAGGGAAAGTTACAGCCCGGACACGACAACCTATACTCTATGTCCTTATATGCTGCATTCCATTGTAAATAAACAAAAAGTGTGGCCTTGACCTTAGATGTAGGGACACGGATCTTACATGCGACACGTCGTCGTGGTATGTCAAACACATGTGGCAAGTTATTTAAAAATATGTCCATACAAGAGAAAGAAGTCACAGTCCGGACACGACAACCTATACTTTATGTCCTTATATGCAGAATTCCATTGTGAATGAACACCTAAGTGTGACCTTGTCCTTAGAGGTAGGGACACGGGTCTTGCACGCGACACGTTGTCAAGGTATGTCGAACACATGTGGCAATTTATTTTAAAATATGTCCATACAAGGGAAAGTTACAGCCCGGACACGACAACCTATACTCTATGTCCTTATATGCTGCATTCCATTGTGAATAAACACAAAGTGTGACCTTGACCTTAGATGTAGGGACACGGATCTTACATGCAACACGTCGTCGTGGTATGTCAAACACATGTGGCAAGTTATTTTAAAATATGTCCATACAAGAGAAAGAAGTTACAGTCCGGACACGACAACCTATACTTTATGTCCTTATATGCAGAATTCCATTGTGAATGAACACCTAAGTGTGACCTTGACCTTAGAGATAGGTAAACGGGTCTTACACGCAACACGTCGTCTTGGTATGTCAAATACATGTGGCAAGTCATTTTAAAATCTGTCCATACAAGGGAAAGTTACAGCCCGGACACGACAACCTATACTCTATGTCATTATATGCAGCATTACATTGTGAATAAACACAAAGTGTGACCTTGACCTTAGAGGGAGGGACACGGGTCTTGCACGCGACACGTCTTCGTGGTATGTCGAACACATGTGGCAAGTCATTTTAAAATATTTCCATACAAGAGAAAGTTACAGCCCGGACACGACAACCTATACTCTATGTCCTTATATGCTGCATTCCATTGTGAATGTACACTTAAGTGTGAACTTGACCTTAGAGGTAGGGACACGGGTCTTGCACGCGACATGTTGTCTTCGTATGTGGAACACATGTAGCAAGTTATTTTAAAATCTGTCCATACAAGAGAAAGTTACAGCCCGGACACGACCACCTATACTCTATGTCCTTATATGCTGCATTCCATTGTAAATAAACAAAAAGTGTGACCTTGACCTTAGATGTAGGGACACGGATCTTACATGCGACACGTCGTCGTGGTATGTCAAACACATGTGGCAAGTTATTTAAAAATATGTCCATACAAGAGGAAGAAGTCACAGTCCGGACACGACAACCTATACTTTATGTCCTTATATGCAGAATTCCATTGTGAATGAACACCTAAGTGTGACCTTGTCCTTAGAGGTAGGGACACGGGTCTTGCACGCGACACGTTGTCAAGGTATGTCGAACACATGTGGCAATTTATTTTAAAATATGTCCATACAAGGGAAAGTTACAGCCCGGACACGACAACCTATACTCTATGTCCTTATATGCTGCATTCCATTGTGAATAAACACAAAGTGTGACCTTGACCTTAGATGTAGGGACACGGATCTTACATGCAACACGTCGTCGTGGTATGTCAAACACATGTGGCAAGTTATTTTAAAATATGTCCATACAAGAGAAAGAAGTTACAGTCCGGACACGACAACCTATACTTTATGTCCTTATATGCAGAATTCCTTTGTGAATGAACACCTAAGTGTGACCTTGACCTTAGAGATAGGTAAACGGGTCTTACACGCAACACGTCGTCTTGGTATGTCAAATACATGTGGCAAGTCATTTTAAAATCTGTCCATACAAGGGAAAGTTACAGCCCGGACACGACAACCTATACTCTATGTCATTATATGCAGCATTACATTGTGAATAAACACAAAGTGTGACCTTGACCTTAGAGGGAGGGACACGGGTCTTGCACGCGACACGTCTTCGTGGTATGTCGAACACATGTGGCAAGTCATTTTAAAATATTTCCATACAAGAGAAAGTTACAGCCCGGACACGACAACCTATACTCTATGTCCTTATATGCTGCATTCCATTGTGAATGTACACTTAAGTGTGAACTTGACCTTAGAGGTAGGGACACGGGTCTTGCACGCGACATGTTGTCATGGTATGTCGAACACATGTGGTAAGTTATTTTAAAATATGTCCATTCAAGGGAAAGTTACAGCCTGGACACGACAACATATACTCTATGTCCTTAATTGCTGCTTTCCATTGTGAATAAACACAAAGTGTGACCTTGACCTTAGACGTAGGGACACGGGTCTTGCATGCGACACGTCGTCGTGGTATGTCAAACACATGTGGCAAGTTATTTTAAAATCTGTCTATACAAGAGAAAGAAATTACAGCCCGGACGCGACAACCAATACTTTATGTCCTCATATGCAGAATTCCATTGTGAATGAACACTGTGACCTTGACCTCAGAGATAGGGAAACGGGTCTTACACGCGACACGTCGTCTTGCTATGTCAAATACATCTGGCAAGTCATTTTAAAATCTGTCCATACAAGGGAAAGTTACAGCCCGGATACGACAACCTATACTCTATGTCCTTATATGCAGCATTCCATTGTGAATAAACACAAAGTGTGACCTTGGCCGTAGAGGGAGGGACACGGGTCTTGCACGCGACACGTCTTCGTGGTATGTCGAACACATGTGGCAAGTCATTTTAAAATAGTTCCATACAAGAGAAAGTAACAGCCCGGAAAAGCGTTATTGAGCCGGACACACGGACGGACGGACGGACAGACGGACGGACGGACGGACGTTGCGATCTTAATATGCCCACTTTCGGGGGCATAAACAAATCGATACATAAGGTGACGCTCCCCTCCCACCAGCCCGCCCAAACAAAGACACAATTTATAACGTGTTTTCCTTTGTGAAAATCTGGTGAAGAATATAAAGATGTGCTTGTCAAAAGAAATCAAAAGATTATTTTTTAAGTCAATCATAGTTTGTATTTAGGGGTTTAAATGGAGTTATGTAACCTTATTGTTAGATGGTGGTCATCAATTGTGCGAAATATTAAGTCAATTGAATGAAGGGTATAGATAAAAAAAATCCAAACTTGCCCTCAAATTTTAACCTAAGTTCCCAAGTCAATCAGGGGCCATAACTTAAGGATAATATGGAGTTATGTAACCTCATTGTGGGATGGTCCTGAACAACTGTGCGAAGTATCAAGTCAATTTAATGAAGGGTATAGAAGTAATTAATAAATATCTCAACCTGCCCTAAAACTTTTACTTAAGTTTCATAGTCAATCAGGGGCTAAAATTTGTATAAAGGATAATATGGAGTTATCTCACGTCAATATGTGATGGCCCTGAACAACTGTGTGAAGTATTAAGGAAATTGAAGGGTATTGGACTTATAAGTGAAAATCCCAACTTGCCCAAAAACTGTAACCTGACGCCGACGCCTCCTTACTCTTCGAATAGTCGAGATAAAAACTCAAAAACAAGAAAAATGGTACAACAGCACACAACTCGACAAACAACACAGTGCATACATACTATATACAACAAGAGGGCCCTAAAGGCCCTGTATCGCTCACCTGATCCAATTCAAGTGTGAAATAAGTGTTTTTAGTGCGAGGGCAATTGTGACAAAACTCCTATCAGCCTTAGACCACACTTTGAAGGTAAAGTAAGATGGTGAATTGGTTATATGGGCTTTACCGCATACCAATTCAGGTTATATGGGGCAAAACAGGACTTAAGATTTGGGTTTCACATCTCATTCACATCCAAATATAATAGTGAGGTATGAAATCAAAACATTTATACCTGCTGGAATTAAAACATATATTACTTAGATCCTTCCTAGTTTTTTTGTTTGTTTTTTAATATCACGGATGATGTTTTTAATATCACCGATGACCCAGTTGCAAACCTTACTTTGCTGTAATAAGTACATTCTGATCCGGTTTCAAATAGATAAAGTAGAAATCATGGCCTTAACAGTGTTTTAACAATGTTTTTTCTATGATTTGACTACGTGACCTAGTTTTTTGAACTCAGGTTATCCAGTTTCAAACTTGACAGACTTCATAAACACAAACATTCTGACATAGTTTCATGGTGATTAAAGAGAGAATGCAACCTCTACAGTGTTTACAAAGTTTTTCTATGATTTAACCTAGTGACCTAGTTTTTGACCTCTGATTACCCAGTTTCAAACTCTACCTAAAGATCATCATGAATAACATTCTGATCAAGTTCCATGAACATATGGTCATAAATGTGACATCTAGAGTGTTAACAAACTTTTCCTTCAATTTGACCTGGTGACTTAGTTTTTCACCACACATGACTACGATTCAAACTTGGCCTAGAGCTAATCAATATATACCTTCTGACTAAGTTTCATGAACATACAGTCATACATGTGACCTCTAGAGTGCTAACAAGCTTTTCCTATGATTTGACCTGGTGACCTAGTTTTTGACCGCACATGACCCAGGTTCAAACTTGACATAGAGATCATTAATATTAACATTCTGACCAACTTTCATGAAGATACAGTCATAAATGTGACCTCTAGAGTGTCAACAAGCTTTTCCTTCAATTTGACCTGGTGACCTAGTTTTTGACCGCACATGATCCAGAATCGAACTTGACCTAGAGATCATTTATATTAACATTCTGACCAAGTTTCATGAAGATACAGTTATAAATGTGACCTCTAGAGTGTTAACAAGCTTTTCCTTTAATTTGACCTGGTGACCTAGTTTTTAACCCCAGATGACCAAATATCAAACTCGTCCAAGATTATACTGAGGGTAACATTCTGACCAAGTTTCATTAAGATTGTGCCACAATTGTGACTTCTAGAGTGTTAACAGTCAAATTGATGACGACGGACGACGACGGACACAGGGCGATCACAATAGCTCACCTTGAGCACTTTGTGCTCAGGTGTGCTAAAAACTTGGTGCAAGTATATGGACAACAGGTGTGTGGCTGCATGCATATCTTAGTAGAAATGGAGTGATAATTTGCGTCAAGCTTCATTTCTATGAGAGATAATGTTGGTATCTAGCGTCAGGCTCCAGATCTATGTAGATCTGAAGAGGACAACCAGTATCAGACTGCATTTTTGTATGTATGCTTTAGACATGGTGTGTGGTTATTGTTTAGATAACATAAACATTATTATATTTGTAACTTATTTCAACTTTTTCAGTGGCATCACTTAATCTAACCTTGACCTTAATGATCCGAAAGCAACACCAATTTGTTTCCATAAACATATTGTCATGACCTTTTTACTCAGATAATTAATGCATATGCCTCTTTTCAAGAACTGAAGTTTTCCAATGAACCGGATCGTGTTCTAGAAGCATACGCAATCGACCTCTTGTGCAACAAAAACCATGCGTCTACATACGCCGATTCGTTACAGGCCAACAGAAATTGATTTTCAGGGTGAGGGTGATCTAACAAATCTGGTTTTTGTTCTCGCCAGAATGCAATGTTGCCTCTTTTACAAAGAACGTCATTCGGAGCTCCTCGGCCATTTTTATCGAAACAACCTTGGATGTATCTGGACGGTTTACATACTCAAACAGCGGTACGCTTAACGAAATCCCCTGCAAGTAGATCGCCTAGTAATTTTATTTAGCGGTTAAACGTTATGACTTAACTCTTGGGAATCTTAATTAGGTTTGCAATAATACACTTCACTGGCAATCAATTTAAACTTAGATCAATAAATACAACTCTTAAATACTACATTTAATTAATGATATACTTAAAAAAAGTACGAACTACTTCAACTGATGTATCGGCAAGCATCCGAGGTTGTTTTCGATAACAATGGCCGAGGAGTTCCGAATGAAATAACGTATGCAAGGGCGTCAATATTTTTCACATTAGACTTTGAGACATTTATAGTACAAGTTAATCATTCCCTTATAACTTTGTCGCTGTGTCTTGTTGCTGGATGCTGGTATTTTCCTGGTATAGCCTTTACCCGTTCTGGTTGTGGGGCAACTCCCTTTTCTGTTATTTTCTGTCCCAGATGGATAACCTCGTTTGCTAAGAAGACACATTTGTTTCGATTCATCTGTACACCATGCTTCTGTAACCTTTATGAAACACATTTAAAATTTGAAAAAAGATTCTTGGACAAGGCTTTTCACAATCAGGCATTCAATTGAATAAAAATTACACTGTTTACGTATTAACGGTGACATATTTCTTTGATTCTTCCAAAGTTCCAACTGCAAAGACGCTTGCGACATGTTCATTTTTGAAAAATGTTTCCCAACATGAAACGTACCATACAAATCCGTAATTTCGGGAAGTGGATAGTTCAACTTTGAACACAGATTCATTTTATGAATCACCACTTGATTGTCTTGTCTTGCCTCGATTGGATTATCGCCTTTGACAATCGGTACAATCGGCACTGCCCATTCCGAAAACTCAGGAGTACTTTGGTCACGTCACAGTATATTTATTCATACACGCCATTTATTTATCATATGCTTTCATTGAATACGCTACTGTATTTGTTCGAACTCGCATTCAAATTATTGTCAACTATTGCCCCACTGACTTTCAAAGAAAACAATATATTCTAAGTAATTAGTTACATATTTTCCAAGCAAGTATTTCAGTATTCAACACATTGAACGGCAATACAACGTTCTTGTTCTCGCATTCCACGTTGACGTTGTATTTCCTAAGAAATTTTGAATATTTCAATATATGTTTTCAATTTCTATATGTTTTCAATTTCTTCTAAGTCTTTCCAAGATATGAAGACTCTTTTAACATTTTCTAGGTCTCAAGATTAATTAGCGTCGCTACAGTTCTATTTAGATAGATGGTGTAGATTACTCGACACAAGCTACAGATCTACTGGGGGATGGAGAGGATAACTAAAGTTAAGCTGTAATTCTATGTACAGAGTGGATAACTTACGTCAAGCTGCAGCTCTTTGTAGGGAATGGAGTAGTCAATTAGTGTCAGACTGCAGATCTATGTAGAGATGGAGTGGGAAACTTGGGTCAGGCTACAGTTGTGTTTAGATATGGAGTGGATAATCCGAGTCAGGCTGCTAATCTTTATGTAGATAGAATTGGCTGCATATCTGATCTATGCAGAGATTGAGTGGACAGCTACTGTCAAGCTGCAGTTATATGTTAAGATGGAGTAACAACTTGTGATTGCACCACTGTGTAGAGGAAGAATTTTCAACTAGTGTGCATCCGCAGTTATATGTCGAGATGGAGTGGAAAACTTCAGGCTATCAGGCTAAAATCATAGGTCGAGATGCAATATACAACTACTTACAGACTGCAAATGAATGTAGATATGGAGTTGACAGCAAGTTAAAGATGGAGTCGAAGAATTGCGAGGCTGCGAATATACAGAGAGATGGAGTGTTCAGCTGTACTTCTATACTGAGGTGAAGTGGGCAAGCATTGTGAGGCTGCAGATCTAAAGAGGGATGAAATGGACATTAAAGTGTCAAGATGCAGATTTATGTAGAGGAGAAATGGATAACTTGTGTCCGATTGCAACGATTGCAATACCGATTGCAATACTATGTAGCGATAAATTGGATAACAAGTGAAAGAGTGCATATCTACGAAGAGATCGAGTGGAAATTTGTGTCAAGCTAAATACCTATGTAAAGATGGAGTGAACAACCTGTGTAAGGCTGTTAAATATGTATAGATGGAGTGGGCAACTAATGTCAGACTGGAGTTCTATGTAAAGCTGGAATGGACAGCTAGCGTCAAGCTGCAGTTTTATGTAAAGATGAAGTTGAAAACATACGTGAGGCTGCTTTTCTCTGTAAAGGTGGAATAGACCGCTAGCGTCAAGCTGGTAAGTAGAGCTTTTTGCATAAATAATGAAGTGGACAAACTGTTTATAGCTGCAGTTCTATGTTACAGTGATGGAACGGACACATTTTGTAAGGCTGCAGGTATATGAAGAGATGGGGTGAACACATCGTGCCAAAGTAGTTATATGTAGAGATAGTCTAGACAACAAGGGTCAGGATGTAGTTCTATGCAGAGCTGGAATGAAAATCTTGTGTCAGCGTGCAGTTCTTTGTAGAAATGCAGTTTTATGCTACGAAACGAGTGGACAATTTGTGTCAAGGTGCAGGTCTATACAGAAATGGAATAGACAACTTGTGTCAGGCCGTAAATCTATGTAGAGACGAAGTGAACAGGTGTCGGGCTGCAGATTTATGTAAAAATGTAAAGAACAATTTTAGTCAAACTGCAAATCTATGTAGATATTTAAAACTTGTTCAAGCTTGCAGATGTATAAATAGAGTTGATTACTTGAGTAAAACAGCAGATCTGTGTATATATGGGGTGGACAAGCAATTCTACTTAGAAATGGAGCGAACAATTTGTGTCAGATTCCAGTTTTATGCAGACATGCATCCAACAACTTGTGTCTGGCTGCAGATCCGGTGTAGAGATGGAGAACACAAGAGTCAGCTTACATTTCTAAAAAGAAATTAAATTGGACAATTAGGGCCAATCTGTAGTTCTATGTAGAGGTGGAGTGAACAACTAGTGTCAAACTGCAAATATATGAAAAGATGGAGTTGACAATTAGTGTCAAACTGCAGCTCTATGTAGAGATGGAGTTGATAACATATGGCAGGCTCTTAAACTTTGAAGAAATGGAGAAGACGACTAGTGTCAAGTATATAGATTTATGTAGAGATGGCGTAGACAACTTGTGTCATACTGCTTATCTAAGTAGAGATGGGGTTGACAATTTGTATCAAGCTTCAGGCATATGTAGATGAGTAGACGACACAGGTTGCATGAAAAACGGGCATTTTTTTTAAATGCCATAAATGTTGTTATGTATCATATAACGTGTTTTTGAAATGTTTTCCGAAAAAAAAACATACCTGGTTGGACAAAACAGCCAAATAGGAACCGCCACACAGAGAACACCCAAAGGGAGACAAAATAATATTGGTCGCGGACTTGAGATGGTGAACATCTGTGTGGACGGGGATGAGCCTAACGGCAGGGCCCGCATCTGTCTTGCCGTATCTTGTTAAGGATCATAAAAACAACCGTTAGTGATACTAGATAAATCAGGGTCAATGATGTCATTTTTTAATTAACATGTGAGTAGCTGGCATGGTGTATAAGTCGGAATTGGCCTGGAGATTTATTTGAAACTAAACCGATAGGAATGATCCGAAGAATGGGTAATGGTGGAGCAATGAAAGGACCGTGAATGCCACCAGCATCTATCATCGTTTTTTGAGCACTATATAATGGATTGTCAAAACAAGCTCGTATGTTAGAAGATCCAGTAGCAACACGGGCGCCATGGAAACCGAGTCTAAATCCGAAAGAAGACCTGAAGCAGTCGGTGAACGGATAATCGTGCAAAAATTGGGCAAGAATATCGATTTGGATGGGTGTCACTAGAGCGAATTGATATGGGTGGGAGTGGGGTAGAGGATGGCTTGGTGATAGTGGTCTTGCCGGCATGTTCCTTGCTAGTGAACTTACAATTGTAGCCAGGGTGTGGATCGAGGCAGAAGCCACAAATGTAAGGATGAGGGCAGATGGGAGATCGACACTTGGTGCTTCTGTTGAAATTCCAAGATGATTGCGTGAAATCGTTTGGAACGGGAATATAAGAATGTGCTGTTGGCAGGGTGGGGGAAACGAAAAGACTGAGAGGTCTTTAGTTGGAATGATCTAGAGGCCATCAACCAAAATTTGGTGTGAAGACGGCCCAATGGAATAAGGACCGTCTCCCGAAACAAACGGAACTGCGTTTCGTATGGTACAGAAGCTAAACCTTGACGACGAGCGTCCAGGTCGTGGGCAATCGCCGCATACTTGAAGAGATGGGGAGTTTAGAAGGAAAACTTGGCAGTATAGACGGCAACTAAACGTAGAGAGGCCAAGGTCCAATAATCAATGGAGTTGATCTTACGCATAGAGGAATAGGCTTGTACAGATATGTAAGAGTGTTAAGCAACGTTGCGAGTGAATTGAATGGTCGAGTGTGGGGAAGAAGAAAGGGAGAACAAAAGAGAGGCAAGATTGATGAATTTATTACGCCAAATGTATTTACGTATTGATTTCTCGACCTGACTTAAGGGCGTGCTGATGGGTTTAGCATAGTGAATGCCGTTACCTGGATATAGGTCATTTGACATGTGTGCGAACGGCGTAATTAATATTCATTTAGTCCGCAACATCAGAGTCGGTCGACAAATCCTCAATTGGAGTTGCTGTATTATGTGGAGGTCCAAAAGGCCAGCATGGTTAATTGGCGCATGGTCCGAAGCAGAAGGGAAAACTGTCGGCTCCTGAAGATCAACGGGGTCTTGCAGGGGAAGCCGTACCCGGGGAGAATGGTGGTAAGAACCTGTCTCGAAAGGGGTCGGCCGCAACGTGCCCTGGTCTTGGATTGTAGGGGTCTTCCAATTAGGAGATGTGGGTGCTTTCCCATTGGGTGGTATGGACAAGGTTGGTCCCGCACAGCAAGAGCAAGAACTTGTGGTGACCGTCTGACGCTGTTTCGATGTTGGTTTCATCTGAAACAGAATATTTAAACAATACACGAAAGAACTAGGCGGGAACAGGTAATATAATTGTCTAGCCCGAGTCGATTGTAAAGCTAGAATCCCGGAACGTAATCCAGCTAACATGAAACTGTGTCTGTGTCAATATGACTGCTCGAGTAGAAAAAGAAGGGCAAAGAGTTGATAACTAAACTATGCGAAAATAATGAAAATGGTTTAATAACTAAACTATGTCATATAGCACAGAACAGCTACATTGGATAATTTACTTTATGTACCAATAACTAAACCATGCTAAATTTTACGAACATGGTGTGAGACTGTGCGGGAAACCGCAAAATAAGGCATGGCATAAAAATAAAACCATGCATAAATGATAAACGAATATTCTACCAAGCAGTCAAAACAACAATATATTTTGGCATCATGGCATGGTCACTTGACCATAACCAAAAATATGGGCATAACTAAATCTGAACATAGAGAAGGATAGCATGCATACATATCTTTCTTAACGTCTTCAGTTAGACCCCTTCAGGACGGCGACCACGGCAGCGCGGACACCGCTTGTAAAACAAAGTTGGCCCGCATCCGATGGTGGTAACTATCTGGAGCAAAGCTGCGAAGTGGTTCCTTCCTTGGCCCTTGTGATAATATATGCGTATTGCAATCGGAACTCCTCGGCTAGTATCAAGATATGGCCTCGGATATAATACGGGTCGTAAGAAAATAGTCCATCATGGCCGACCAAGAAGATGTTTAAATAACCAAGAGATATGTTAGTCCAAAGACAGAATGAGGAGCAAACTTTTACCACTTGTTTGTGTGTAAGTGTTATTTTTATACTTATTGTATTTTAATAAAATATAAAAATAGTTTTAAAAAAGCCCTAATGAGAAACTAATTGGAAATGTCATTAATTCTTAGTGGGTGGGGTAAAGTCTTCTTTCATTTGACAGATTCTAATTTAGTAAATAACAATTTTGAAGCTCCAGTGATCAGTGGCAAAAATTAACAAAACAAATACTCTATTTGTGTTTTTTTTTTTAATAACAAATAAGTCTGAATCTGACTTTACTTAGATCAATACAGTAATAGGTTAGACTTTCTTTCTCAGTGTATTTATCTCATACATTTCATATCATTAACTTTGATTTTTTATAATTAAAATTTACATTCTTTTAACCAAGGATGTATGGTTTATATGTCCGTGAGTGATGGTAGCGAACAACTTAATGTAATGGCACAATTGAATACCTCGGCCCTGTTCACTAATATAGTTCTCTAAATAAATTAGATCTTCATTCTATTGGTTTAACAAAATGAGTTTGAATGCATAAACCAGCACACATTTCTTTCAAGACTAAATTCTTTGATATCCACCAGTGGTGGTGATGCAGAAACATTGAAAAATGCTGACATTTAAACTGTGCCAATGAAATGCAGACATTTAAATTTTAATCTTATTGTCATTTTCAGGGAAGAGTATGGTACCAGGGGTGCAGCTGACTCTGATTCCCGGCTTGTTCTAATGAAAAAAGGCAGATGAGGTAATGGTTGTGCTATTTTCGAAATTCGGACAATAATTTAACAGTCAAGTATCCTATTGGTTTAAGCCCAAAAGTACCTGCATGTTTGTACAATTAACCAACAAGGATTGACAGTATTAAAATATCAACATTGTAGATGAATTTAAACATGAAAACAATTTCATTTCATATTTTTTAATTAACCAGTAGTCCAGAGCTAAAAGCTGCTCTCTCACAGATTGTCAGTTCTTCTTGGTCATTCTTCAAAAGCCCAAAGGAGTAATTAAATTAAAATTACACATATAATTAATTATATGGCTTAAAGCAATAGCAAAAAAATATTTTCCAAACAATTGAAATCTGTTCTATTATGTGTGACCTTATATGACTAGTTGGAGGAATTTTTACCAAATTTTCAAACTTGTATATGAAAGACTGTGATCTGATATTATGTCAGCAGTCTAATATCACTGGTTTCCATACATTTGCACAATAATTGCCAATTGGCTCGTTTAAAGACAAAAATAAAAAAGGTGTCAGAACAGTAAAACTGTGAGGATGCAGCTTTAAATTGCTGTTGCACTTAATGTTTTGTGAATACTTTTCTGTTGTTGTACAGGCTTTTAAAATAATTGATCTGAAAATATAATTCCTATTATTGTTGTATTTTCTGTTTTCTATTTCAGGCACTGGAATCCGAATGTAATCAAAAATGCCATTGTATGAGGATTGACCTGCAATGCATGGCAATCATCTTAACACAACTGCAACGCCTTCCTTGGAAAAATGAGTGCAAGATGGAAACAAAGCGTTCAGTGGAACATCTTGTCGTCTCAAATATTTGATGACTTACATACTGATGTAAAGTTGAAGATAAAAGTCATCTGTTGGTCCGTGATTATTAAATAAATCTGAACATATATTTTAAAAGGGTAAAATGGTAAAGAATTTATATACGCTTTAAGTGGTTTTCCTATATTATGGAGGGAAGATATCTACAAAAACAGAAACAGATGGCATCGGCAGACCAAATAAAGGAGAACTATTTTGTTCAGTTCAATTTTTAAGACTTCAGAAAATCTGTTAATAGGGCACATCCTTGCAAATGCCATATTGTAAACTGGGCTCTTTAAAATGTAAAAAGGTGAAAGTGGTCTAGAGGATAAGCCCCAAATTCAAGGTTGTGAGTTCAAGACCTCCAAGATACTTTCTCTTGACCTCAGGAAAAGGATGTCCATACTTGTTTCTTCTTAGGCAACAGACATAAGAGTGATTTTCTAAGCTTCCAGCTTGCATAGCAATCTGATAAGGCATAAAATAAGATACTAGCTGACTCGCAAACAGTTTTTCCATTTGTGTTGATTTATTTGTCAGTCTGTTGGAATGTTTATTAGAAGTGATGCGCATTGCTTACTGCAACCAATATTTATTTTCTTTATTAAGTTGAATTTAACGAACACATAACATGACTTGTGATTTTACAGATGCATGTTTATTTCGTTGATTGTATGAGTTTATTTTTTCTCAAATGATGTAATAAAAGTTATTCTGAATGACTGTCCTTTATTGTTTGAAGAAAATGTGTTGAGGTTTTTGCATAGCATAGTGTCATTATCATCATTGTTGTGTACAAATAAAACATTCAAAACAATGTATTAAAAACCAAACTGTCAAGCCAAGTACTCAAAGAGGCACAAGGATATTGCTTAAGAGACCGGTAATACAATTAGACAAATAAAATGTAAAGAAAGATCTATAATTCTGACACATGGTAATGCTTTAAATAGTCCTCTCATTGTGTGTTTATGGTTAAAGTGGAGACATACAGTATATTTTGTAATGAAGACTTAAATTTGTATGGCAACTTAAAGCCATATATGGGGATTAAGCGCCAGAAATATTGTGAAGTCTCCCAAAAGACTCAATGCATTTAAAAGGGCTTGGCACAGAAATGAAAGTAAAAATGGGAGCAAAACCTAATTTATCATTAATTTTACATTGGATTGCATACTGATTGCTCTGTTATTACTTGACTAATATTAGAAATAAAATTAAGAGACATGTTGATCCAAACTGTAATTATTCTTGTTTGCATTTTATTGAGTTGGACATAAAAGAGTCATTTGGTGAAGTGTGATCTAAAGGCAAATTATATTCAAAATAGATTAAGTATTATTGAAAAAAGTCTGGTATACATTGCTGAAAAGCTTAGTAACCTGGCTAAATATTTGTTTAAGGGTTTTATTTACAAAAAAAATAAATCAGTTGAGTATCTTATCAGTTACTCATTTGGTGTTGTTGTTTTTAATAACAAATAACAATTTACTCAAAGATATTGAGACTAATAATTATAGATTTAGACAAGTATAATGTGTAAGGAAACTTCTAATGAGTGGGTTTTATCCACAGCCTAGGAGGTAAAGTGAAGCATGATCTGCCTTGAACAAATACAACTTTAAGACAAGATCTGTCAACTTAGTGCACCAGTCAATTGTACCCCCCACCCCACCCCAGGTCCGGGGGAATACTGGGGTTAACCAGGGGAAATGGGCTGTGTTTTTACCTATCAGGTGGCCCTGCAGTGCTGGTTGAATGCGGTGGTTTTATCTTCGCTTAAAATATAAAGGGGAATGGACCTTACCTAGAGTCCCTGGGGTGTGGGGGCATTTGGCAGGGATTTTGCCTTTGGATCGTCCGCGGGGTGGGGATTTTAGCTGGGGTTGGCTGTACTGAAAGTCAAAGTCCCCACTATTCCCCAGACCTGGGGAGGCTGTGGTTACAATTGTCTGGTGCATATCCACATGAACGTTGTATTGGTACTCTAACAATTGAGCTTACTGCGTGGATAGTCACCGCCCCACCTCAACCTCACAGAACGGTTTACACAAAAAAAATCTGCAGCCCAAACCCAATAATGCTGAAGTAAAGGCATGCATAGATTTCAGCTGGTAAAGCTGACTGGGTGCCAAGCTCACACCCAATCCTACCAATCCACAAAAGTCTGCACAATGCAATCAATGATTTTACAGAATAGTAATGTAGTTTTAATGGCAAGGCATGGTGTGAAAAATAACACGGCAAAGTATGAATTAAAACTTACATTTCATAGGGTATTCCTATAACTGTTGAGAAAATGTTGACATTTAGTCCATGCATGCATTTAATCCGATGTAATGATTCATGCATGCCATGAACTGTATGATCATTTCAATGACTGTCAAGTACATTTTCTGTGTGCTCACGATTTTTCTAGAGAAAATAGAGTGCTTCAACTATAAGAAAACATCTTAATATTCATAAAACGAACATTTTTTGAGGTTACAATAAATATTTTCTCTTAAACAAGCACATTTAATTTAACACAATCCATTTCCTTGTTGTTACAATGGGCCTTCTTTACGCGGATTGAAAACGGTGTTAATCGCCGGCAGCCGCATCGCACTTTCGTATATCCTTACTACTATTTACGAGGTCTATCTCGAAGCTTGCCGGAGATGGCCGAGTTGTTACGATTGATGCGTATTGCTAATAGCCGAGATATTGTCTCCCGTGTCACGGACGTTCCGTCATAAAGATGGAAAAATATACAAGGCAATAAATAATTTTATGTTGGCATGAAATTGGATATGTGTACTAGATACATAATTCTGGATGTTGATTAATATACTAAATATAGAAATAACAGGATAACTGGGTTCTGAGTGCTGGCCTATGTAGGAAGTGACAACTAGGTTCTGGAACAAGAACTTATAATCATTGAAAGGGACGACTGTGTTATGGATGCAGGTCTATGCTATATTTAGAAAGAAACTGGGTTCTGAAGCTGCTCAATAAACTATGTTGGGGGAAAACTGCGAGAAAATAAAACATGTAGGGACAAGTAGATGCTGAATGCAGGACAATAAAACATATATGCGGACAACTGGATTCTGGGTGCAGTTCAATCGAATATGTACGGGACAACGGATTTCTTGATACAGGTCCAACAAATATGAACGGGAGGACTTTGTTCTGAATGCAGGTCAATAACATAAACAATATTTAAGGGACAAATGAGTTTTGTATATAGGGAGGTAACATTATGCTGACAGGAAAACTAGGTTCTGAACGTAAGTCAATTAAATCTAAAGGAGAAAACTGTGTTTCGGATGCAGATCCATATATCGTGAAAGGGACAACTGCGCTCTGTATGAAGGTCAATAAATTATGTTGGGACAACTAGATTCTGGTTGCAAGCCAATAAAACATATATGAAAGGACAATTGGGTTTTGAATGCAGGTCAATAAAATTGGTAAGAGCCAACTAGGTTCTGGATGCAGGTCAAATTTACGTGTAGAAACACCTTGATTCTGGATACAGGTCAATGAAATATGAAGGGGACATCTTGGTTCTGGTTGCAGGTCAATAACATTTGTAGAGGCCATGTGGAAAACTGGATTCTAGTCGCAGGTCAAAAGAATATGTACGGGGCAACTAGATTCTGGGTACACGCTGAATAGTTTGTAGGGGACAACTGAAATCTAGATGCAGGTCAATAAAATGTGTAACGGACAACATGGTTCAGGATGCAGGTCTAAACATTGTGTAATACACAACTGGGTTTTGGATGCAGGACAATAACATGTTTAAGCGACAACAGGGTTCTGTATGCTGGTTGATTACATGTTAAAACTGTTCTTAACCTTCACCAGGAATTAATTTTGATTCTGGAAGCAGGTCAATAAAATTTGTAAAGAACAACTACTTTCTGGTTGCACGTCAAAAGTAGGTAGAGGCAACTGGGGTCTGGACGCAGATTAATCAAATATGTAGAGGACAACTGCAACCTGGATGCAAGTCAAAACAAGAGCTGTCACAGAGACAGCGCGCTCGACTATTCCGCCGCTTTTCCGTGTAAGGATTGAAAAGTTTTGGCGAAACATGCATGGATCACTGTTAAATTAGATTTCAATGCAATACATGATGTTCGGAGATATTAACATAAATGTGGTTACACATAAGTGTAATAATAAAGGGTCATTATTTGCAAAACACAGTTATCTAACTTGATTATTCAATTAGGTTGGATGGTTGAGTACCATTTTATAAAGTCTCAATGCAATACATCAAGTAGTTGCTGAGATATTATCCTATGTGTGCTAACATGCAAGACCTTAACCAGAATTTCTATGTCGCATAATTAAGGGGCAAAAATATATAATATAAAAGATAGAGTTATCTTACTTGATTAAATAAGAAGGTTCAATGGTTGGGAGCCTGTGTGTAAAGTTTCAATGCAATACATGATGTATTTGCTGAAGCATGGACTTTAAAGTGGTTACATGCAAAACCTTAACCAGAATTTCTATGTTGAATAAAAAAGGGGCCATTATTTGAATTTAATGCAAATTAGAGTTATCTTACTTGGTTATTTAACTAGATTGGATGGTTGAGTACCATTTTATAAAGTCTTATAAAGGCAATTTATCCAGTAGTTGCTGAGATATTAACCCACGAGTGCTTACATGCAAAACCTTAACCAGAATTTCTGAGTCGAATAATAAAGTGCAATTATTTGCATTAAATGCAACCTAGAGTTATCTAACTTGGTAAATTAAGTAGGTTGGATGGTTGAGTACCATTGTATCAAGTCTCAATGCAATACCTCAAGCAGTTGCTGAGATATTTACCTATGTGTGCTTGCACACAAAACCTTAACCAGACTTTCTAAGTCAAATAATAAAGGCCTATTATTTGCATTAAATGCAAACTAGAGTTATCTAACTTGGTTAATTAAATAGGTTGGATGGTTGAGTATCATTGTATCAAGTCTAAATGCAATACCTCAAGTAGCTGCTGAGATATTAACCTATGTGTGCTTGCATGCAAAACCTTAACCAGAATTTCTAAGTCAAATAATAAAGGCCTATTATTTGCATTAAATGCAAACTAGAGTAATCTAACTTGGGTAATTGAGTAGGTTGGATGGTTGAGTACCATTATATAAAGTCTCAATGCAATACATCAAGTAGTTGCTGAGAAATTAACCTATGTGTTCGTACATGCAAAACCTAACTAGAATTTCTAAGTCAAATAATAAAGGGCCATTATTTGCATTAAATGCAAACTAGAGTTATTTAACTTCAACATTGCAAACAGAAAAAAACACAGGAAGACAGAAACTGGGAATTTTCCTTATTAATATTTGCACTTTTTGCCACTGGGGTTTTCCTAAAATAAGGTAGTATGGGGAAAAGGTATGTCTTAGATTAGAAACCAAATAAAAATATTTGTTTGGAGGGGTGGCGGGGGGGGGGGGGGCATTAAAAAGCATCAAACACTTGACAAAGGGAATGTTTAGAAAATACAGGGCTATTCATTCTTTTCTGTTACAGCAAAGAATGCCATACTGAAAAACATCTATAACTAGAACTGTAAGCCATAGGCTAACGAATACCCCCCACCCCTCCATGTCTAGGTTGTTTGCCCTGGAGTTAGGCCGGACAAAGCTAATTTTGCCTACAAGGGGAGATAACTCCAGTCAGGGTCATGTGACCTGTACCAAATTCACAGAGGCGAAAGTTTACAACATGGCCATTAATTTCTGAAAGTTTGATAAAGATTTGTTGAATAATAACAAAGATGAATCCCGGACAGGGCTTATTTTGCCTACTTTAACACATCAAGGGGAGATAACTCCAGTCAGGGTCATGTGACCTGTACCAAATTCACAGAGGCGAAAGTTTACAACATGGCCATTAATTTCTGAAAGTTTGATAAAGATTTGTTGAATAATAACAAAGATGAATCCCGGACAGGGCTTATTTTGCCTACTTTAACACATCAAGGGGAGATAACTCTGGTCAGGGTCATGTGACCCGTACCAATTTCACAGAGGCGCAAGTTTACATCATGGCCATTAATATCTGAAAGTTTGAAAAAGATTTGTTCAATAACGACAAAGATGAATCCCGGACAAAAAAAAAACGGACGGACAGACGGACAGACGGACAGACAGACGGACAGACGGACAACCCGATTCCAGTATACCCCCCCCCCCAAACTTTGTTTTGGGGGGTATAATTATGAAGAGTACAAAATCGCTTAGACAGAAATGCATATACTAACTGTGTATTGTTTTATGTAATTTGTTCAATGCCACAACTGAACAAAGAATGGATATTTAAATGTTGTTGTTTTTTAAAAACCCAGTTTTCCTAGTGTAATGAGCGAAACATGTATGTGTTATAGGCACACATTTTAAAGTATTAAAGTTTACTTTATAATCATTTTATCCGAGTTAAATGCCTACCAGCACAACAAACGTCACAAAATGGGCACATCCAAAGTCATAGAATGCAAATGCCATGGCTATTGAAAGTAGCAAAAAGGTTAACTTAGGCGTAACAAAACACTTAACAGTAAATTGATAGATGTAAAGCATGACATCTAACCACAAACAAATGACTTCCTTAGTCAGTTCATAAATGATGTATGCCAGCATAAAGTGCTTAATACAAAGTCATTCCAGTTGCAAAAGAATATTTCAAAATCATATTATACGTCAATAATGATTACCAAAGGGCCAAAATAAAAGACGTCAATAATGATTACCAAAGGGCCAAAATAAAAGAAGTCCAACAGCTATCATCATTTCATACAAATATCATGACTGTAAACAATGAGTTAAAGTCTTCAAAGCCAGTAAATATAAGTTGATGAAAGAAAACCATAAAAAGCAAAATACAAACTAACATTGCAACAGAAAACTTATAATCAATGATAATAATAAACCATGGATACTAACAATAGTACCTAAAACAAAATAATATAACAACAAAATAGTTAATACCTAGTTCATTGCTATAAAACAAGTATAATGACTAACAATAAAAATAACCAAAACCAAACTAACATTGCACTATATCCATTAAAGGCCACTTTATTCACAGAACATAGCTATCAAAAAAGAGCCAAAACAATTTACACAACATAATCATTCAAGGATGCATTTTACATGGTTACAAAAATAAAGCCAACACAAACTTGTAACACAATTACATTATTCAAGGTCACATCTGACACAGAATAATTGGCTACCAAAATAGAGCCAAACAAACAAACACATAATTATTTATGGTCACTTTGTAAACAGAACATCATTACCAAAATAGAGTCAAAACAAATTAATCAAAACAATATAATTAGGTCCACTGTAAACACAGAAGATGGCTATAAGAACAGACCCAAATAAATTAACACAACATAATAAGTCATGGTAACTTTATACACAGATAATGGCATAAAAAATAAGGCCAAAAACAAAGAAATATTCCAATATCAGTATTATTAAATTGCCCTTTATACACATAAAATAGTTACAAAAAGAGAGCCAGAAAACAAACTAACACAACAACAGAATTGTTCAATGTCCCTACATATATACAGAAAATGGCTACAAAAATAGAGCCAGAATAAATTAACACAACAAAATCATTATTAAAGGTTACTTCATACACAGAACATAGGGCTACGGTAAGGCAACAACATAATTATTCAATGTCACATTTTACACAGATCTTGGCTACACACAAAATTCCAAAATAAATTAATACAACTATTACAACATATTCTTTCAAGGTCACTTAAATAAACAGAAAATGGCCACCGAAATTGAGCTAATAGACAAACTAACATTACAACTGAACTATTCAATGTCATTTTAAACACTGAACAAGGCTAAAAGTCTACAGCCCAAACTAACAAAACAACTGAATTATTCAATGTAACTCTTTACAGAGAACATTACTATCAAAATATAGCCCAAAACAAACCTGAACAGCAAAATTATACTTAAAAGTCACTAAATATATATACCATGGCTACCAAAATTAGAGTATAAATACAACAACAAAGAAAAGTTCAACATAATTCTTCAACATAATTTAATGCTACTAAAAATATATAGTAACAATATAACATAAAAAACATATTTCTTTTAATTCAAGTTAAACATAGATACCAACAAAATTGCCAAAAATATAAGACAAGACAAGATAATACTTCTAAGTCACTTAATACATAGACCATATGGCTACAAAAAGAGCCAAAAACTGAATAACAATACACAATAGCTCTTTAAAGTTAATATAAATGCATTGACCATTCCTAACAAAAAGGCAAAATACAAACAAAAAGTACACCATAATTCTTCAAAATATCTTAATACATACACCATGGCTAAACACAAATATCCTAAAACAAAACATTTAAATAAACTAAAATTTCCTTACTACATAGGCCATGAATATCAAATGAAAAAGAGACAAAACAAACATCAATACAAAAATAGTTGTTTAAATTCAACTAAAGATTAGACAAGTCCCTTTAAAATAGAAAAGTCACTTAAAACATAGGCCATCACTACCAGTGCATAAACAGAACTATCAATGAAATAAAAGCAAATTTTCAATAGAACCTTTAAAAATGTAATTGGTGGCTTCTAACAAAAATAGTAAAAACCTTTTAAAACGTACAACAGCAACAATATTAAAATTTGATTAATACAGATATCATGTAAACTAACAACAAAGCCAAACATATCCTAAAAATACAACATGATTTATACACAATTACACAAAATACTGATATAGACCATGCCAACACAAAAAAGCCTAAAACAAACCAACAATAAAACCAAAGTCATGAAATACTTTAACCATGGCTAACAAAACAAATCAAAAACAAAACAAGTTGCCAGAAATATTTGGACAATTGAATGAAATATGCATGGACTGAAATGACAGCTGATTTGTCATTGGATGCATATGAGGCAGGTCATCTACTGGTCATACCTAATCTTCATGTCAAGTTTGATTTTTCTCCAAAATTGCATAAGATGCACTTTACTTATGATAACTTAAGAAGGCAAATAAATGCCCAACTAAAATAGTAACATAAAAGAAAATCATTTCTATACAAACATTTATACATCAATCCCAATCATCTGTGCATGCATTAAAAAAATATGGACAATCAGAAAACCTTTTTTCAGCTTACAGTCACACTGACCTTGACCTTTGACCCACTGACCTCAAAATCAATAGGGTTCATCTGCTGGTCATGACCAATAAGCCTACCTAGTATGAGGTCCCTGGGTCAAAGCGTTCTCAAGTTATTGATCGGAAACCGTTTTTCATGTTAAGGTCACACTGACCTTGATCTTTGACCCACTGACCTCAAAATCAATAGGGTTCATCTGCTGGTCATGACCAATACACCTACCAAGTATGAGGTCCCTGGGTCAAAGCGTTCTCAAGTTATTGATCGGAAACCGTTTTTCATGTAAAGGTCACACTGACCTTGACCTTTGACCCACTGACCTCAAAATCAATAGGGTTCATCTGCTGGTCATGACCAATAAGCCTACCTAGTATGAGGTCCCTGGGTCAAAGCGTTCTCAAGTTATTGATCAGAAACCGTTTTTCATGTTAAGGTCACACTGACCTTGACCTTTGACCTCAAAATCAATAGGGTTCATCTGCTGGTCATGACCAATACACCTACCAAGTATGAGGTTCCTGGGTCAAAGCGTTCTCAAGTTATTGATCGGAAACCGTTTTTCATGTAAAGGTCACACTGACCTTGACCTTTGACCCACTGACCTCAAAATCAATAAGGTTCATCTGCTGGTCATGACCAATAAGCCTACCTAGTATGAGGTCCCTGGGTCAAAGCGTTCTCAAGTTATTGATCGGAAACCGTTTTTCATGTTAAGGTCACACTGACCTTGACCTTTGACCCACTGACCTCAAAATCAATAGGGTTCATCTGCTGGTCATGACCAATACACCTACCAAGTATGAGGTTCCTGGGTCAAAGCGTTCTCAAGTTATTGATCGGAAACCGTTCTTCATGTAAAGGTCACACTGACCTTGACCTTTGACCCACTGACCTCAAAATCAATAGGGTTCATCTGCTGGTGATGACCAATACACATACCAAGTATGAGGTCCCTCGGTCAAAGCGTTCTCAAGTTATTGATCGGAAACCATTTGGTATTCCGACCGACCGACCGACAGACAGACAGACCGACCGACCGACCGACCGACATGTGCAAAACAATATACCCCACTTTTTTCAAAAGGGGGCATAATAAAAACACAACAGAATTCTTTAAAGTCATTCATTACCAATCATATACCATGGCCACC
The DNA here is from genome assembly GCF_026914265.1 of Mya arenaria. Taxonomy (NCBI): domain Eukaryota; kingdom Metazoa; phylum Mollusca; class Bivalvia; order Myida; family Myidae; genus Mya; species Mya arenaria. Next base: position 1,207,274 of record NC_069136.1, on the reverse strand, counting down.
AAAATAAGAGTCAAAAAGTTAAGTGTATAATTATGCATAGATCATAACTACTAACAAAAAGGAAAAACAAGCTTATTTTAAACAGAAGAATTCAAACAGGCAAAACAACAACAGCACAAACAATACAATGCTACTCTACAAAGACACTGAATATACCATCGCTACCAATACAGAGTCAAACCCTATCAATAAAACACAATTTCTACACACTAGGTAACATATACACCATAGCTACCATCAAAAGAGCCAAAGACAAACTAACAATTCAAAATAAATCATAGAAGTCACCGTTTACCATGGTTACCTAATAAAGAATCAACAACACAGTCCAAAATACTTTAATGACACTTGAAACATATACCATGGCTTCTTTTAACAGAGCCACATTATCCTATTAGTAACAATTCCAAAAAAATCTTCCAAGTCACTTATTGTAAAAAAACATGGCTACCAAAAGAGAGTCAATAACTACAAATAAAATAGTGAATACATAAACCATGGCTACTATAAAAAGAGCCAAAAGAAATCTAACAATACTCTATCAATCTTAGAAGCCAGTTAAAACCATGGTTACCAAAAAAAATTTAGAAATTTGTTTTAAAAAAAAATATCAACACAACACAATTCTGCAACACCTTGTATACAAATGAATGGCTACCTCAGACTGAGAAAAATCAATGTATTAGTAACAAGTCAACATTATTCTTAATAAGTCTCTTAATACATATTATATGGCTACTATTATGAGCAAAAAATACAAATAAAATACCATTCTTCAAAACCATTTAATATGTTAACAATGGCTACCATAAATCAAGCCAAAAACAAACAAACAACATATCTTCACAAAGAAATTTAATATGTTGACCATGGCTACCAAAAAGAAGCCAAACATTGACAATAAAAACAAATTCTTAATTAAGAAGCAAAAACAAACTAGCAATAAGTAGCTTTATAACCAAATAAGATAAAAAAAAAAAACTCACAACAAAACCAAGTTCTTTGGTGACAATTTATGCATGTAACATGGATATCAAAACAAGGAAAAAATAACAGGCAATACATCACAATTCTTCAACATCTCCTAATACTTATACATAAAAACACTTAAAACAAATTAACAATACAGTTGAATTCTTCAAAATCAATAAACACAACAGCATTGGCAAAAGGCTTCCAATAATTAGCCTAACACTAACAACACATCACATTTTTTTAAATCACTTATTACATAAGACCTAGCTACAATTAAAAAAAGGCAATAAAAAACTAAAATAGCCAAATCTATTTGCACAACGAAATCCTCAAAACCACAAATACATAAACACATTGGCTATGGTTCAAATAGGCAAAAACAAAATAAGAATACATAATAAATATCCACGTCCACTCATAAATTGGCTACTAAAACCAGTCCAAAACAAACTAACCGTACAATTCTCAAAATCACAAATACAAAAATGATGGCTACAGTAGAAAAAAAATAATACCAAATAAATCTCAATGTCTTGTAGTAAACAATAGCTACCAAAAAATGAGCAAACACTCATAACATTACAACAAATGCATAGCAATGAATAGTAAAATACAAACAACAAATGGCTAGCAATAAATAGCAAAATACATACAACAAATGGCTACCAATAAAAAGCAAAATACAAACAGCAACTGGCTAGCAATAAATATCAAAATACATACAAAAAATGGCTAGCAATAAATATCAAAATACAAACATCAAATGGCTAGCAATAAATATCAAAATACAAACAGCAACTGGCTAGCAATAAATAGCAAAATACTAAAAACAAATGGCTATCAATAAATAGCAAATACAAACAACAAATGGCTAGCAATAAATAGCATATACAAACAACAAATGGCTAGCAATAAAAAGCAAAATATAAGCGACAATGGCTACCAATAAATAGCAAAATACATACAACAGATGGATACCAATTAATAGCAAAATACAAACAACAAATGGCTACCAATAAATAGCAAATACAAACAAAAAATGGCTAGCAATAAATAGCACAATACTAAAAACAAATGGCTAGCAATAAATAGCATATACAAACAACAAATGGCTACCAATAAAAAGCAAAATATAAGCAACAATGGCTACCAATAAATAGCAAAATACATAGAACAGATGGATACCAATAAATAGCAAAATACAAACAACAAATGGCTACCAATAAATAGCAAATACAAACAAAATATGGCTAGCAATAAATAGCACCATTCTAAGAATAAATGGCCACCAATAAAAAAAAAATACAAACAACAAATGGCTACCAATAAATAGCAAAATACAAACAACAAATGGCTTTCAATAAATAGCAAATACAAACAACAATTGGCTAGCAATATATAGCAAATTACAAACAACAATTGGCTAGCAATATATAGCAAATTACAAACAACAAATGTCTACCAATAAATCGCAAAATACAAACAACAAATGGCTAGCAATTAATAGTCAAAAACAAACAACAAATGGGTAGCGATAAAAAGCACAATACTAAGAATAAATGGCTAGCAATAAATAGCAAATACAAACAACAAATGGCTACTAATAAATAGCAAAATACAAACAACAAATGGCTACCAATAAATAGCAAAATACAAACAACAAATGGCTAGCAATAAATAGCATAATACAAAACAAAAATTGCTTGCAATAAATAGCAAAATACTTACAACAAATGGCTACCAATAAATAGCAAAATACAAACAACAAATGGCTACCAATCAAAAGCAAATACAAACAACAAATGGCTACTAATAAATAGCAAAATACAAACAACAAATGGCTTTCAATAAATAGCAAATACAAACAACAATTGGCTAGCAATAAATAGCAAATTACAAACAACAATTGGCTAGCAATATATAGCAAATTACAAACAACAAATGTCTACCAATAAATCGCAAAATACAAACAACAAATGGCTAGCAACTAATAGTCAAAAACAAACAACAAATGGGTAGCGATAAAAAGCACAATACTAAGAATAAATGGCTAGCAATAAATAGCAAATACAAACAACAAATGGCTACTACTAAATAGCAAAATACAAACATCAAATGGCTACCAATAAATAGCAAAATACAAACAACAAATGGCTAGCAATAAATAGCATAATACAAACAACAAATGGCTACTAATAAATAGCAAAATACAAACAACAAATGGCTACCAATAAAAAACAAAATACAAACAACAAATGGCTACCAATAAAAAGCAAAATACAAACAAAAAATGGCTACCAATAAAAAAACAAAATACAAACAACAAATGGCTACATATAAATAGCAAAATGGCTTTCAATAAATAGCAAAAACAAACGCCAAATGGCTACCAATAAATGGCAAAAAACAACAAATGGCTACCAATAAAAAACAAAACACAACAACAAATGGCCAGCAATAAATAGCAAAATTCAAACAACAAATGGCTACCAATAAAAAACAAAACACAACAACAAATGGCCAGCAATAAATAGCAAAATACAAACAATAAATGGCTACCAATCAATAGCAAAACAAAAACAAAAATGGCTAACAATAAATAGCAAAATACTAACAACAAATGGCAACCAATAAATAGCAAAATACAACAAATTGCTACCATAAAAACAAAATACAAACATCAAATGGCTAGCAATAAACAGCAAAATACAAACAATTAATGGCTACCAATAAAAAGTAAAATACAAACAACAAAATAATGGCTATCAATAAATAGCAAAATACAAACAACTAATGGCAACCAATAAAAAACAAAATACAACAACAAATGGCTAGCAATAAATAGCAAAATACAAACAACAAATGGCTAGCAATAAATAGCAAAATACAAACAATTAATGGCTACCAATAAATAGCAAAACACAATCAAAACATGGCTACCAATAAATAGCAAAATACAAACAACAAATGGCAACCAATAAATAGCAAAATACAAACAACAAATGGCTACCAATAAATAGCAAAATACAAACAACAAATGGCTATCAATAAATAGCAAATACAAACAACAAACAGCTAGCAATAAATAGCAAAATACAAACAACAAATGGCTAGCAATAAAAAAAATACAAACAACAAATGGCTTGCAATAAACAGAAAAATACAAACAACAAATAACTACCAATAAAAAGCAAAATACACACAAAAAATGGCTACCAATCAATAGAAAAATACTAACAACAAATGTCTACCAATAAATAGCAAAATACAAACAACAAATGGCTAGAAATTAATAGTCAAAAACAAACAACAAATTGCAAGCAATAAAAAGCAAAATACTCACAATAAATGGCTCGCAATAAATAGCAAAATACAAACAACAAATGGCTACCAATAAATAGCAAAATACAAACAACAAATGGCTAGCAATAAATAGCAAAATACTAAAAACAAATGGCTAGCAATAAATAGCAAAATACAAACAACAAATGGCTAGCAATAAATAGCAAAATACTTACAAAAAATGGCTAGCAATAAACAAAAAAATACAAACACCAAAATGCTACCAATAAATATCATAATACAAACACCAAATCCCTTGCGATAAATAGCAAAATACAAATAAAAAATGGCTAGCAATAAATACCAAAATACAAACAACAAATGGCTAGTGATAAATAGCAAAATACAAACAACAAATGGCTAGCAATAAATAGCAAATTACAAACAAGAAATGGCTACCAATAAAAAGCAAAATACTTAAAACACAACACTTTTTAAACATCACTAAATACATTTAAATATGGTTATAACAAAATGAGTCCAAAACAAACCAGCAACACATTAATCATCAAAATATATTCATGATGGCCAGTTTATACAAAAGCATTGCTACAATAGAACCAACAAAACCAAACTAACAATACAAGAGATTTCTTCAAAGTCAGTTTTTACATGGACCAGTTGGCCAATAACAAAATACTTTAAAGTAACTTAATACATTAACCTTGGGATACAGTTATATGATTAAAAAAATATCAATACCTGACAAATATTCAAAACAGATTAAAGCAGAAACCAAAATATGACCCAAAATAAACTATCAATAAATTAAAATTCTTAGTCAACTTTGACAAAAAGAGCCAAAATCTAGCAAACAATAGTGCATTTTAAGTATTCAAAATTACTTCATACAGACCATTGCTACAAAAATTCCAAAACAATACATAATCCTTCAAATTAAATACAATTAGAATGGCTTAGTAAGACAAAACACAAGTTTAAGTTCCAACAGGATTCTACAATGTTACAATAATATAGATAAATCTTAGCTTAAAAAGAGCCAATTACTAAAACATATTTCATTAAATGAACAACACCAATATATTAATTGAAAGTCAGTTTAGACATACAGCTGCCCAAATTAACACAATGCACAATGAAACAGAATGTTTCAAAGTCACTGAGAATATACATGTGTATACATTATACAAACAGAGCCAAAAACAAACCAAATTTACAACAGAATATTTCAAAGTTACTCAATACAGAAAATCACGGCTAAAAGAGAGGCAAAACAGACTAACAATAATACATTAAGGTAAAAGATATCTGATTAAATAAATTATGGCTTTTTACAAAATAAGTAAAATGAAAACAGAAGGATTAAGAAGTACTAAACAAAATAGTCCAACAGAACTCATACAATTATCACCAAACAAAATTATACCATGATAGCAAAAACATGCAAAACATAATGTACAATACTACAGAATGATTAATAGACATATCAAATGTACAAATATTAATATACATATCATGGCTTCAACCAAGAAGAGCCAAAAAAGCTATGGAAACAATAGAATGGTTAATAGTTACAAACTAAGTGTTACACAACAATTATTCAAACACACTAAATAACACACATTTCATGGTTAACAATGGAGGGGAACACCAACTGACAATACAACAGATTGCTTAAGTTATGTAATACATAGACCATTCTGCAAACTGGCGCCGAACATTTTTTATATATTTAAGGTCATCATGAGCAATGACCTTTTTCCTATTGACCTAAAAATTATAAGTGGGCATCTACTGACCATGTACAATGTGCATACCAAGTTTAAAGACTGTGCAATTTATAGTTCAACATAAGTGATAGAGAGCAATAGAATAATGCAGACACACAGGTCACCCCCTGACAAAGAAATCCCAATGTAGCCATACTTTGTAGGTGACATAAATAGGTCAAATCAATTGCAAATTTTTGTTAAAAGTTCTTGACTAGATGTAAGTCCTATCTTGACTGAAGTTCTTGACTAGATGTAAGTCCTTTTTTGACTGAAGTTCTTGACTAGATGTAAGTCCTTTCTTGACTGAAGTTCTTGACTAGATGTAGGTTCATTCTTGTGTGAAGTTCTTGACTAGATGTAGATCCTTTCTTGAATGAAGTTCTTGACTAGATGTAGGTTCATTCTTGTGTGAAGTTCTTGGCTAGATGTAAGTCCTTTCTTGACTGAAGTTCTTGACTAGATGTAAGTCCTTTCTTGACTGAAGTTCTGGACTAGATGTTGGTTCATTCTTGTGTGAAGTTCTTGACTAGATGCAGATCCTTTCTTGAATGAAGTTCTTGACTAGATGAAGGTCCTGTAGTTTATCACTTGCTCGTTAACTATGACATAATGTAACTAACATTGTACTTTACACAAGCATTCTATGAAATACCGTGAGTCCCAAATATAACAATGAATCAATGCATCCTGTTGATGCACATGTTTAAATATAATCTGACCGTATGCAAGAATATTCATGTGGTTAACCCGATTAACTCACTCACTATGTATGCATTTATTGTGCTTCATTAAAAGAACATACAGTTAGCTTGAATTGTTAGGAGAACTATTTTTATTGGATGTTGTGATTGTAATCAGTTTTGGTACTACTTTGATTATTCAAATTCGCTAACGGCAATCCAATCAAAATACAGCATATGAATACATTACGTCAGTGAACCCTCAGATGCGGCTTGAAAATGCAGACATCGCGATTATGGCTATGAACTAGGCCACAAGTGCCCTAGTCCAAAAATCATGGGTCTTCAGTGAAAACAATTGGAAAGGACACATGATGAGCCGCAAAATGATTCGCTGAATACTTATGTAATACAATTACATGAAGTGCATATCACAAAGACATCATTCACTGGTTACTTTTTAAGAAATTGGAAATGAAAAGACTTCAATTAACTTCATAAACCAATACATTATTCCTCAAAAACATTTCGTAAATGTGTTAACAACTCTGATGTCTGACTCATGCACTTGAACTGCCACAAGCACAGAGGTGTTACAGTGGCATAAACAGACTAGAAATATGTCCATAAATGTGCCATTATTTTCTCCTTTCTCAATATAATCCAATGTGTATTAAGATTATGAGTTCCACAACATAAGAGCAGTTGGAAACAAAATCCGAGGTGCACAAGTTCATAACATTGCCCTACGGTTTGTTGACTATTGGTGAAAAATAGTTTATGCAACACAAGTCCAACAATTTCAATTTTTGCTAATTAAAGGGCCAAAACTCTGGTTTTACAAAGTGCAGCAGTAAACGAAGCCCCAGGTGCAAGAGTCGATTACCCCATTACCTTTCCCCCATGGTTTCATAACTCTAGGCAATATAGTTTTAGATTTTTTAGTGACACAAGTTTACATAAATATTACAGATTCGAAGACTCATAGACAGACAGATCCACGGATATTTTTTTTTTTTTTTGGGGGGGGGTGCATAATAATATGACAGCATACTTGACGATAGAAGTGTGGTACAAGGAGCAATTTGTTGTTAAGGTCATGGGTATATATATATGGTTATATACATTTCTTATTTGTGTAAAAAATACTCGGATGATATGATGCCAAAATTTGATATTATTCAAAACTTAATTGTAAGAGCAATATTTGTTATTCACTTTCATTTAGTTTGAAAAACAGAAGGACAATTCAAGAAGAAAGGGTGTCTGTGGTTATGTTTGGAAGAACAGAGAAGATTTCTGCTGGGCAGGTTTAAGGTATGTAGTGCCTGTGGCAACATTTAGAAGAAGAGCTTTAAAATACCTGATGGCAGAAATAGGATGCCTGTGGCTATATCCGGAATTATAAGACTGGATTCTAGTGATCAAGGCCTATTGCGGAAGAAAACTCAGAAATCTGATTATGGCCAAATGGCATACATGCCATATCCCCCGGAGGGGGATAAAATCCCCCGGAATTTCGACCCATCCCCCGGTCTCCCGGAGGGGGATGAAAATCCTCCGGAATTAAAGTGTTTAAAATTACGCAAATTTATCACAGGGTTTAATTATATATGCCTGTTTACAGTTATAATGCCCTTCCTGTCTTGAAGCTTAATTGGATTATCAACTGATGGTGTGTTTTAACAACACCTTTTGGGTGACACTAATAAATCAGCAGGGCACATTTCATGTATTGTTTTGATTGAAACTGACAGAATTTGCGTAAGAAATGTCAATTAGACTGGTCAGATAAAAGGACGATTTTCATTGGTTAAAACTATAATTTTATCCAATCAGAGAGGATGTAACAAATTAAAGCGTTCTTCATAACATGTGTCATTGTCATCAAAAGGATTGATAATTAAAATGTGACAGTAAATTATTCATTAAAGAAAAGGATTAAAATAACTAATAGACAATGCTGTTCTTTGTTATGCCTCACTAATATGTTTACATACATGACATTGACATATGTTTACACACATGACATTGACCTTCATCGCAAATATCGGAAAATAACAGAACTTCCAGAAGAGAAACTGAAAGTAGACAATTCGGATGAAATGACTTTTATTTATTTATTATGGTGGTGATGTATTTATTTTTTGATCAATGCCAAAAGAAGATATGTTTATGAACTTAAACAATAAATTATGCATTTGCTTTTTATCAGAAGCAAACAAATCTGACTATTTGGGAATTGAAATGAAAAATATTGATAATTCATTCCATTCTCTCTATTAGTCTGAAAGTCATCATTTATGATCATAGGCAGCAGATTTTGTATCCAATTTTAGAGGAAGGTAAGCCCATTAAATTGTCTCTGAAACATATTTTTCTGTGAAGTATTCTATTTTGCAAGTGAGTGATTTTATTATGCAATATGGTTGTGTCTCATAAAAATATAGATGAAGTGCTGGAAAAAGGGGTAAACAAGGTGAATTGGCATGTGTGTCATGCCCGTAATGCTACATGGCGATGATGAAAATCCCCTGGTATGTGACCAAAATCCCCTTAAATTCTGGACATAATCCCCTCAGGAGCCTTTCAAAATTATGGCAATTTGTTTTTTTTCGTACTTGCGTCTTAAAATACTTTGAAATTTTGCTGAATTAGACCTGCTAAAAAATCCCCCTGAATACTACCAAAATCCCCCTGAATTTTCAGACTTTTGAACAAATCCCCCTGAATGGTCTCCAGAAAATATGGCATGTATGAAATGGTGAAAGGCAGAGTTAGACCTAAATTACCACAAATCAGTTTTAATATTTCTTTCTTTTTCAGATACTCATGCTTCCATCTTTCAAATTAGCAAAATTGCTTTACATCATTATCATGTTGTGCATTTTTAATGGAGAATTCTTCAAGAACATGTTCACATATTTTCATGATTACATACATCTACAATTTACTTAAGTTACTTTTGTACTTACATTCATGTCATGACTAGATCATACCACAGTTCCTGTTGACCCAAGTAATGTCCCTTCTCTGGTCAGGCTCATGTTGTTAGCCTGGTTCATGTTGATCAGATCATGTTAAGGGCTCATGTTGATCAGATCATGTTAAGGGCTCATGTTGATCAGATCATGTTAAGGGCTCATGTTGATCAGATCTTATTTTGGTTGTGCTTCTGTGATTGGTTCCATTAGTTTGTCTGAAAGGGTGAAACATTTTTGTCACGTTTTATTTCAAAATCATGTTAATGTTTGTTTCAAAAACATTTAATGTCAAATATCCCACTGCAGATCAGCCTTAAAGGGACTGACACTCATGTTTTTTTACCATTAATGCATCCGTATGTTTTATAAACGCTTAAATTTTAAATATTTTACTCTTTGATACCGAAAATGCAGAAAAAATATATTCAATTTATAAAAAAGATTCTACTTTTAGTGGGGTGTGAACCCATGCCGGTACACCCCAGGGAAAATAGGAAAACTGACAACAACACTTTATGCCCACAATGACTTATACACAAACATAAGGATAACTTAACCCATTAGCCTTTTGACTTCAAAGACGATATTTGAGTATATATCAACATTTGTTGAAGGTTTCCAGCCATCAGTATTCTAGTTTTAAACACTCAAAATGATTTGCCACTCTTGATTATGTCATAAAAAAGTTCATTTTACAAGAACATGAGTGACTTTCATTTGAAACATGAGACCTAGGTCAACTTATTATGCAGACAATTTTCACAATGCTGTTGACCATGACCTTGACCTTTCATCTACTAGCTCCCAAAACATAACTATACGGATCATCATCTGATCATTGGCAACCCGCCCAATATTTCATGATCCTAGATGAAATTGTTCTAAAATTATTCTGCAGACGATGTTGTTCTAACATTGTTAACCTTTGACCTAGACCTTTGACCCTTAAAACACTAGGGATCAGCTACTGGTCAAGGGTGACCTTCCGTTGAATTTGTTGGTCATAGCCAAAACTTTTTTTATTTATTGAGCAGACAATGTTTTAATAAATCAAAGTCACATGTAACTTTTAACTGTGAACATGACCCTTGATATGATGTCCCTGAAAACTGATTTTGTTCATCCCATGAATCATCTTCTGGTCAAACAAAACGAAAGTTAATTTGGCCTATGTCAAACTGTTCTTGAGTTTTTGGCAGTGAATGTTGGTTTTTTATTATGCTGATGACCATGATCATGACAGTAGTGGTCTCTGATATCCTCTGCAGAATCTGATAAGCCTCGCCTACCAGCTAGTCGTCAGCGAATAGCTTTCACTGCATTATATTCATGTATTTCAAGAATGATAGTTGTTGTTAAACTGTTGTACAGAATAAACCTAGTATACAAGTCCCGTTTTGGGTCTGACTTACTCCTTTACATATACACACACATATATATATATATATATATATATATATATATATATATATATATATATATATATATATATATATATATATATATATATACTTAATGTTCTTATAATACATAGCACTGAACATTACAATGACCTTTGAGGCTATGACCCTAGAAACAATAGGGCATTTGCAGACATATATCCAAAAATCTTCTTTGGATGGTGACTCAAACTCCCCGATCAAAGGAGATTAGTGACCTGTGTGGATTAATAAGAGAAGAGTTTCAAAATTTATTGAAGTGATGATTAATGGGTTTTCTCAAAATTAATTAAATTGTTTTGTTTTCCACAAAGGAAATAAGCAGGCTATGATAGCTCACTGTAACACAACATTTCTGAGCATGACATATATAGATGGAAAACTTAGAGACAAGCTAAAAATCTGCCAGGATAAAAATATAAGGTAAATTCCGTCAGGAAATCAGGAACATACCAGATATATGATTTTGTTGGCTTATTGGACAAATAATAAAATCAAATAAGACAACGATAATATATCATTTAATCGAAATAATGGATAGTGTATTTCACACTAAATAATTATATTGCTTGGAAAATAAATTAATACTTACCTTCTAATAGCAACTGTGATGTAAGGTAATTTATCTTCAACAAAAAAATACTTCTATACCTAAATAAACGAAAATCATTCTCAGCCTGTTTTTTTTCAGTTTTTGATCTAAAAAAAAATGCACGTGTATTCGTTTAAATCTGACTTGTTTACATGTGCATAAATTTATGGTTATTTTCTTAAATAATTGCAGCAATTAAAGTCAACGCACTATTTAAACCATGTAATTATATACCTTTTTGCGAAAACTGCTTTTAATAAAAACAATCTCAAACTCTGCAATGCCGCTGCCATTTTTTAAGAATTTCGAATTGAATGTTCGTCATCGTCAATAATATTGTTCAAACTCCTACGCACTTATCTCCCCTTAAAATATACTTTAAGGAAACACTTCATCATTGTCAATCTCCTTCCATGTCTTATGAAATATGAACGTTTACAGTTCATAACAGAAAATTTAAACAATATGCTAATTGAAGATGAAGTGGAAGCTATCTTTATCCATATTTAATACTGTATGCATGCTTGGATCAATAATATTGATGCAGACTGCAGAAACTGCTGAACAGCTTCAGTTAGCATCAACGCTTTATCTGAGTACTGCAAGCTTTGGAACCTTTAAGTCAATACAAATAAAACCAAAGTTGTAATATTTTGGACAATCAAAAACGGTTTGCGTATTTCTCCTGAGTTTGACTTGGGGGCAATATTCTTTGTCATCGTTTTTATTTAGATTTACCACAATTAAAACATCCCGGAACGATAAAGGCCGTCAAACCTTCTTCTTTTCTGTTATACGAAAATCAAGAAAGCTACCAGAAATTTTAATCTAATTAAATTTGTCTGATACTATGATCACTCGTATATTGTCGTATGGGTGTGAAGTGTGAGGTGTTGAAGATATAAGTATTATTGCTAGATTTTAATTAAGGTACCTCGATAATTGAAGCAGATTTCACCAAATATTATGATTTATGAGGATTTTATTTAGCTTTCAATTGAACTAGTTTAAAAAAATAACAGTGTAAGTATGATTATTTTGTTTCACATATTTAAACCAATTACTTCTTAGTTAAAAAATGGAAATCATTAGTATAAAAGCCAGGTAATTGGATTTCTAATACTTAATGTAGTTGTGAATTATTTTAAGGATTTTCATTCTACATAATGGTGAACATACATTTCTTTTCGTTTTCAGGTGAAATGATGAAGTGTTAGACAGTATGAATATATACATCGATTTAACAATATATTTTTAAATGCTAGTCACCATAACAAAGTAACCTAAAACGAAACCAAATTATTTTGCGCCCGGAGCAGTCAAGAAAGAAAACAAACTCGGTATAAACTTTCAAAAGTACAGAGACATCGTGATTCAACAATGATTGTGCTATGCAGGGGGGGCTTATTTACCCTCGCCATCGGGTTATACCCATTCGGCGAGCACAGCACTGTGCTATGCAATGTGATGATGTTGTTTTTATAACGCTTCTGGTTGGGGGGGGGGGGGGGTCCGATCATAGCCTTAATTCATTCACTTAAACATATTTAAATTTTGAAACTGTATATAGTTACGACCCCTCATATAAAGAGAAAATACTGGACCAGGGGTTTCATATCTTTGAATAGAAAGTTTATTATGTATTAGTATTATTTTTTCGAACATGCATATTGCAATGGAGAAAATTCGGGCGAGGTCCGGTAATATTATATAATAAAAAATACGTACATAATAACACATAATTATAAAATCACAATACAGACAATCATAGTAACTCTCTCTCTCTATTTGCACATGAAAAAAACAACATGTGCGGGGGAGGGAATAATGTCATCACACTCTGTAGTTTTGTTGGTGTTGTAATATTGAAAAAGTCGGGCATTTACAATACAAATTAATGGTGGATGCGTGATATTAATCGTGTTCAAGAGCGATGCCAAACGGGGTCTCGTGTGACAGTGATATACACAGTCCCACGTTAAATAGGCAGTGTAGCTCTAAGCAGTGTTACATCCTGTATGTTCAATATGAATGTACATGTATGCCTCACAGCATAACATAACCGCTACCATAACACAGGCCCACACCCAAACGCTCGTTTCATAGGATCATAGTACAACCTTGTGATCGGAGGATTTTAGACAGGCATCAAAGTTCATTTGAAAAAAAAATCAAGTATATAACGTCACGGACCTGTAATAAATGTCAGGAAATGTGGTAAGACTCCCACACAATGTATACACTCCTCCTCTATTAACATAATTTTCCTTCCTTTTACTGCTGACAGCATTAAAGGCCTAGTTTAAGGAATGTTAGGCATGATAATCCCCTGCTGTGCATCTCCTGCTAATTGCACTGGTGTCACAGTAGGGGCCAATTTCCTGTGTATTCGTTTATTGGCTCAGGGCCTTTTAGGGTCCATTTCTATAATCAAACTTCTAAAAATTCACAGCAGGATACTCAGATCAGAGATCTGATAAGAGGGACCAAGGCAAGTAGAATAAGATCAATAAACAGAGGTTGTGTACTCTACACAGTTGTTGTTGTTGTTTTTGGCGTGTGTGTGTGTGGGGGGGGGGGTCACTTATAGAAGGCTTAAACTAGGCCTTTAACGTGACCCTTGGACAAAAAATGCACTCGGCGTAGAGGTCAAACCAACGACGACCGAGACACTAGCACCGTGCTCTAGATAACCAACAGAGCTAACCTTATTGTTTGTTATCACCACACACACTTCATCTTTTTCCCGGATTGCGAAAATATTGTCAATATCAGTACCGTCTGTCAGTAATCACCGTTGTCTATTGTCACAAATGTACGCCCCACATCCAATCCACACGTAGTGTTGGCAAAACAGCAACTGTACATAAGTACGAAAGGACCGAAGGGAAGTATCATGTCTGATGAAGTTGCTCATCAAGGGAGGTGACTATTAATACTGTTGTGTGGTGGTCTCATTGTGAAAAGTGTTGTGTGCTGCATCAATCGCGAAAGTTCTAGCGACGAAGTTCTAGAAGTAATGTTTATTATGTTTTATTAATCTTGTATTTTTAATTTATTATAGGACAGTTGATGATTAAATATATGCAACATTGTATGTGTATTTATAAAGAACAGTTTTATCGACAATGGAATGTATGTATAGAAATCTACACAAGATACAAGTATTTAGGATGTTGTTTAATTCGGACAGCACCGGCTCAATCGAGTCAATGGACAGAAGACAAATTTTGCAATTCTAAAAATAAAATAAAAAATAAAAATGTACATCAGATAAAGCAATGTTTTATTCAAAATATCGAATGACTTTTATCAAGAAAAACACCACATCTGAATGTGACATTTATACCCTATCCTGATCTGCACTTTATGATACTTGATTGATAGTATTTTAAAATGTTAATTTAACTTTTAACTTGCCGAATCTAAAGTTTATATTACGAAATAGTTATCCCAATATAATGAGAATTTGTTTTTATATGGTCACTTTATCATTGTGACAGATATATTCTGCGCAAGTGCATAAACGTTTGTCCTGGCTAACTTGAACAATACAGCACTACAGGTAATGATGGAGGCCATTCTGATTCTGTCTTAGTCGTAACCCACAAGTGCTTAGCCCACAAGCGCATAGCAGGGGGCTAGTGATTTTGGTTTCGGGCTATTGGGAATTCCTTGATGATAACCCGATAAGGCTGGTGCTTTTTCAATGATAGTATCGCGGAACAACGGGTTTTCGACCGCCTAAGGATTATTTACATTTTAATCATAAATAAGTGATAATAAAAAATAAATGTTTGTGTGTACCATTTAAAGCAATCATTCATCTTTCAAAAAACAAAAAAATAAAATATATTTTAATCGTCTTTTGTTTACATTTTGAATCAAAAATGGCGGCTGTCACATGTTGTATTTTACCTAGATACAACATGCTTTCGACCATGACCTTTAACTTTACTTCGCAACAAAAGTTTGTGCACAATATTTTTTTATTTTAATTTGTATAACTTGTTTAAACTGTTTAATGTATTTTATTTAAAAAAAAAAGTAATTAAATATTTACATATTTGCCATACAGTCACTTTTTGGTTACTTATCACCACAAGAGAGGCAAAGGAATGCATCATCCCTTCTAATGGCTTTCACATGGGTACAAAATGATAAATTCACCCATCATGAACCCTGTTATCACTGGTCCAACTCTGAATGAGCCTCATATGGCCTGCCTAAGCTGCAATATGTTGTCAATATTAAAAATGACAAATTGGTGTTGTTTCAAGTATAACTTAAGTTTTTTTAACGCTCCCATTCCCATGCTTTTTCAAATGAAGTTTTCTGACAGTTCTACTGTTATGGTTAACAATTGGAGCTTATTTTTACTGGAAGTGACGCAAAATATAAGTGTTTTACCCATTTTCAGGAGGCGGTCGAAAATAGGTTGTGGTCGAAAATAGGTTGTTCCGGATTAACTAAATCTCATTTTTAACAATAAAACTGGCAAAAATCCTATAATTTTCTCAACAAAATGACTTTTCAAATGTCCGCTAGACAACTCCAAATTAATCTATTCTGTTCTATGTATTTTCAAGAAAAAAAATGGGCCAAGCAAGCGAAAAAAAATAATTTAAAACTTTTTTCCCTTTCAAAGAAATAACTAAGTGGCGAAAGGTGATTAAAAACTACATTCTGAAGGCTAGTGAAAAGTTGTATATATTATCTACCTTCACATATGTAAAACACATTTTACTCTGATGTATGCAAGTTTTGTGAGCATATTATCTTTATTTATACAGCATAAAATCAAAAAATCATAGCAGTAGTTTACTAAGTCATGAACAGTGCATTTAAAATTGAAAATAGTTGTACTTTTTTGTTGTATACAGAATGTCAAACCACCTTGTATTAAAGTTTTATACATTGTTATACACAGAAGTTCAGATAAGGAAAAAAATAGATGTTGTGCACCAGCAGCCTTTGTTAAAGACCCAGGGCACGAGGATATGTAATCTGAACATTGTTACAAGACCGACTAATCTACTTCTCTTACATTCCACTTGTAAATTGAGTCAAAAGCTGATGTTGATGACACAGCATTTTACCTCAGGAGTCGGTAGTAGTCCATATAAACAGAAGGTCAACTGTCAATCACTGGGCAGATTTTCAGGACAGTCAATATTATTATTGTGTCCAGAGTTTGAATCATGGTAAAATCCTTTTGGACTTTTTTCACTCCAAATTCTCAAGTACAATCTGTTTACTGCAATGATTGGTAAATTATGCCCATCTAATTTCTTGCCTTGTTGATGTCCCAAGAAGCAGAAAATATTATGAAACTGCTTTATCATCCTCGGTTGATCCGGAAGTCTATGATGGAATATTAACAATAACAAATTGGAATTTTGTATCATATTGCAATTCGACTTATCATGACTAACAGGAGATTATATTCCATTTACTTTTCAAGAAATACTACTAAAAAAATCAGTCTCGGCAAAATTCTAGGTGCGGGCGCAAAAAAAATGTACTTTTTTGCATTTCGGAAAAAGAGGAGTGGTAAATCCGCAAACAACAAATCAATTTGTTGTGGCGTTATTGATTATTTTTATACAGAACAATGACATCATGAGTCTTTGTGTACATCATATCATCTGAATTACTTAAACGCTGAAAGATAGACCTAGGCTTTGATAATTTTCAATTAGGGGCCAAGCATAATGTTTTGTATGGTAATGATTGCCAAGAATTCTGCATCCTGGAGAGTGGATCAGCACATGAACTGTCAGAAAGTCACATTAAGGCATCCAATGCTCTTTATGCTAAATATTTATGTCCTATATGGGATATACAGGTTGCTGGAAACCATATTTGGGCTCAAGCTTCGCTTAAGCTTTGCTTTTATCCAATATGGTTTCCTTTGCCCGGTATATCCCATCTTGGGATACCTACTATCCCTGTAACTTAAATTAATTATTGAATAAATAAATATTGATCAACCAACAAATATTTGTGTAACTTTCTAAAAAAGGTTTATATATCTGTACAATTGTCTGCAAATGAACCTAAGAACTTTCAGCAATTTTTAAAACTCTTTTTCAGGTATGAATTTAATATACTGATATAGATTTATTTCTTTTCAGTTGGTTTAAATGGAAGATTGAATCATGTATCAAGTCCATGTTTTGAAAAATGGGTACAGTGAAATTGAGGCGCAAGGTACAATTCAATTTTATTGAGGCCAGCCCTAAAATTGTTTGTTTACATGTTTACAGTCGCCCTGACAGACATATGTCAATGGGTCAAGAGTTTAGTTGGAAATTGTATTTGTTCAAAAGAATAATTTTTATAAGTGATTGCATAACATGAGACAAGAGGACAAGGGTTAGGGTTGTGCTATAGTAATTGGCTAAGCTTGCCTGTATTGGAGCATTTCTGGTTCATGCTAATCAAGGCTTTTGAAAAGATGGGTTTGGCTTTTATAACAACTTGAAAATATATGATTTTAACCCTAAAGATTCTAATCCTAAACGCAGGAGGACATGTTTGCATATTCCCGAAGAAGAGCTAACATGCTTTATGGAATTTGCTAAAATGGCCTCATGCATCATACAGCACGACCACAAGAGAAAATGCATCCTTAAAACATTTTTATTTAAGTACTGATTCTTGTGATGTGAACTTGTGACTTGAAATTGTTCTTTTGATTTAACAATTGAATTAAATAAATAACGATTAACATATTATCCACCAAGTTGAAACACTTCTTTATTCACAATGAAGATATTGATTTATTACAGGGAAAAAAGCATGTGGGACGATAACATTGGTGAAGGGGAAAAAGAACATCATTGTTGATACAGGCAACCCCTGGGACAAACAGACCATCATTGATGGTAAAGTACACACCGGTTTTAAAGTTCAGGGTTATTCCGGTACTCAGTATTAAAGGCTTTTAACTTCAGACTATTGCACAGTTTTTAGCTCGACTATTCGAAGAATAAGGAGATCTATACTACTCACCCTGCATCGGCGTCACACCTTGGTTAAGGTTTTGCGTGCAAGCACACATAGGTTAGTATCTCAGCAACTACTTGAGGTATTGCATTGAGACTTTATATAATGGTTATCAACCATCCAGCCTTATTAGTTAATCAAGTTAGAAATCTCTACTTTGCATTAAATGCAAATAATAGGCCTTTATTATTCAACTTAGATATTCTGGTTAAGGTTTTGCGTGCAAGCACACATAGGTTAATATCTCTGCAACTACTTGACGTATTTCACTCAGACAATGGTACTTAACCATCCAACCTATATGATCATTCATAATGAAACCTTACCCAGCTTTTTTTATGCATCCCGAAGGGAGAGCCTATTGTTGCCGCTTTGTCCGTCCTTTTGTCCTTCCGTCCGTCACAGCCTTGTCCCAAGAATAACTTCATAACTACTGATGGGATTCAAATAAAACTTTGTATCTGGATAGATGGCAATAAGAGGACGTGCAGTGCACAAGAACCATAATCTTGTCATGCATATTCATTAAGTTCATTAAGTTATCTCCCCTTAGTAATTTTTTCATAATAAGTGCTTCTCCAGGCCAAAAACTTCAAAACTACTGTTGGGATTGAAATAAAACTTGGTTTATAGATAGATGGCTGTTAGAGGAAGTGCAGTACACAAGAACCATAATCCTATCATGCATATTTATTTAATTATCTCCTTTTAACCTTTTTTTCATAATTGTTACTTGTCCGGGCCACCACTTTAAAATGACTGATTGGATTGAAATTGGTTTATAGATAGATGGTGCAATGATACAATGGTACTCAACCATCCGACCAACTTAATTAACCAAGTTAGATAACTCTAGTTTGCATTTAATGCAAATTATTGCCTTTTATTATTTGACTTAGAGGTTAAGGTTTTGTGTGCAAGCACACATTATTTTAATATCAAAGCAACTACTTGAAGTATTGCATGGAGACTCGATACAATGGTACTCAACCATCCAACCTACTTAATTAATCATGTAAGATAACTCTAGTTTCATTTAATGCAAATAATTGCCCTTTAATTTTATTATTCGACATAGAAATTCTGGTTAAGGTTTTGCGTGTAAGCACACATAGGTTAATTTCTCAGCAACTACTCGATGTATTGCATTGAGACTTTATAGAGTGGTATTCAACCACCCAGCGTAATTGAACAACCAAGATATATAACTGTATTTTGCAAATAATTGCCCTTTATTATTAGATAAAAAAATTCTGGTTGAAATTTTCCATGTAACCACATTTATGTTAATATCCCAGTACATCATGAATTGCATTGAAATCTAATCTAACAGTGATCCATGCATGTTTCCCCAAAACTTTTCAATCCTTACACTGAAAAGCGGCGGAATAGTCGAGCGTGCTGTCTCTGTGACAGCTCTTGTTTACTTGGATATTTGCATCAAAAACAGTAGGAATAACATGTGTACCTTGATCATTCATACTGAAACCTTACCCAGCTATTTTTATTACCGGAAGGGAGAGCCTATTGTTGCCGCTTTGTCCATCCTTTTGTCCTTCCGTCCGTCACAGCCTTGTCCCAAGAATAACTTCATAACTACTGATGGGATTCAAATAAAACTTTGTATCTGGATAGATGGCAATAAGAGGACGTGCAGTGCACAAGAACCATAATCCTATCATGCATATTTATTTAATTATCTCCTTTTAACCATTTTTATACGCCCGAAGGGTCGTATTATGTTATGGCCTCCATCGTCTGTCCGTCTGTCCGTCCGTTAGCAATTCCGTGTCCGGGCCATAACTTGGTAACTAATAAAGCGATTTTCAAATAACTTTATACAAATCATCACTACATTAAAAGGATGTGTCGCGCGCAATTTCCACGTCCATACCTCAAAGACTAGAATCACCATGGGGGTGTGTTAGCAATTCCGTGTCCGGGCCACAACTTTGTCACTAATAAAGTCATTCTCAAATAACTTTATACAAAGCATCATTACATTAAAAGGATGTGTCGCACGCAATTTCCAGGTCCATACCTCAAAGACTAGAATCACCATGGGAGGGCGTTACAACTTTGTCACTAATAAAGTCATTTTCAAATAACTTTATACAAAGCATCATTACATTAAAAGGATGTGTCGCGCGCAATTTCCAGGTCCATACCTCAAGGACTAGAATCACCATGGGGGGGGGGGGGGCGTTAGCAATTCTGTTTCCGGGCCATAACTTGGTAACTAATAAAGTGTTTTTCAAATAACTTTATACAAATCATCACTACATTAAAAGGATGTGTCGCGCGCAATTTCCAGGTCCATACCTCAAAGTCGAGAATCACCATGGGGGGACGTTAGCAATTCCATGTCCAGGCCATAACTCAAAGACTAGAATCACCATGGGGGGACGTTAGCAATTCTGTCTCCGGGCCACATCTTTGGAACTCGTCCGTTAGCAATTCCGTGTCCGGGCCATAACTTGGTAACTAATAAAGCGATTTTCAAATAACTATACAAATCATCACTACATTAAAAGGATGTGTCGCGCGCAATTTCCAGGTCCATATCTCAAAGACTAGAATCACCATGGGGGGCTTTAGCAATTCTGTGTCCGGGCCACATCTTTGTTACTCGTCCGTTAGCAATTCCGTGTCTGGGCCATAACTTGGTAACTAATAAAGCGATTTTCAAATAACTTTATACAAATCATCACTACATTAAAAGGACCTCAAGCCGAATCTTCTTCGGGCGTATAATGCTCCGTTTTGCGGTGCTCTTGTTTCATAATTGTTACTTGTCCGGGCCACCACTTTAAAACGACTGATTGGATTGAAATTGGTTTATAGATAGATGGTGCACTAAAACCATAATCATAAATTATCATGCATATTTATAAAGTTATCTTTTCAAACTTGGTGCCTTCACACCCTTGTTGAGAATAACCTCAAAATTATTGATGGGATTGAAATAAAAGTTGATGCATAATTATAAAGTTATCTCCCCTTAACAATTTTTTTTCATGGTTGGTGCTTGTCCTGGCCATATTTTGGAAAATACTACTGAGTTTGAAATAAAACTTGGTATATAGATAAATGTCAATGAGAGAAAGTGCAGTGCATAAGAACCATAATCCTATCATGCATTTTAATTAAGTTATCTCCCCTGAACCATATGTTTATGATTGGTGCTCGTCCGGACCATATCTTTGAAAATACTTAAGGGATTGAAATGAAACTTCAAATGTAGATTGATGGCACTGAGAGAAAGAGCAGCTCAAGGGAACCATAATCCTGCCCTGCATTTTATTCTCCTCTGAAACTCCTCTCATTTCTTGAAATTTACTTAAAAATTTAATTCTCAAACCTGCCCATATGTTTTTATGTTATGATTATTTAAATGAAGGTGTTGCAGAAAGGAACAGGGTGCTTAGGGTGAATATGGAATATAATACTTTTCAGGTTTAAAGCTGCACGATCTTGTGCCGGAGAAGATTGACTATGTTGTGTGCACACACGGGCACTCGGACCATGTTGGAAATCTAAACCTCTTTCTAAATGCAATACACATTATCTCCCACGATATATGTATCGGGGATACCTATGTCCTCCATGACTTTAAACAGGTAATTATTTAAGCAGTCTGAAGTGAGTTTAAATGATGTTTTTACATACATGTATACTTAAAAGATTATGATTTTGATCACAGATATCAATTGTATGGCTTTCCATATAAGATAGTTTATGATGTCGAAATATATATTGTAGGACATTCCATATGAGATAGATGATTGTTTTGAAATATCTATTGTTGTGAATGCCATATGAAATAGATGCTGTTGAAATGTCCAATTCATATGAGATGATTATGATGTCCATTGTAGGGCATTCCATATGAGATGGATGATTATGTTGTCTATTGTAGGGCATTCCATATGAGATGGGTGATTATGTTGTCTATTGTAGGGCATTCCATATGAGATAAATGATGGTGTTGTGTATTGTAGGGCATTCTTTATGAGATAGATGATGATGTTGTCCATTCTAGGGCATTCTATATGGGATGATGATGGTGTCAATTGTAGGGCTTTTCATATGAGATGGATGATGATGGTGTCCATTGTAGGGCATTCCATATGAGATGGATGATTATGTTGTCCATTTAAGGGCATTCTATATGAGATAGATGATGATGGTGTCCATTGTAGGGCATTCTATATGAGATGATTATGTTGTCCATTGTAAGGCATTCTATATGAGATAGATGATTATGTTGGTGTCCATTGTAGGGCATCCTATATGAGATAGATGATGAGGTTGTCCATTGTAGGGCATTCTATATGAGATGATGATGGTGTCCATTGTAGGGCATTTCATATGAGATGGATGATGATGGTGTCCATTGTAGGGCATTCCATATGAGATGGATGACTATGATTTAAGGGCATTCTATACAAGATAGATGATGATGGTGTCCATTGTAGGGCATTCCATATGAGATGGATGATTATGATTTAAGGGCATTCTATACAAGATAGATGATTATATTGTCATTGTAAGGCATTCTATATGAGATGATTATATTGTCATTGTAAGGCATTCTATATGAGATAGCTGATTATGTTGTCTATTGTAGGGCATTCCGTATGAGATGGATGATTATGTTGTACATTGTAGTTCATTCCATATGAGATAGATGATTATGTTTTCCATTGTAGGGCATTCCATATGAGATGGATGATTATGATGTTCATTGTAGGGCATTCTATATGAGATTGGTGATTATGTTGGTGTCCATTGTAGGGCATTCTATATGAGATAGATGATTATGATGTTCATTGTAGGGCATTCTAAATGAGATGGATGATTATGATGTTCATTGTAGGGCATTCTATATGAGATGGATGATTCGATGTTCATTGTAGGGCATTCTATATGAGATGGATGATTCAATGTTCATTGTAGGGCATTCTATATGAGAAAGATGATTCGTTGTTCATTGTAGGGCATTCCATATGAGATAGATGATGATGTTGAAGTGATTTCAACCCCTGGCCACACATCATGTGATGTCAGTGTCAATGTGCAGACCGACAAGGGACAAGTGTGCATTGCAGGTAACTAATAGGTTTTGTGATGGTGATATATGTCATAATGTGCATTATATCATTATGTAATGAAAGGATTTTTATAACTTGTGTGGTTGAAGTGCGGCCTACAGACCTACAGAATTTATGCGCAATGGTTACAAAATGGGACATATCCTTTCCGCTACCATAGCCGCCTAATGCAGACCCTAAATTCGAGTGTCCCCATTACCTCTATCATTCACCGGCGAACTACCACAGCAGTGTAAACTGTACTCAAATTTTTGGCTTCTGATTACCGCTATCGTACAGCGTGGAAATACCGCTTATTTTTATAATCTTGTACATGTTTTGCTAAAAGCAGAGACTTAAATCTCCCGATTAAAATGCGTTAGCAATTAGGTAAAATGTTTATCAAATTCGAAACAGTATATATTTATAACACAATTAAAGAATTTGATTACAAACATTATATAGTACATACAATTATATAACATAACACCTTTATAAATCAAGTTTGCATTTCACGAATTAGTGACATATACATTATCCCTAATTAGGTAATGTTCTAGTGAAAATGTACATTTTTCCTTTTACTTTAACTGTTTAATAGACACATTAATACAATAAAATGCATTTTATTGATTTTATTATGTAACGGCAATTAAAATATTCACTTATTAATATATATGACAATTCGGCATAACTACGCTCTGGTTGACTTCGGAAAAATACAAAACTCTCATTAATACACTACGGATATGATGAATTTTGAACAAATATAGGAATAACCGTAGACGTGTGTTGTAGTAATTTGATTGAAGACAATCATCAGTAGGTAAACGCACATGCAAAACAGCGCAATGGTTATCCTGTGATATGTAGGTTGTGGTAATTTTCATCTTCGGTATTGGCTACTTTTTAATGTTTATAAAACTACTATAGGCGAGTTTTGTAGATAGGAATTACTTCTTTGAACAATTTGTTAAGCACATAAAGGATAATATTATGCATTAGTACACTCTGGTAGTTCTAGTACAAACAGTTCAGGTATATGTATTTCAAAATTGCCGGAGACGTTTAATGTTATGATCAATCTTGGAATTATACCACGTGAGCATGCATAGATACACTATGGCAGTTTTAACTTTTGTAGTAACTCGATATTTATGTCTGTTGTTTTCCTCATAAATACGCTACGGCTAGTATTTGATATTTCTAAAACAGCAATTTTGTACTACAGTAGTAGAAAAAGGTTTTCCAAATATTTCAAAAGTACAATGCTTGAAAAGATGTTTGTAAGGCAACGTTGCGATTTTTTTATTGTTTCAATCATATTATGCATGTGTGTGCTTGAATCGGAGTAAATTGAAAAAAATCAACATAAACACTCTCTGGAATGCCATGTGTGACTAAACTATGTATGTATAAATACGCTATTTTAGCCGTGCTTAATTTTAATGCAGACATCACATTATCACAGTTTTCCAGGCACGTGTCATTCTACGTAAAATTCAGTAATAAAACAAAAAGTGAAACTTATGATTAAAGAAGTGGTGTAACATTATGTTTGTGTCTCTAGTTCATTGTTATTTGGGTCCTTGACGTGTACCCCTTAACAGGGCCTATTTTTTGCTGTTCAACTTATGGGCTTTTCCCTGTAGTTTTCATTATATTATTCATATTTTTGTATATTTTAGTATTTACACATGCATAGAGCGATTACAAAACAATATGTTTTTTATCAAATAAATCAGAAAGGAATTAAAATAACAATTCTCTATCCAAATACGGATTCACTATTCATTCATACATCAAGGTTATAAAACGTATAGTGCAATTATGTACATCATAGGAACTTGAGGGATACATAGGGATAAAATTAAACATGACGAAATTCAATAATGATGATAATTTTTCTCCAATCAACAAAGAACACATGTACATAATTATATAATAGAAAAACATAGACCAAAACATAAATCAAAGTATTTGACTGTAACTATTATATTGCTAAAAATATCGCAAGATTTGTCACGGGAAATAACACCAGTATAATCACAGCCTGCGATTAACGAAACGGCAACAGAGTCTAGTGGAGTTTCTGTGCAATGCAATATCATCGGTCTGTAAAAGGAAATCACATATATTGATGAATATTTGTTATAAAGACACGTTGTTAGCAACAATTGCATTGTATATGTGTAATTTCGAAAAATATGTCCTCATTTTAAGCATGAAATGTTAAATTCTATAAAAAACAACAACATTAAAACAAACATTATTCGTCCCTTCAGGAACAAAAGGTTGACACCTGAACAACATTTTGTTATGATTATTTCATCAATACTATATTGAAAATTTATTTTAATACATGATTGATCTAAACGGCGCTTTCTTGTACTAGACTCTGAAATTCAAGATGTGCCATTAAACAGTAGAAATAATTTAATGTATGCATTTTCATGAACTTCAGAGGCCGTTCATTGTTTCAGTTTAAGGGTCATTTCAAAATGCAATTATATAAAAAACATATATTATTGAAAATGTTTTACATACATGAGCTGTTGTTTCCCGTTCCTCTGTGTTTCTGGAGCCATAGTCTTGTTGGACTTGACATCCATTCGGCCTTTCATAGAGGTAATGCCACGATACGAAATAAAACATTCCCTTTGATAAAATTTCATTTGAGTTTTATTTTATAAACATTAGAATTATACTCGTGCAAGCTGACTCTGCACTGCACATTGCCAAAGAGGTCAAGTTAAAAAATGTCGCTTGTTTGTTTGGATTTAGTTATACGTGTGCTATTCCCTCCGAAAAGTTGTTCTGTAACGTAACAACAGAAACATAAACCATTAAACAGCTGATTGGTTTTAAAAGATGTTGTTCATGTTTCATTTTGGTGGTACATGCAACGATCAATATGTTATTAAACCTGATTATGGTTACTATTTAACATTCTACGGCATGTTTGTAATGTACTGTAAAAAAGAATTACCATTCTCTCAAACAGCTTATAGGTAGCCTGAGGGTTGACGCTTTATACATGATGAATCATAAGCGAGAAGTCCACAGCAAACCACACAAATTAGGTCAACAAATAAGCACTTTGTGTTGGTACACTGTAAATGTTGACTGTCTACAACACCCATGTTCTTTTTTAATTGAAAATAACTTTGATGCATGTTTTTTCCCTCTTTCATTTTGTATTTACATCTTCCGTCAAAACCTTGTTCTGTCGGCTATTTATAATAGGATTGAAAACTGTCATCGGGTTGCACACATGTTTTGATTATTCCCATGCAGTGGACATAAGTTTCCGGTCCGAAATATTTCATGCCATGTGTTCCCCTCTGCTGAGCATCCTTACTTTGCCATCTCTTTTTATTGGACTGATTTTGCGATTGACCAATATGTCCTTCCGGTGTTTAATGCATGACACGAATGTGTAGATTTTTTCCAAACGCCAGAGATACTGATGTTTTAAACTTGTCGGCAAATACAACATGATCATCCTGTGATGTTTTCTCTTCAGTTCTCTACAACTGTTTGAGTCAACCCTACTTATATCTTTTGACTTAAGTACTCCTGGTAATTCCTGAGATACCCCATGACACACGGAGCACCAACATTTCTTGAATGGTGACCGTGACATTTGATCATTTCTTCATCAACAGATATGTATTGAGCATGTTGTATAAAGTCATGCTCCTTTCCCATACAACTTTCATAACAGGGGTCACTGTGGTTTCAATGTAACCTTGATGCGACCTTGTGATATTTGTCGGTTGGTTTATTGTCTATTACAGTGGTTTTCATGGCAACTGTGACAGCGCTATTTTGTAATGGATGTTCTGTTGATATATTTGCAGTCACTATGGTTTCCATGATAACTTTATAGCGATCACGTAATAGATGTCCGGTTGGATTTATAAGAAAGTTATAGCATATATTTCAACAGTTTTAAAAGGAAGCGTAACTAACGTTAAATGACCTTCAAAGGCAACGTCGCCTTTTAAATGGGTTGTGTTATGTTGATTACGTATAGGAAATACCGCTGCGTAGTTTTGCATACTTCTAGATTCAAGAACGCTACCAGAGTGCACTTAAGTGACTGATTTAGTTTAATTCAAACATGAAATGTCTACCTTATCGAAGTTAACACACAGTCCGTAAAACAAATATCACAGTAATACCACTGCGCAGTTTTGCTCATTTCTTAAATTTAACAGTGATACCACAGCGTACTTATGATACAAGAGGAAAAGCATAAGCATGCTGTTTTATTAAAGCAAATTTACAAATGCCAGAGGCGAATAATGTTGAATGACGATTTTTAAAGAAATACCGTTGCTTATTTTTGCATGGTTATTATATTTGAAAGAAATTCCGTAGTGTAGTAACTGTTTCTAAGACAAAGTACCATAGCGTATTAATGCTGTTTTTAAAATTCACAATCCTTCTTATTTTAATGAAAAACGTACCACAAATTTGTGGAAAATGTGCATTTTGCGGCTGTGGAACTGGGCGTACCTACTTTTTCAGTACGTTTCAGTCGTCTACAGTATTCCTATAGTAAAACAGTAGCGGTAACCAGCACCCTTGAAAAATTGGTCTGCATTAGGCGGCTACGGTAGGGCGTCGATGTACGGTCGCGGTATTCGAAAGGATATGGTGTCACATTAAAAATGTTCAGTAGATTGCAACATAAGTGTGAATTTGAAAGCAAGCTGAAGAATCTTAAATAAATCTTGGTGAGGGAACGGTGGGGAATAGATTATTATAAGTAATAATGCAGAAAATTGAAATGTGTTTACTAAAAGATCCTGCCTTACTTTACCTTCCACAAATAGTCAAAACATCCTCAGCTAATATCCAGTTTCATTTAATTAACTTTACATTTGCAATAAACTTGCGTGGTAAAAGCAATGTTCATATATCCGAGTTCATAAAGGTTTATCAGTCACTGTTATGAAACTAGCTAATTATCCCCCGCCGAATTGAAGATTTCGGGAGGGGGATATTGTTTTGGCGTTGTCCGTCTGTCATTCCGTCCTTCCGTCCGTCTGTCCAGTACCATATCTTGGTAGGCATTGATGAAAATGTTCAAACTTGGTCAGAATGTTCCCCTTGATAATATCTCGGCCACTTTTAAAAGTGGGTCACATGGGATCAAAAACTAGGTCACTAGGTCAAATTTTAGAAAAATCTTTGGGAACATACTACAAGCATTATACATGGTCAAATATTCATGAAACTAAATCAGAATGTTTTCCTTGATGAACACTTGGTTGTAAATAAAACTGGGTCACATATGATCAAAAATGAGGTCACCAGGTCAAAATTGGTCATGATGAAGAAATATGGACCACTTAAAAAAGTGGGTCACATGGGTCAAAAACTAGGTCACAAGGTCAAATCTAAGAAAATTCCTTGGAACATACTAGAGACATTATACATGGTCAAATATTCATGAAACTTAATCAGAATGTTTTCCTTGATGAACTCTTGATAAATAAAACTGGGTCACATATGATCAAAAATGAGGTCACTAGGTCAAATCTTAGAAAATTCTTGTCCAGGACCATTTCATGGTAATGATTGGTCAAGTTATGTTCAAAATTGGTCATGAAGTAAACCTTAATGAAATATGGAACACTTAAAAAAGTGGGTCACATGGGGTCAAAAACTGTTTGGAACATACTAGAGGCATTATACATGGTCAAACATTCATAAAACTTCATCAGAATGTTTTCCTTGATGAAATCTTGGACTGATATAAAACTGGGTCACATATGATTGAAAATTAGGTCACAAGGTCAAATCTTAGAATTTTTTTGTCCGGAATGGAAATGATTGGTCGGATTATGTTCAATCTTGGTCATGATGTTCCCCTTGATGAAATATGGACAGCTTGTAAAAATGGGCATATGGGGTCAAAAATTAGGTCACTAGGTCAAATTTTAGAAAAATCTTTGAAACACATTATAGGCAATATGTATGGTCTTATATTCATGAAACTTGATCTTGTTTTAAACAGGGTCACATGTGATTAGAAATTAGGTCACTAGGTCAAATCTTTCAAAAATCATGTCCGAAGCTATTTTATGGTGGTGATTGGTCTGAATAAATTCAAACATGGTCAGAATGTTCTCTTAGGTTGAATTTCGACTGCGTTTTAAAAGTGGGTTAATGGGTCAAAAACTAGGTCACTATGTCATATCTTACAGAAATCTTTGGAACACTCTACAGGCAATACATCTGCTCTATTTTCCATGAAACTTAATCAGAATGCCTCGATGAAATCTTGGAATAGTTTGAAACTAGTAGGTCATGTGGGGTCAAAAATGAGGTCACTGAGTCAAATCTTAAAAAACCTTTGGGACACTCTAGAGGCTACATTTTTTGCATATATCTGGACCAATCTCCATGAAACTTGATCAGAATGTTTGCCTTGATGAAATCTTAGATAAGTTTGGAACTGGGTAACATGGAGTCATAAACTAGGTTTCTTGATCAATTCTAAATGTTACATTATATACAATATTTATTTTTATTTCAAACAGTTGCAATCAAAATCAAACTCATATATATATATATTTCATCAACAGTTGATTTCCATTCCTTGACTTAGCCCAATCAGGCGGGGATATCAATTCAACGAATTTGCTTGTTGTATTTAAAAGTCATCAATTTACATTACATACAATTAGGTTATGACAGACTCTTATTGGTTACAGTTTATGGCCACTCAAAAGCTTTTTTGTATTTATTTAAGTATTTATATTGCCAGTGAACAGAATTGTTGAAAAGTTAAAAATCATGCATGTTGAGCCTACAGCTTTTAAATGCTTTCATTAAAAGGAAATTATTGTTAGTATTGTGTTATGGTAAGCATAGTGTTGTCATCATAATAGTCCATATCATAGTATCTTGACAAAACTTTATGTTGATGACAAAAAACACAAAAAAAATATTAACAGAAAAGTTCTTCTTTTAAGTGCATATGTATTTTTGTTTTAAAGTACCTTATTAGGAATGACGGGGTCATTAATTGAAGTGTCTCTGAAAAGTTCAGAGTTTTCAGTAAACTATAGCAATTAGTTTTCAAGTGCTATTGTTTTTTAAATTGGGCTATTTTCCTTAATTACTTTCAGCAATTTATTTCACATTTTATTTCAATATTTTAATTGATACTATTTCACTTGAAGTTGTTAACTATTGAAACTCCATATTTCAGGTGACCTGTTTGAGCGTCTAGAAGACATGGAAGATTATACGCTGTGGCAGGATAACAGCGAGAATCCAGCTCTGCAACACAAAGTCCGCCTCGAGGTCCTCAAACGTGCAGACTGGATTGTTCCCGGACACGGACCAATGTTCCAGGTATGGATTGCATGTTGATAATATATGCATTTTTATGTGAAGTGACAGAATATGACTGATGGATGATGTGATTTTTATCATGGTAAACCTTAATTTCTTATTTTTTTCACTTTGAGAATAATCTTATTAAACAGTAAGCTACACACAGCTATTGAACAAATAAAGTGATACATAATCATGTCCAACGTAAGCTCCAAACAGCTATTGAACAAATATAGTGATGCATAATTGTAACATGGGAATTCATTAAAAGAAGACTTATCTCCCCTGCCTGACTCATATTTTAAATCAGATTTTGTCTGTCAATTTTCGCACTGAATGTATGTAGTGTTACGGAAGAAAGTAGGTTGCACACATGAGTAAATGTATAGTGATAAAAGAAAATAATGGGGTAGCTTTATTCAATGAAATATGGATTCCCCTAATTGAGCTATTGGACTGTTAAGTCATTCATTTATTTATGCCTGTAAATGTTTTGTTGTAGCAGTGATCGTTTAGATAACAAAACATCTAATAAATATATTGTTATATTTGCAGGTTCCTAATGAGTTCAAGCAACAGCCCCGTATGGTGATGTACGAATCCGTTACACAGGAGGCGGATGGTATGACCTGTCACTCAGAAAGTTACACCGTTATAGAGGAGAACTGATGTTGGCGCTGTCAACAGATCTAGATTAAAACGGATGTTAATACTAGTTAAACGACTAAATTCACCAAACTGTTCTAATACTGAAATGGTTTGCTCTGTGATTGAACCAAGGACAATGAGACAATCATGTTTTGTTTCAAACAGCTACAAATATTTATATTCTCTTAAGGAAAATACATGTACGTACCATAGCCACAATGAATAAATGGGCTTTTTCAAAGACAATCATGGATGTTCTGGATGTTTTTTTGCAGGTATAGCTGCCGTTTATTTCTTCGTAGAAAGTGCACACTGTACACATACATACATGTATTTAAATGATAAAAAGGGATACTTTATGTGTAAGTCAATAAAATGTATTTTCAGAGTAATAACAACAAGTTTTAGACTCAAATTTATGACAATTACTGACCCACATATTGGTTTGGCAGCCATTATAAATTGTTAATTTGCCAACTACTATCTTTTGAGTGTATTGTTACCTGTAATTTTTCGCTTAGTATTATTAGAGTACTATTAACTCTGACTTGATAAAACGCCAACAATGTTTGGTTGCTTTGTTTTAAAGGTTTGTTGCCATACTTAAGTTTGCGATAATATCCTTTGCGGTCTCTTTGTCTTTTATGCATATTTTACATATTATAGTTAGTATTGCAATACTGAAGCTTTTTTGATAAGTTTATTTTTATTGGTACATAGATAAGGGTGAATTTAGTTGTGTGAATTTAGTTGTGTGAATTTAGTTGTGTGAATTGAGTACTTTGAACCCGCACCTACATTAGAAAAAGACTAGATTGTGGCCCTCAGAAAAAGGCGTGTTTTACTATGTGTACAAATCACCTTCTATTTCCTGTATTATACTAGTTTGAGACTTACCTGTAAACAGTTCTGTATGTATGGATGAGAAGAGCCTTATGATCTTATACATGATTTTATTTGGTTCATTATATTCGTCATATTGTCATTAAGTTGCAAACTCTCCATGTTGTGTGTTTTGTATCATACACATCAATGGTGGTGTGTTTTTATTTTTGTTTTTTTATTTGTTTACAATATTGTATTGTTTGATATGCAGTTTCGGTTGGTGCAGTTTGTAACAAGATCTATATGTGTTTCAGAACTGCTATTCACTGAAATGCTTAAAAAAAGCGGGAAGGTGCTAAATATGTACATGTTTAATATGTATTGACATGCACATTGTAAGAAGCAATGAAGAGTTGTCAAGAATCACTTATGTTCTTGGAATATTATATACTACTTTTATGGAAAGTCATACTGATAAAAAAGTTATTCTAGACTATTCTTATTCAGCTATTAATTTGTTTAATAATAATGAATCATATTCATGGAAAAAAATATTGATAATCATCACCGTGTTTTTCTGTCTTTTTTTTAGCTCTTCGTTTTTATTAATGAAACAGCCTTATTGGCATTGTCCTAAAAATGTTATGTTTAGTACTAAAATGTGTAATGATCTACCTCTTGTTCATTAGTTTAATCTAGTCTTCCATAGCAATATTAAGTCAACAGATATAACACTTTATTTGTCACTTTGTTTTTTGTCTTAAATTTGAGCATTCCTTTTCCAATCTTGACCAAACTTGGCTTCAATGTTTACAGTTGTAATACTTTGATTGTGTTTCATCAGGTCGAAATTTAAAATCGTTCTATTGGCTTGTGCAATCAATTGTGTCCAGAGCGTTATGGAAACTTTGTTCACACAATAGTTTAAGAACAGTTTGAACATGGCCAATGCAACATTACGCTTTTAGGCTGTATCCCAGCTGTATATTAACCCTATTGTCTCTAGCTGTTGGTATGTTAAAGGTCATGGTCACAACCAATTTTTTTTTCTGCCTACAAGAAGAGAAACGTTTTACCTAGATCCATTATATTTCAGGTGGGCCGAAGATGACCAATATATGACCCTTATGTTTTTTTGGTTAAATGTTCTGTTTTATCACCCGCATTCACGTGTAGACATACTTAGTTTTCTTTTTAATTTTGAGTTCAGTTGGTCAAAGGAAAAGGTTCAGGTAACTATGAGGTGAAAAAATGGTTTCCGCTCAATAACTTAAGATCCTTCGGGTTCAGGAACTTCATACTTGATATGCGATTGATCATGACTAGTTGGCCAAACTTCCAAGGTTCGTGTTGGTTTGTCTTGCGTCCAAAAGGACAAATTTCATGTCAATCATCGATTATTTCTCAGCTAAGACCAGACAATGGGGTAGATAAGCGCTTTTTCAAAAAAAGCAATCTCGAGTTATTGCTGCAACTCTTCTAATGGAATCAAGGAAATGTTTTGGACAAAACATTACATTTTTACCAACTTCTCTTGTTTTACGTCACCTGCATAGCATGCAGACATATAGGAATCATGTTGTCCAACGTTGACTTCATCCACGTCCTCTGTAGCTTTTTTTTGTTTTTTGTTTTTGTTATTTTATTCAGTCAATACCAACTTAGACACACTGTTTATTGACATACTACCTGGACTGATTTTGATTACCAACCAGATGGCGATATTTAATTTAGAGATATAACACTTTATTTGTCATTTTGTCCTTTGTCTTCAGCATTCCTTTTCCAATCTTGACCAAATTTTGCTTCAATGATAACAGTTGTATTAACTTGATTGTGTTTTATCAACAGTCATTTACTCTAGAGTTATTACCCTTGATTTGTCATTTTTTACCAGTTGTATAATATTCACTATTATTACTTGTCCAATGTTTACTGAACAGGGTTACATATTGTGTATTGTCATATTATCTTTTCAATTTTGAATCAAAAGCCAGATCGTTAGGCCTTGAATTGTAAGAACCAAATTCACTTTAATCGCTCTTCTCCGTAAGCATTGTCTATCCAATCTTTGATTTAATGTCTTACAATGTTAACAAGCATAATAACTCGAAAAACCTTTATCAAGAGCTAAAATAGGTTCGGCAATGAGGGGTGTTCGTGGCAGTCAAATCAGCAGGAAATATACTTTCAATATGATATGATTTGTACTGTGCCCTATGAATTATGTATTTAGCTGCATTTCTGTTATTTCTTTGCTCTTTCCAATTGTTTGACATTTGACTCAATGTATGCACAATTTTGTCTGAGTGAAATTAAATTTGAAAAGGGAAGTTTGTCCTTAGTTTCTACACTTTACATTACAATGTTTTCAGCCCACAATTTAGAAATGGCTGTCACTAACAGTATGTGTTTTTACCACCTTATTGGCCAAATTAAAGACTGACTTGTGATGAAAGTTAACATCAAAAGTTATTCAAATCTTGTATTTTTCTGTCCCCCGAAGGTATCAGACCGGGTCTCTGTCCGTCCTGGGGTTTCTGATCGACAACTTGTGACCACTTAGGCCCATGGGATTCAAACTTGGTAGGAAGGTTGGTGATTACCAGCAAATTAATCTTATTCATTTGAGGTCAGTTGGTCAAAGATAAAGGTTTAGTTGACATTGAAATACAAATCAGTTACCTATCAATAACTGAAGACGTCTGGGAACAAGGGAACTCAAACTTGGTAGACGGGTTGGTCATGACCAGTAGATAAGCCCTATTTATATTGAGGTAAGTTGGTCAAGGTCGTGATAAAACCGTATCAGTTCAATAAATGGTTGGACATGACCAGTTCATGAACCCTTTTAAACTTTGAAACACTTGGGCACAGGGATCACATATTTGGTAGGCAGGTTGGTCATAACCAGCAGATGGACCCTATTGATTTTAAGTTCAGTGGGTCAATTGTCAAGGTTGTGGTAACCTTGAGCTGTAAATCCTTTTCCGATCAACAACTGAAGACCGTTGGTGCCCAGGGACCTCAAACTTGGTAGGTTGGTTTGTCATGACCAGCTGATGAAGCCGGATTTTGAGGTCAGCTGGTCAAAGGTTGTGGTAGTCTTGAGCTAAAAAAAAAATTCCGATCAATACTGAACAACGCCTTGTCCCTTGAACCTTAAACTTGATAGAAACTTGTTGGACATGAACAGCAGATGGAATTTGAGGTCAGGTGGTCAAATGCTTTTGTGACCTTGCGCGGAAAATTAGTTTCCGATCAAACACTGAGGAACGTTGGGGCAAAGGGATCTCAAAATTGGTAGGAAGGATGAAATTACCAACAAATGAACCTTATTGACTTCAAGGTCAGTTAAAGGTTAAGGTCGTGGTATTCTTGAGCTGACCGTTTCCGATCAAATATATTCCATCTTAATAATGGCAGCGATTATTTTTTTCAAACTGCATGAATTCAGTATTATAGCTAGTACCTTTTGGTAAACAAATATATTGAATGAACGGAAAAAGTACAACATAAATACACATCTTGGTACTCGTACTCTACTGGTTATCGACCTAATTCAATAACCAGCCCTGTTGCTCTAGTCGTCAAAGAGTTATTTCCTTTAATGAAAATAATTTACCTAAATTCGGTCTTGTCCGATTGATACTTTAGAAGTCTTCGTCCAATCTTCACCAAATCTAGTCAAAATGCATATTAGCATATTTTCTCGGACCAAATCGATAATCAGCCATATCGCTAGAGTCTTTCGAGAGTAAAATGCCATTTAAGTATAGACATTACCTAAAATTTGTCTTGTCCGATCAATAACTTGAGTCCCAGTCAAACCAGATTTATGACCCCTGAATTGACAAAAGCTGTATTAACAGTGTACGTTCTCTTAATTTGACTAACGTAATATCAGCTATCCCGAAATGTGGTGTAAAAAATAGGACGGTCGACAGTTCTTGGTCACTTTTTCCATTATTTAAGTGTTTGTCTCAATGTAGTCTAAGAAAATATTAATTCAGCGGCATCTTTTAAATATCAAAGACAAAACATTGCACCCCACTGGTGGTCTTATGATCAGGTTGGGAACTTTTTAACTTCAGACTATAGTACAGTTGTAAATATTGTTTTTTTGCTCGAATGTCTGCATCAAAAACAGTAGGAAGTACCATGAAAATTAATATTCATGTAACATACATTAGAAGCAATTTCATACGGGGTTTAAGTCCATTTAGGATTGACAAATATTAAATATGGGGAGGTCGTCATGAAAATGTTTAATATACTAAAGGCTTACTGTCCTAATAGCCCAACAATACTAATTGCCGTCTGTAATATGAGGCTTGGTGGGGGCATTAGGATATCATTGTATTTTACTTTTAGGTTCTGTGGATACATGTGAAATGTAAATTTAAACCACATATTTTGCTCTTTTTAGATGTTTTATATAAAGCATTTAATCAGTCGTTACTTCCATAATTTTAAACCTGCATAAACGTCGAAAAAACAAAACATCGTTTTTATTTATTTCCTCAACTGTGTTTGGTTTATAGTACTTGCCAAACTTCAATTCACTTGAACATATTAGCAAAAAAATAAGACCATGACTCTTAGATAATATCAATTAACGACTTAAAACGACTAATATCTTTATTAAAATGGCTCCAAGACATAACTCTGCCAAAATGGTTTCTCAAATGAACATATGTGCCATTTGATAGTTCAAAATGTCAAACACTATACTTATAATCGCTGGAAACAACAGGAGCAAGACCAGCATTTTATAGTTTAGAAGCACAAGGTACAAGGCTGAACAGACAACCTTGCATATAAGCATATCTTTGCCTTCATTTCTATGAAAGATTACGGGTCATTCAGATACCCTATAGCTAAGTGTAGGTCAAAAGGTCCCGGAAATATGGATTTGGCACCGCAAATAAATCCCGCGTCGTTTAGAATTGGGTTTGTTTTTTAGATTTTTTTCAAGTGTAAATGAGTTTGAAATGCGGTTTAATATCATACCTCAATTCAAGGATGATGATAGATTGTAGCAATGGTCGTTTCCACCCATTTATAGCCACTTGAAATACTCGCCTTTGGTTCGCTTGGTCGATCATGCCGTTTTTTTCATCCGATTAGGCGTAACTGGACCGACCTTTTTTTCCTTACAAATGTTAATTTATTAATGAACTTATTACAATTTGACCATTTTATATTTAAAACTTTTTTTACAAAAGCGATATACCCTGCTTTAGGACGGCTTGGTATAGAATCCATGTTCTGAAAAAAGATATGCCTACCTACCATGGTAGTGGAAACAAAGATTATTGGCCTATATTATTACGGCAACAAATATTAGCAAAACAGACGCGTTGTTTGATTTGTAAACTTTATTACAATAGGTGTCCATTTTACATATAAAAGATAACGAGAGAGCACTCTTTTAAAATATTAATTAATATTATAAAAAAGTAATTAAAAAAGATGTACAAAGAAAATGGGACATTGTATGCAATATAAATTATGTTTAATTTTAGTTATTAAAAAGTTACAGCAGTTTTTATTTTTTTTATTTTGATATAAACTGAAATTGTACGAGGAATGACCATTTTTGAATTTATGTTTCAATGCGAAAATATTGGTTGCAATACTTCGGGATATATGTTTACACATTGATTACACGTCAAACCATTTGAATTGATACCAAAATATAAGGGGTCAACAGGCAAAATTTTACATTAATTCCTTATGGTCGTATAATAATTAATGTTTCTCTACATAGACACATATTGAACATATATTAGACCACGCTGATATCAGGAAACAAAACACATGCCACGCAATAGGTACAATATACTGTTATAAGATATTAATATTTACACACATAGCATACATCAATGGCATGGGACACACAAACAAATTAATTATACAAATAATGAAAAACACAGTTGTAAACTATTAAAAACATATTCTTTATTTCGTACTTACATGCGGTATGAATGCTCAGCCGCGTGTAAGCATGTTAGCGTTATAGCGCATCTTGGAAAATTTGCAAGGGGTCGAGCGTTCATACAACATGAACTCACGAAAATATGAATACATCCTGATATTTCCATTTTTCACTTTTTAATTATGGTTATGGTTTATATAGAAAATTATCGAGATTTTCATTCGTGTTTTACAGCACACAAACAGTGGTCGCGGTTTATAAATTACTTCGAGTTCAAGGTAAATAAAACGTCATTATTGTATTTTTAAGTTTTCATTTACCGTTTTCAAACAGTGTTATTGTGTGCTAGTTTTCTTGAATTGCCAAGTTATAGAAGACTGTTATAATGAAAATACATTTTGTTGCAGTTCATGCAGAATGATTGGAAATTTTACTCTACAGAAAATGATATGTGGATCTTAATATTTAATTATAAACCCTGTTAAGTCGGAAAATATTAGGGCCCAAACGACCCTGACAAAGAGACACATTTACCACAAACGGACCACACACGAATCAAACAAGCAACCGGGATCTTTGTAAACTTTTACATTTAAAATACTTTATGATATGCTCTATTAAAACGAGCAGAGCTGAAACAGTTGTCATATCAAAAATGTGTGAATCCAATTTTCAGATTAATAAAGATATGAAAGTTAACAACGATCACGTAAAAGTTGTTGTTTATTTTAACAGTCTTACAGATCACTATTTCATATAGCTATAGTGCTATTGTTCAGACTGAATGCCAAAACTGTTCCTTCGATGTAAGTCAAGTGCTTCATTTACAACTCAATGACAATAACCACTTCCTGAAAGGCCGGTTGAAATACCCGTATATCAAAGGGTTAACAGC
Source organism: Mya arenaria (assembly GCF_026914265.1). Lineage (NCBI taxonomy): Eukaryota > Metazoa > Mollusca > Bivalvia > Myida > Myidae > Mya > Mya arenaria. Next base: position 1,167,757 of record NC_069136.1, on the reverse strand, counting down.
TGCCGTAATATAATAGGAATAGAACGACCATGCGTACAACATTACTGTAAAGTTAGACCAGGAACGCTTGTCAAGTGAATAAGACATATCGAGGATATTGACAAGTGAAAAGGGAAGAAAGCTGATACTAAAAGCTATCGTTACTGCAATCATAATTTTAGTAACGGTAAATTCAGCCTGGTTAGTTCTTAGCTTAGAAATTTTTTCACCAATTCTCGATCCTGAAGAATCCTTCATCATCTCCCTTTGTTTGCGTTTACGAGAGAATAAACTGAATGCGATCAGCGCATAAACCACCACTAAAAATATTTTTTCAAAAAGAATGAGGCCTAATTGAGCAGAATTATAGTAGAAACCAAAATCTGACCACCCAAAAAGACATTTTGGCCCGAGAAATAAAAGTTCACTTGCTTGATAAAAGTCAAACACAGGTGCAGACAACATCATTCCAAAAACGAACACAAGCACCCAGATTTTCTTCATTTGACTCATTGAGAATTGATCACCTAGTGGACGACAAATCCGTTTAAACCTGTCGACTGCAATAACAAGCAAAACCAAACATCCACACGTAGTAACTGTACTCTCAAAATATCGCGAGCACTTGCAAAACACGTTAAAGCTGGAAAATGGCATTACAAGGGGAATCTCACTCTCGTTAAGGTTCATGGGAATAACGACAGCACACTGCAGGACGTCGTAGATGCTGAGGGTGACGATAAGGAGAACGTTTGTGGTTCGCTGTGTGTCTATTCTCTTGTAATAGTACAATGTAAGGATATTCCCAGTCAACCCAACCGTCCCAATGACTGCCATGAACGCCATCAAGAATGTTGCTTGTGTGTCTACTAAGGAGGATATTCCTTCCCATTGTGTCACGGATACGTTTTTTTCCGGCGTTGTTACATTCTCAAAATATGAGAGGTTGTATCCGACGGTGCTAGTATGTGACTGATTGTTCATGGTGTCTGCCGTCATGCTTTCCTGAAATATAAAGAAAAATATACGATTAGTTTTACATAGTTTATATTTATTTATTTGACAACGATTGTGGAACAAGTTATTACAACATTATATTAATCACTGTCGTTGACACGATTTGACGAGGGTGTGGTCTTGTGTTTTTAGGGAAACCGGAGTACCAGTCAAGCTTGGTGACCACAAACCAAACGGACATGCCCCCAGGCCAGGAATCGAACTCGGGTTGCCTAGGTGAGAAGCGAGTTCGCTAACTGGACTACAAATAAACGATTAGTTTATGAGTGAGCGTTTTTTAAAGATAGGCTGTACTTATTTACGAGAGTTCGTACAATAACACTTCGATTTTAATAATCCATGATACCCACTCATATCATTAGACAACGATATACAATTTATTACAATCTATCAAATCACCGTTTATTTTGCGTGAAATCGCATCTCGCCTCATTTCAAAATCATCAAATCTTAAAAACAAAACCTGATTGAGCAGCACTGCATATTCCTGATATCACAAAACCATTTTTATATACTTATAGATTAACGGCTCGTTTCTGTATTAAGAATTTACCTTATGTGATCTTAATGTCTTATCATAACCGGTTTTCAGTAGGTGGAGAACCAAATTATATCTTCAAGAATTTTGAGTTGCAAAACTGCAATTCTTAACAAAAAGCGTGGTGATAATTAAAGACCGATAGGCGATTCCATTGGCTGGAAATGTTATACGTTATACACTTTCTATCTCAGAGACGATTGGCTTTGTTTTTACGAGGAATTAAGCAGAATTTGACCGATCTCTCCTGAAACCGAATTTGACCAAGGGGTCAGTGAAGCTGGCATCGCAAATCTAAGGTTATGTCCGACTGGACGAGAATTCTGCATATCCAAACGTCAAAAGCTGTGTGACAACTCTAGATGTCATTCACCGCATGTCTCGCAGCATTTTGGGTACAAAATTACTCCCCTCGCAAATATCCCATCAACCGGTAGGGGTAAAATTTCCCCTCAAACCTTTGTTTAAGTCGAAATTTGGGATGTGACAGGGTCAAGCGATAATGCAGCCATTACAGGGCGCGGACAGATCCTAATAAACTCAATAACAAGACCAACGACGCGGATTCTATATTTACAGTGTACTTCAGGCGCCAATGGTATTTTTGCGTTATTCAATACTTCTTCTTTATAGATACACTGATCATGTTTTTTATGATTTATCGCATAAAACTTGTCTGAAACATAAGTCGCAAAACACTTTAAAAATCGTGCAAACATTCATGTCTGCATAAATAATTATTGTGCAATACTTTCGCTGGCATTTCATTATAGTATTCTTAATCAAAAGATATATGGTAACTTTAATATAGTAGCCCACAAAACCAAAGTCTCATTGACCATTTCAGAATTTGAATAAAATATAATACCAAAAAAAAAACTGATTGAAATAGCTCTTAAAACAAATTAAAGTTTCGTATGTTTTAGCTGAAAGTCATAAACCTTGTTAATCGAAATATCTCTATTCTCAGCTTTTAACAAGATTAAGTAACGTAAACATATTGTTTCTTGTTACATGATAAGTTTAATTTACATTATATATCACGTGACATAATCATGTCTAATCAATTGATTGCATATTGAGTATATAAATGAATGAGCAATTTAATAAACATATGCATGCATAAATAACAATATCAAAAGAGGTTTGACTGACTGCTACGTTATTAATTCAACAAAGAACAATTTAAATCCATTTTTTTTATAATTGCACTACATTGTTAA